>NC_042627.1:16024892-16343903 GCF_901001135.1 Rhinatrema bivittatum | reverse complement strand
GGGAGCTCCCCCTAGCCTCCTGCACTCTGCAAAATCTCCAGAAGGTTTGAACATTTAGACATTGCACTGACAGATGGTGGTTTTGAACTCTTATGACTAAAAACAAAACCCTCACTAAGTTTAAAAAAAAAAAGTTCCACCAAAGTTGGCAAGAGGACCCTCAAGTCTCCTAACTTCCTCATTTACATCTAAGACTTCGCTAGTATCATTAAAAAAAAAAAACACTTTCCATGTAACTTGTAAAAATCACAATCTCGTTGCTCGATGACTTGGCATGCTAAACGTGTGAGCAAAAGGTTTGCTTATTGTAACATGGACTGCTCAGATTTCTAATACTTTCCCTTCCTGTGAATTTAGACTCCAAGCCCCACCATCCCTTTGAATATGCGGACTTCCCAGGCTTTGCTGTTGCAATCATCGTCATGTGTGGCCTGGGCATCCTTTTCATACCCATTCTGGTGATTCTGGTAAGACCCTAAGAGTTCAAAGCAGCAAAATATGAATTTTGAGTACCCAATCTATTTTTTGCATGGGCACACAAAACAGAACTCTGGCTCTTTTGTGGTCCTGGCATCAGCTCTGATGGTCCACAAACAATGGTCAGGTAAGAGGGTGAGTTGGACCTGGCTGAGATGCTTAAGGGAATACAGATCTTGTGCTAGGTAGGGAAACTAAACTGGGTTATTTCCCCTGTGACTATCAGACTGCCCTATACATAAATCTATCTTTCTACCATCCCTAGGTAGACCTTTAAACATCACTCATAACGATAGGATTAAATGTCTCACAATGGCTTATTTCACTTATCTCAGCAGTCAGCAATAACTCACAAGCATGAATCACAGGGTTTCACAGCAAAAATGCTCTTCATTCGGCAGTGCATTAAGATGAGTAGCTCTTCCCAACAAACTATATGCATCGGCCATCCCTTAGATCTCACTAGCACTCAAAGGAAACTTGAAAGAAAAACTGAGGATCTTCTGTTTGTAACTGACCAAGCCACTCATCTAATGTCTAAAAGTAATCCTTTGGCTTCTCAGCATCTATGGCAATCAAAGGGCCTGCTGAGCTGGCAGGACAGACAAGCTTAAGAGATCCTTAAACACAAGACAGGTCCTGTCCCTCTGGACTAGTCTTAATTCCTACACTCCTCAAAGTCAGGACTCTGGCTTACAATCACAGGGCACACACCCCCTATAGGTCATTTCTCTATAGTCTTAAAGGGTTAGGCAAAACTGTGCCATCCTGTTCCACACAGCTATCCACCCATGATAGAGGTTTAAGTGAGAATTTGTGGAAAGCTTCAGGATACTAGTGGCATAGGACCAGATGTAAGAGTGGGTTTAAAAACATGGCTGCTTTGGGATGGAATGCAAGAGGAAAATAGACTTGTAAAGGCTTTTCCTGTGTAATGGTAGCTTGTATAGAGAATAAATATAATCTACCATAAGTGTTAGAGCAAAGTGGATTTGCTTAATCTTTGCCTTGATCTCTTGCTAGTTCCTGAAGTCAGGGCTGCTTGGTCGTCGGAGTAAGGCCACAATCCAAGGGCGTCGTGAGGAAATCGGACAGTGTGCAGTCGAGCTGGATAACCGGGGGTTCTGCTCCGTTCTTGAGCAGGTAATGCTGCTTTGGTTCCATAGTACTCATACTTGTACTACACCTGTATAAAATTGGTATCCTGGTAACAGTGACATGGCCAATACAGACTTTTTTGGCAGGACCTGATAAGTGGGCATTAGGCATACAAGTCTGAGCAATGTTAGTTATACTTGTGGACAATGCTTTATGTGCACCTACCAATGGATTTCTAAGTAAATGGTCTGAACAGCTGTCAAGTCTTACTCAGCAGATACCATCACAGATCTCACAAGACCCCTCATCAGATGGACTCAAAGGGGTTCTTTAGCTTTACCAATGGCAGTCTCTTCTACCTTAGCCAGTTAGCTGGCTCCAGACCAGCAATGCTGTGGAACCAGCTCTCACATGGGAACTGATTGCAAATTAAAAAAAAAAAAGCCATATACATTGCATGTGGTTGGACCAGCAGTAGATAATGGTTTCTCTCTTCCACGCCAGTTGAAATGAGAGAAGGGACACTATTGGCTGTAGTTCAGAATGGTTCCAAGCTGTTGTCCTAGCAAAATCAGTACAGACTGAGCATCACAACTTCAGGACAGCAAACTATCCGAGGGTCAGTGCTGCAGTGACTCTTGCAGGAAACCAGTGTAACCTCAAGTCACACCAGTTCCCAGGGGCCTCCTTACTCTCACTTTTGGTATGCATCACATTTAGGAGTATCTTACTGGTGGTTTCAGTTACAGCCTTTCCAACTTGTGGGTAAAAAAAAACAAAAAAAACCCCACCATACCTCAATTAGGAGGAATCTGGATACACTTTAGCCTGTGCTTTTCAATCTTTAAGTAGCACATGTTCCAGGTTGCTCAATTCTCATAGCACACCAAACTTATGCTACACTCCTCCTGTCAGTGGGAGGAAAGCATCACTTGAGTGCCTTGTTCTGCTAACTTCAGTCTGCCTGAATGTGTGGCACCAGCAGGTCCTAGACCTCCCCCCCCCCCCCCCCCCCCCCCCCCCCCCCCCCCCCACACACACATTCAGACATCCAACTGAAGCTGTCAGAGGTGCACACAGTGCTGCTCATGTGTCTGTGGTGGGGATGGAAGAGTAAAGCTACCAGGCTTCTGCTGGATGTTTCTGGGACACTTCTTCTCTGTAATGCTAGTAGAGTGAGCTTGTTCTAGTTTGGGAGGGGAGAATTTCCCATTGGAAGGTTTTAGGTATATTTGGAGGGAAGATTACTACAAGCATTCATTAAGCTTTTGTTTTGTTCTACAATATTTTTGAGTCCAATACAAAAGCCACAGGGTTGAAGAGTTTGACCTACATATCCGTTATGCACCAGAAAAGTATCAATTTGCCAACAATCAGATTTCCAACCTGTTGAATCCTATGGGAGATGCATCCAGATCTGAACTGGGTTCTAGAGTATCCACTGTAGCCCCAACTCTGGGTGTGGATTGCTACCTGATGAGGTCACAATGTGTGTGGGGGGTCAGGAACCTCCCAGGCTAGTTTGAACACTTCCTTCCAGGGCCTGGATCCTTGGTTGGGAGAGGAGACTCCCCAGGGCCCAGAGTGCTAAGGGGGGCTTCCTTGACTCCTCTTAATTTCCCTCAGGCAATCAATGGATGTCAGTCCCACAGTGTGCCAAAGAGACTGGAACCACTGTTAAGTGTCCAAATATTTACCGATAAAATGATAAACTACACAATCCTAGTTCACAGCAGCACAATGACTTCTCTAGCCACAACTTCCTCCTCAATCTATGCAGGAAGGTCAAACACCAGCCAGGGGGATTCTTATCCTCCAGGGCTTGGGAAAATAGGATCCCCCCCCAGTGGGCAGGGTGTCCTTTTGATGGGCAGAACTACCCCCCTCCAGAGGCTCAAATGGAGGGCAGGTCTTCTCTAACCTGCCCAGACCCAGGTTCCCCATTCCCTAAGCAACAGTAAAATGGGATCTACTTAGTTTTTGGGTACTTGCCAGGTTCTTATGGCCTGGATTGGCCACTGTTGGAAACAGGATGCTGGGCTTGATGGACCCTTGGTCTGACCCAGTATGGCATGTTCTTAAGCCAAGCTCTGAACAAGCTCCAGAGGCCCTGATAAAATGATCCAGAGTGGAATAATCCAACCAGACAAGTCATGTCAGGAATTGTTCCTTTCCCTGGTCGGGACCACCAAGCAGGGCTTGCCTAGCTGAAACCAGCTGGGCTTATATAATAACGATCCAACACCTCTCTACTTTCTGTACTCAGTACTAAACCCAAAAAACTGCCCTTGAGCTGTAGCTGGAGCACAGTTATAAGGTATAAGTGGGATGGCCATGGCAAACCCCACAGAAGGAGGGGCTGCATCTGCGTGGACCTCCCAACCTCCATTCATCCTCTGACTAGCTGACACTGTCACTAAATACCCAGGGCTTATACATAACCCAAAGTGCCCGGGTTACTCCAGAGCTATACAGCAATTGGATCACTGAATTACGCACTCAAACACTAAATTGAAAAATGCTTTTCTATCTTTTGGATAGGATATGTTTCTAATCATGTTGGCTATGGTCTTTGCTTTTTTTAGCTTGTCTAACTGCTTTTCAGGTTCTCCTCCTTTCTCAGACAGGCATGCAATGAGGAACCCACTGTAGCTATCAATTAACCTGGTATAAACTAGCTCACTCGGTTGCCTTTAGTTACAAACTGGCATTTGAGAAGGATTGGGCACCTACACTAGTGATGCCCAGATTTCTGTGCATCATAGTACCAGGAAGTCATTAGCTTCAAAAATTGACACACAATGTGTAGTCCTAGATTTTAACGTGCATGCAGATGTGTTGCCTTTCTACTAGCTGTGGCTTTCTTCTGACCTCCATGCATTCTTTGGAATGGTCCCAGATCACTTACACTCCTACACAAAATCCAGGACATACATTACTGGACCACTCATCAATCTTTTCTTGACTGTCATGCTAGTTCCATAGTCCATTTAATTGTTTGAGCCTGTGGCCTTAAATCTCAGGCACCACCCCATATCCTTCAGTCTTGTGCCATCTGCCTATTGAAATTGGGCACTTGTGCAACTGTTCAGTATTCCCCAATATTCCTAACAATCTTAAAGTAGAAGACTAAGTTACCAGCTGGCAGACTCTGCCCTTGACTAGCTCCCATGAAACTGATTTATATGCCTTACAAACATCACATACTTTGGTTCATCAGACATGAAGATTTGCCAAGCTGAGTGCAGGTAGTGTAAAGAGTAGCAGTTCTAGAAGATAACTTGAATAGGAATATACTTCAAACACATCTCTCTTAAATTGCATCTTTCTCTCTGGTTAACTGTTTTGTGTTGCCACAAGATGAGCTTTCCACTGTATCTTCTTTCTCATCAATTATTGCCCTTTTTTTTTTTTTTTTTTTTTTTTTTTTTTTCCCCCAAGTGTGAAATATGAATGAAGGAACAATTTGCAAGTAAGAGTTCTACCACCCCTGACTAGGGCCAGAGTTCAACTCCCCCCACCCCCCCCCCCCCCCCCCACCTTTCCCAAAGAGGTCTGTAACCTTCTGGCCTCATTTAAAGGATAATCATTGCTCTCTTCATGTTAAAACTACCCTAATTAAGGTTGAGGTCTGATCTGGGTGGTTTTAACTCTATGGTACAAGCATCTCTTGCCAGAGTGTAATGCCCTCTAGTTGGCTTCTTTTAGGGCAGGACAAACTCAATTCAAATCCTCTTGAGTTAACAAACTATAGTCTCGTGTGTTCTCTCTATGCTGTCTAAAGTCAACAAAAAATCTTAAGTCAACTGCAGTATTTTCTGGTCATCAATATCTTACACAAGGCACAATTTGGGTTCTGACCCCATCACAATATGAAATTATTTCTCTCAACATTTGATACTATCAGGATGGAATTTGACAAGGGTTTTAAGTACGATTTGGTCTGATCTGTCTGCAGCTTCTGATAACTCTTAATCATCACATTCCCCTGGGCCATTGGGAGTGGTTATCACCTTCATAGTCCTTCACTGGTTTTCCTCTTAACAGATCAGTCCTATAGAGTAGTAATAGGCAACTTATTGTCAAACCCTTTGCCTTAACTACTGGTATTCCTCAGAGTTCTTCACGGTCTCCTGTATTAAATATTTACTTGCTAACTTTATGCAGCATTCTTTGAGCTGGATACTTCCTTTAAATTGTATGCAGATGAAACAATTTTTCTTCTGTACCACTTTCTGTTGCGTTTGATAAACTTTCTCAATGCTTTTCGAAGATTAGCAAATGACTATCCGGCAATAGTCTTGCATTAAATCTTACAAAGATTGAGATTGTATTGCTTTTTCTCTGACATAGTTCTGCCCCTACTAGTTGGAATAGTATTTTAAGACCTATCAAGTCTCAAGCTAGAGATTTAGGAATCCTAATTGCTTTCTCTCCCTGCACCCACAAATTCAGTCCCTGATTAGAGCAGTTTCTGTAAATTGTGCATGTTCTATTAAGCCTTTCTGAAACAATTCTGCCAATCATTAATTCTTTCATTAGTATGGTATTGTAATTCTCTTTAAGCCTCCTACAGTCTCTCCAGAATTCTGCTGCCCATCTAATCTCTGGAACCCTATTATGTGTTCATATCATTCCTGTCCTAGCCTGACTCCACTGGCTGCCCACTCACTGGCACAAAAGACTTGCAATGAGGTTTATTAGTTGAGCAAAGTGTATCTGTGTTAAGATAGGGACCATCTAGTGAGTGAATTTTGTCTGTCACAATGGAATGACCTGGCTTTCCTTAAAAGTAGAGAATGATTTAATGTTTAGAAAACGTCTCTTCTGGATCTCCCTAAAGCAATTTGTGTTGAAGGTTGCAATTTATACATGATGGTGACTGGTAACACCAATTTGGGTTTGTAAGCTTGTGTTAGAAATCAAATCAGTTAGAACTCTTATTAAACCATGTCTTTATTTTTATTACTGTGAGTTAACTGTAACCTGCTGAGCTCTGTGGATCAGCAGGCTATAATCTTGAGGTAATGGGGTGGAAGACCACCTTATACATCTTGAAAGGGTGAAATTTTATTTTTGGGTGATAACACTAAATATTCTTGCATTTGTTCTCACTCCAGCCTTGAATCACCTGGAGGCCTATATGGGATCTCCAGAGGCATGCAGTGCTGAAGTGTCCTTGGATACCATGTTCGTCCTGCCTACAGTCTGGTTCTTAAAGTTTTTGGGGTTTTTTCCTGGGTGTGTGCTGTAAGCTACTGCTGGGCAAGAATAACTGAACAAGGGAGCATCCATCACACATTGGATAAAGGCTTGGACACAATTGGAGGAACAATGTTTGGCTGTAAATATGCTTGTGTTCTGCAGATAGCAATTATTGCAGTTACAGTTCAAGCAAAGACAACTCATTAAAGTGGCTTTCAAAACAAACAGGAGCCCACAAGTAATTTATGCTAAAGTTTGGGTAATCTTCAAAGTGGCAAAGAGAAACATTAGAAGAATGACTGACAGGTATCTGGCTTCAGTTAGCACAAACTGAGCATTACAGGAATCATTGGGATGCAGTGAAAGGGAAGGGGAATGATCACCTCAGAAGTGGGAGGTGGAACATGGATGCACCTTCCCCCTCCAGTGTTGCTATGATTCCAGGTCAGCAGGGGCGGGTCCCAATGTGGCATTTGTGGCTCTTCACCCCCAGAGTGCCCTGCTTGTGAAATGCAAGGCTACACGAGCTAGGGGTAGAGCTACACATCCAGAATTAGCAACATCCTCCCTGTGATACTGAATCGTGTGGATACCTGAACTGCTTCTGCTCTTTGCTGCTTAGCAAGGAAACTATTTATTCTAAATGGGTTTTTATTGGAAAGTGTAACTTGTTTTAATAATAAATTGTATTGTGCATAGTTTGTCTTCTGCTTTTAGTCTACTGTTTAAGTTCTTCATCCTTCCCCTAGAGGATTAGGGAGAGTTGACCTAACAACATCTAGCTGTAGAAGCAGATGGGTCCCTGTAGCAACATAAGCATGGATTTTGAGTTAATAGCTGAGGGGTTAGGTTTTCAGTGGCAGTCAAATGTGGAGACAAGGGAATTTACAAAACAGTATAAACAGTTTTTTTGAAGTTTTGGGGAATCATTTTAATTGTAAAAAAAAAAGTCAGTATAGGGAAGAGGGGGGCAAGCTTTTGATGTAGAGGAATCCCAGGAGCACCAAAGCTAGGATACAGTCCCCAATGTAAAATTAAACATGGGCCTATTTTGGCTGATAGAATTCTTTAAGACCACGAAGCCTGAACTTAATATCACATTAAAATAAAATACAAATTGTGGAGAGGGAGGCTGTATCTTTGTGCCTATCCTAAATTAAGCCATAGACAAGATATAAAAAATATGTGGTAGATACCAAATCCAAGCAATATATTAGAAGGGAAAAGGTGTGGTACAAAGGACTCTTCCCCCCTCCCCCTAAATCTAATGCAAGTTTAATTGGAAAAGATGATCCCAAAATTCTTCAAGACAAGCCATACGATATCTGGTGCTAGCAGTTCAGGTTGGGTTGACTTGGCATCTTGTGGATGTTCCCTTTTGAAAATATACCAGTGTAGGTAGAAAAAAAACCTGACTTCACCTGCCTTACAGTGGGTACAAAGTGTACACCAGAAGGTACACAGGCTCTGAAACCAACATCCCTATGTATTTTCCTCCTGGGTAGTAGTAAATCTACTTACCTGTTCTGGTAGGGGCAATTCTCAAAATGCCGGGTTTTTTTGGTTTGTTTTTTTTGTGGATGAACATAATATATTTGCATAAGTTTTTGAAAATTATCTTCCCCATGTCCCTGCTGACTATTTACAGCTGCTTTAATTGGGTTGGTGTGGAGGGAGGTATATAGATTTTTTTTATCTAACTTAAGGCTGAACGAGGAAGTTCATTTCATTATGGTGCTAGCAAGTGAGGTCTGAGGGCATTTCCCTTAACCCCCCTAATTCAGAATGAATCAAGAGCCAACTCTTGAAAGTGAGTGAACTAAACACACCACTACCCACCTGCCCTCAGCAAAAAAGAATAAGAACACAAGTTGAATTGAGTGACTGACCAGTCTATTTAAAAGTCCAGGGGAGTAGGTGATGTGGTCAATACAAAAACTAGAGAAACACTCGGTCCACAAGTCTCCTCACTCCTGCTTCATGCCCCCTTCCTACCTTCATCTGTCTTAACTTTCAAACCCTCCTTTTCATTCTCTTGCCTTTTCCATATTTTTTCCTTTATCCTCCATCCTTACTTCCTCTGCACTTTTTAATTCTCTCCTTCCTGCATGAGTACATTTTTTAATTTTGTTTGGAGCATGGAGTTTAATACCCCTCTTCCCACTCATTTCCCCTTGTCCTGTGTTTCCTCTAAGCTTGGTTCAGCAACCCCTGATTCCCACCTTGACACATTTTAGAGTATTTATATCCCATGTCCTCCAATGTTCAGGGCAGGTCACAATGAACATAATATTAATGCTGGATTAAAATAACATAAAAACTAAGGTCATAGACACAAGTTTGGGGGGGAAAAAAGCAAATCTTGAGCAGGGTTTAGGAAATATCATGATAAAATCAAAATATCAGAATAAATATATTGGAAAGGATCACAAAATGAAACTAAAAACTAATTTTGGGGAGTTGATGGGTTGCAGAATTCTGGAAAGGCTAGTGTAGAGAGATGTTAATGCCTTTTTAAACTTGTTGGAATTGGAAATTGTCTAAGGCTAGGGAGGTAAAGTGTTCCTTAGAATTGGACTTCCATGGTCCAGTGCATTCACATGTTATGTTTAATCTAGTGGATTTTGGTGATGGAATTTGTAACAGTAATTGACTTTTTGAACTTAAATTTCTGCAAGGGGCGTATAAGTGTAGAGTAGCTGATAACCATGAGTTGTGATTATTATGAACAAGGTTGTGTACTATTCTATATTGAATTCTGCATTTGTTGGGAAGCTAGTGAAGGTGAAATAGGACTGGTGATATGTGTTCTTGTGGCTTATGGTTGGAAAAGTTTGCTGCTGCATTTTGGACAAGCTTGTAAAGGATGTAAATAGGTTTGTGGTAACCATAGATATAAAAGGGAGTTATAGTAGTCCAGGCCTGTTAAAATCAGGGACTGAAGTACTATACAGAATAGGCATGAATCGTCAGGTTTATAGAGTATTAGTAATGGATTCGATTTGGAAAACTTAATTTAGGATCTAGAATAATGCCAAGATTGAACTTGATCAGTGATTTTGATGGATATATTGTCAATTGAGATGGACTATGGTATGTTTTAGAAATGTGGATGTCCTAGAATTTCAGTTTTTGTTAAATTTTTAAATAGTTTTATTATGGGATAACCATGTTTTTAATTGTGGATAGACAAGTTCAAGAAGTTTAAAGGTAGAATGCCAGTTTTTGGAAAGGACAATTGTATGTCATCAGTATATAAACAATAAATACATAGGGTGGATAGTAATTGTTGGCAACTTTGTCGGTACAACTGCTACCCTCACAAAACCAGTCCTAGACCTCAGTGTTTCCACTTGGGTTCCAGCTGCATCTGAAATGTTTTGATTTGGTTAAAAGGTACTGTTAAGTCTAAGAAGAAATTAATGCTTTGTGCTACAGCTTCTTTAGGCTCTGGGATACAGTCATGTACTCTCAGGTACTAAGACCACATGGAAACTCTGCAAACTATTATAGAACAAAACTGCCAGTGAGGAAACCTGGAGGGTAAGGCCCTGAAAGGGACAAAATAGTCAACACTTAATTCATAGTAGGGTTAGCCCACAAATAACATTTTTACTTTAGAAGAAAACCAGCCTGGTCTACTGCCAGGTAAAATATACAATTATGAAAAATGGCATACAGGAAGATTTACAAACAGTAAAAATATTGAGGAGCTTGTCAGAGCAGACAGACAAGAAGGCAAGTGCTCCTGCAAGGAAGCTGCATTTAAGCTTCAATTTTGAAAGTCAAAATTGCTTCATCTAACCATAGTTGGAAGTATTCTGGTGCTTTTTGAAGTCACAATCCTAAGGACTTAAGTGTTTTTCTTTAAAGATTAAAGAAATGAGCTTCCCTCCATCTCCTGAGCTCTAGATCTTCACATATCTTTTAGGCTTTCCACTGAATATTCACAGTGGTCCAAGAACAAAAGTTCATTGGCAGTTTCGTTTTCCTGACAACACAAATGGCTTTAGCCTGACATTACAAAGCCGTGTGACTTATTTTTGGAAATAAACCTCAAGTGAGGAGGGGGGGGGAGCTTAAAAAAAAATCCTACTTGTAACAATGTCTTGCCTTCTTTCTCCTTGCTGTCTTGCTCTCTGACAATGCCACTTATACAAGTACATTTTAAATAAATAAGGAATTACCTAATGACATTACAATCAAGTTTCTTAACATAAATGCAAAAGTAAAGATTTGGCAGAAAGAATGAGGGCCCTGGTTCAGCTCCACTTAAGCTTGTTGGTTGAATTTCAGCTTTGTCATCACTGCCCCAATTCCTTCTGCCCTCACGCCTGTACCATACCGTAGGCAATACGGCAGTATTACATAGTATGACTGTAGTTCACTAGTCACAGAAGGAACAAATCAAGGACCTTTTTGTTTTGCTTTTCCTTTGAGGTAGAAGTAGGGCAGTTATGAGTCAAAACAGCACTGGGCAAGGGTTGCTTTTGGGCTTGCACACTAATTCAAAAGGTCACCAGGTTGCCCAGCATAGTTGCCCTTTTTTGCCCAATTCTATAAAATAAAGAATAGATTCAAACTCTTCAACTAGGGTTCATCTCACCCAAGTACTAGATTGTAGCCTGGCATAATTCATACTACCCCAATTCTTTTTTTTTTTTTTTTTTTTTTTTGTTCACCACTTACCCCTTCCCACCATCTCTATTAGTAATTAATTTTATAGTAGACAAACTCAGTCATTAGCTATTTAAATCTAATCTCAGTAACAAAATAGTATCTTTACATAAATATATAATATCTTCTCTGTAAATAATAAAAATCAGAATTGGCAGGTTCTCTACGTGAACTCTAACTATATAGGCACTCCTCACAGTGCCAGTAGAAATCCTCTCCTGAATAAAATCTTCCAAAAATGGGGGTTCTAAGGAGCCTGCTAGCTCAGGAGTTAGGCTTTTTCAGGCACCATAACAAGGAGCCCTAGGTGCTCACTAATGTTACTACCTCATTGGGAATTCTGACAGGTGGAGAGTTCAGCCACAGCCATCCTGACGTTTATATATAATTAGGTCAAGATATCCTTTCCTCCCAAAAGACTAAGTACAATTAACCACTAAATCTATAACTGTTGGTTACTTATGGCCTAAGGTCTTTGGGGGGAAGTAGGGACTCTTCAGCAATCCCTAACTTCAGGCTGTACAGCAGAGAGATTAGGAAACCCACTCTTCTCACCTGCATGTGATATGGGAGAGAATGCACAGCAATATACAATTGAACCACCCCCCCCCCCCCACACACACAGAACTGCAAGTGTCAAAATGTCTGTAGCAAGCATACTGCATCCTTTTTAAGAATAGTCTCTGTATGACATGTATGCAGGTGGAGAGTACTAATACTGGGAATATAGGCCTCTCTGCACAGTGAGAAAATGTTCACCAGTTCCAGTCCTAATCAGCCTGTGCTTTGCTGTGAGTGCCTGCCACCTATCAGTTTATATATAGAAACATTTAGTCTGTTTTCTGGATTTCTTTTTTTCTGGTGCTGTTGAAAGTGTTGTAGGTTGGTCTTCCATGTTCCAGTGCTGTTTTAGTGTGGTAGCTCATATGACTGCCTCTGTGAAAAGAACATCATAATTATATTAGCTAATCCTTCTTTCTGTAAGGAACACAAAGCTGGTTTTATGTAATCCTTATTTTAAACTTTTTCACATTG
Organism: Rhinatrema bivittatum; assembly: GCF_901001135.1. NCBI lineage: Eukaryota > Metazoa > Chordata > Amphibia > Gymnophiona > Rhinatrematidae > Rhinatrema > Rhinatrema bivittatum. The sequence goes on along the minus strand of NC_042627.1, from coordinate 16,331,411 downwards.
ATCTAAAAACAGAAAAAAAAAACCCCATACTATAGCAACCTAATCTGTTTTGCACCCATTTCAAATGATTTGTACTACTTGGACCTGTGTTTTTGTTCTGAAATACAAGGTTGCAAGTATCAAAATCAACTGAATGGGAAGTTTAAAATGGCCTCCAAGTCTGTTTCTAACTTGTTTGCAAAGCTAACAGTAACTCAGTTTTTAGAGGCAGTTTGACCATTAAAAGCTTCTGCATGCTTAAGACTTAGAATAGTACTTTTCATAGCTATTATGTAAAACATAACTTTCCCTAGCATTTATACCCCCTACATCTAGCAGCTTATGGAGGCTATGTATCCGTTTTTAACTTATAAAGACCCTGTGTGCATGGTGAACTATAATCCTCCAAGAGGCAGGCCCAATACTACACAGCTTGCCACAGCTCAAGAAGTAAACTTTAATAATATATCAGCTGTCTAATCTGGCAGAACACTGTGCACAAAGCAGATGCCAATTTTACAAGAGGAAGACTCCAACAGGAGCAACAGTTGCCAAGTTTGTGCTGTTGGTGGCCATTACTATGCACAGTGGTCCTCAGAGCCTTCTATATCTATCAGCAGCTGGCTTGTACTTATGGAATGCAGAACATACAAAAATCAGGTCTTTGCAAATAGGAGGTTAGGTCTCCCATTCCATCTCCATGGGAGAAAGTGTGAATCAGGTGGCCCTAAACCTTCATCTGGTTATTGCTCTAACATTCTTCCAGCAAATGTTCTATGATAGCTGGGCCCTGTGCTTACGTAACCTTGGAAATTACATCTTTTGGAAGGAGGCAGGAATATTCACCACAACACTGCCCATCACAAAAAACAAAAGTTATTTATTCAATGAGAATAGCTGAAAGGGAGTGGCTTTTATTCTATACCAAAAAAAATCCGGAACTTTAGACAATCATACTTAATCTGAAAAGATTAGAGCAGTGAAACTAAAGCTAAACTACATGACACCAGGATGAGAGACATTTACATACCAAATGAACAGGAAGCTTGAACAAAAATTTTATGAAAAACTAGGAAAAAAATAAGTTAATTCCTATAATCACTGGCAATTTTAAGGCTAAAGTCGTGAGCCAAAAGTAAGAGGATATTATGAGTGCATTTGGACTAGGAGATAAATATAAAAATGGAGAAATAGTGCTAGGAACCTGTCCTAATAAGAACAACATCTGCCTTTCCATTCTGGGTCAGAGAGAGGGTCCATCGAGCCCAGCATCTTATTTCTAACAGTGGCCAACGCAGGTCCCAATTACCTGGCAGGATCCCAAAGGCTACATTGATTCCAAGCTGCTTATCCCAGGAATAAGCAGTGGATTTCTGCAACTCTACCTTAATATTTGTTAATGGACTTTTCCTCCAGGAACTTGTCCAACCTTTTTTTTTTTTTTTTTTAAATGCAGCTATGCTAATAGCTTTCACCATATTCTTTAGCAATGGATGCCAGAGCTTAATTATGTTAGAACATTTTTTACTTATTAGTTTTAAATGTATTACCCGATAACTTCATTGTGTGTCTTCTGGTCTCTTGTACTTTTTGAAAGAGTAAACAACTGATTCACATACTCATTCCATAGACCTATCATATCTCCCCTCAGCTGTCTCTTCAGCAAGCTGGAGTGTCCTAAGCTCTTTAGCCTTTCTTTATAAGGGCATTTTTCCATTCCCTTGAACATCCTGGTTGCCCTTCTGGATCTTGCTTGAGATTCGGTGAAGGAACTGAATACAATACTAAAGATGAGGTTGCACCATGGAGCATTATAATAATCTGTTTCATTCTCCATTCTTTTCCTAATAATCCCTAGCATTCTATTTGCTTTCTCGGAGGCTGCAGTACCCTGAGCAGAAGATTTCAATGGTACCTATATCCTTTTTTCCTGAGTGGTGATTCCTAATGTGGTACCTTGCATTTTGTAGCTATAACTTGGGTTATGCGGCCCGAAGTACATCACTTTGTACTTGTTTATGTTTCATTGGCATACCCAGTCTCTGTTTTGCAATGTCCTCTTGCAATTTCTCATAGTCCTCTTATTTGACAAATATATTAAAAAGCATGGAGAGAATGCTAGCAACCTGTCACAATAACAGTGGAGAGAGAATGCCTGTAACCTGTTGCCAATGTCAGCTTTTTTTTTTTTATATAACACTGGTTTATATAATTAAAAGATGTAGAAATCGTATAAGGAATGTAAAAAGCAGACTGCATTGATCAAAATAACTATTCTACTATAGAAAAAAGTGAAAACTGGAGAATTCCAACAATAAAAAAAAAAATAAATTCTGGAAAGTATAAAGTATATTCAAACCAAATGATCCTGAGAATTACCTAACTACATATAAAAAATTTGCATAGCAGAAGCAACAGCCAACTTAATTTGGGGAAAAGGTGGTCATGAAAAAAACAAACCAGAAATCTGAGCATGGATAACAAATAAGAGGAAACAAAGCATTTTCATGTGGGTAAACATTCGTGTACCAAATATTTTTTTTAAAATGCTATATTCCCTCTGGGTGGGTGAAGATGCACATGTCCTTTCACATCATGAGGGAGTAGGGGATATGATCACGTCTGGGGAGGAAACATTCATCTTGAAATCACTGCACATACTTGTACTCATAGTATGGGAAACTCGCTGGGAGTTTCCCCTCTGAAACTGATCTCATCAAAATGTGTTATCAAAAAGGGGAGTAATTATGGAAATGTTTAAGTTACCATAACTTACCGCTTTGCATAAATATTATCGCATAGTGTGGTAAACATAGCACTCACTGCAATAATCCCTATTTTTGAGAGGCCCTCATAGTAGTTAAGTATTTAAATCTCTATAGGAGGGTCACCTGATAGGTTGAGGTGCAGTGTTAGGGGTGGTTTAGGGGCCAGTTTTGCATGTAGAGTGAGATGTACGAGCAGCACAGTACACCTTGGTGAAGATTTGATGTAATTTGGAGTGAGGAAAGTCTCAAAAAGATGAAACTTCTATTATGTTCTCTCACCCTAGCTTGATGGACTCTATAATAGGGTACCATCAAGCTAGATGAAATGAAGTTCCTTTATGCAAAAATGAGCAAAACCTGTTCATCAAAGTAACAGACCAACAAATCATTCAGCATTTACCTCTTGGAGTCAATAGTTGTTGCTATTTCTAAGACATTTTTTGATTATATATGGAGATGTTAGGTTCCATATTAGGAGCCTCTCCACCCACAAAAAAGATCTAGGCATCATAGTGGATAATACTTTAAAATTGTCTGCTCAGTGTGCTGCAGCAGTCAAAAAAGCAAACGTTAGGACTTATTAGGAAGGGAATGGTTAATAGAATGGAAAATGTCATAATGCCTCTGTATCATTCCATGGTGAGACCGCACCTTAAATAACTGAATGCAGTTCTGGTCACTGCATCTCAAAAAAGATATAGTTGTGATGGAGAAGGTACAGAGAAGGGCAACCAAAATGATAAAGGGGATGGAACGGCTCCCCTATGAGGAAAGACTGAAAAGGTTAGGGCTGTTCAGCTTGGAGAAGAGAAGGCTGAGGGGGGATATGATAGAGGTCTTTAAGATCATGAGAGGTCTTGAACAAGTAGATGTGAATCAGTTATTTACACTTTCAAATAATAGAAGGACTAGGGGCATTCCATGAAGTTAGCAAGTAGTATATTTAAGACTAATTGGAGAAAATTCTTTTTCACTCAATGCACAATTAAGCTCTGGAATTTGTTGCCAGAGGATGTGGTTAGTGCATTTAGTGTATCTGGGTTCAAAAAAGGTTTGGATAAGTTCTTGGAGAAGTCCATTAACGGCTATTAATCAAGTTTACTTAGGGAATAGCCACTGCTATTAACTGCAGCAGTAGCATGGGATCTTCTTAGTGTTTGGGTAATTGCCAGGTTCTTGTGGCCTGGTTTGTCCTCTGTTGGAAACAGGATGCTGGGTTTGATGGACCCTTGGTCTGACCCAGCATGGCAATTTCTTATGTTTGTTATCCCATACATATAAAATACTTTTGCAGGTCATTGAAAACAGAATTGCACCTAGTGTTTAACAGCATCTAGATAACTCACCACTAGGACTTAGAAGAGGAAGAGGAACAAGAGATGGTATGTATGTATGTATTTATTTATTTAATAAAAATGTCATGTGACAAAAGGAAGGAGTTGAACCAGTTCCAGAGGATGTGGTCAAGGCAACTAGCATAGCTGGATTTAAATGAGGTTCGAACAGCTGCCTAGAGAAAACGTCCATAAAATATTATTAGCCAAGTAGACCAGAGATAGCCACTGCTTATTTCGGGAATGAGTAGCAAGAAATCAGTCTGCATTTCGGAATCTGCAAATACTTGTGACCTGGACTGGCCGTTGTCAGAGAAGGGATGTTGGGCTCAATAGACCTTGGTCTGACTCAGCATGGCAATTCTTATGTTCTTAAGGCGTTTAAAATAAGAAAGATCTATATCTTTGCTTTATTGACCAAGTCAAGTTTTTCATAGAGTAAATCACAGCAAACCCCTTTGCATAGGTAAGAAAGCCAAAGCCAGGGTTCTGAATATTGCCCAACTTGTCTATGAATAAAACTACCTGTGTTGTTCTATGGAGAGATTGTAACTTTTAAACAGGCATGTGGGCATGTGGGTGTGCGCGCATTTGTCAGCCCATGTTGGAGGAGGTGGTCATTGCGTGACCCATGCGGGTATGTGCACATGTTATAAAATAGTCTGGACGCGCGTACAAGAGCTCTTAATTTAAAATGGCCGTATGCGTGTGTGCGCAAATCTGGCTTCTACCACGTAAGTGGGAACATTTTAGAAGGGATGCCTGCTTATTCCATTTCTAATTCTCCCAGTTCACCCAGTTAAGGGATAGCATTTCCAAACTCCCCTAGTTTAAAAAGACTCCCTTCTTTCCTGTTAGCCCTGACCCTTAAAACCTCTCTGACTTGCCTAGATTTTGTTTTAAAAACTTACATGCCATCCATAGCAGAAGTAAAGTTATACAGCAGGGTACCCCAGCACACGCCAGTTCGCATATTTATGTGCTCAGCTCTTGGCCAAGCGCCGACATGCCCACGACCCGCCCAGACCATGACCCACCCCCTTTTGGGAAATTTCTAATTGTTGATGCAACGGGAGCTACGCGTGTCCTAGGGTGTGTATCGCCCAGTTTTGGTGTGCACCAGGGCTTTAAAATTCACTGATAAGGGTTCTTTTATCTACGGACTGAAGAAGTGGTCCCAGGGTGGAGAGAGAGTGGACATAGGAACAAGGCTCATAGTATCGATTATCCAAAACTGTGCCCGTTGCTTTCAACAGAAAATTATCTGCTGAGAAAACAGGCACAAATCTCTGAGGGTAATTTTCCCTTAGGCAATAATGAAAGCAAATATGCCTCTATTGTTTTGCTTTCATTATTGCTACAAACTCCATGGGTTAAAATTACCTGGGAGTTTTTCAGCAATCCCCGGACCCATTGCCTGCAATGTGTAGAGATGATGTACCGCAACATGAAATCAGGTTAATCATGAATTTATACTGGAATCAAACATCTACAGCCAGAGCTTCAGCAGAAAATACAGAGAACATGGAAATTGAAAAAAGAGGACTATGATAAGGATATATATTTTCCCTACTAGTATTCAAATCCTACAGTAAATTTTTAATCTCAGCAGCGCTGGAAAAATGGGAAGGCAGAAGCATTAATGGCATAAACTTCAGAAACATTTGATATGCTCTTGACACTGTACTGTTAGTACCTAAAAAAGAAGAACTAGAAGAGATGATAAATTGATTATGTATAAACTATAAGGCTATGGAACACTAAGAAGACAACAATTATGATAATTAGCAAAGAGAATTATTTGCTGATGGAACAAAACTGGAATAAATTAAAGAATATTCTGGAAATATGTAGGTAGCTGGATCTCAGACGTAGGAACATATCTAACAGAAGTAAAAAGAAGACTTGGGAATGCAAAAATGACTTGTGACTGTAAGGCCCTAGATTTAAAGCTAAAGAAAAAGCTACTGAGAGCATCCATCTTCTCGGTGTTAGGATATGGAAGTGAAGTATAGATCATGAAGAAAATACATACATTTAATTTGTGGCGTTATAGAAGAATTCTGAAGATTAGTTGGTGGGACATGATTGCAATGAAATATAACATGAGAAGATGGAAGGTAGAAGACCTTGTCAAAATGAAACCAAAACTTGCAGGTAATGTACTCAGAGGCTATGATGGTAAATTTGCTAATCTCAAACTTTTGAGTCTGATAGATGGCAAAAGAGACAGAGGAGAAAAGAAAGCAGTCTGTGGCAATGAAAGACACGGTCCTTGGTCAAGATGAGCCAGAATCTGTTCATCTGTTTTAGTCTTGATTTTCATTTGTGAATTATTTGAGAAGCTCTTGGAAGTCACTGTGTAAGGACCAGAAACATTACATCAGCAAGCTAAATCCCAACCTCACCTGGTTGAGTTATTAGTGCCTGACAGGCATCCCATTGCTTATATGTGAAATGACCCAGTGATTTTGGTCCAGTTCCCCTGGTTCTCTACTGTTCCCATTACAATGGTCTTGTTGTTGGTAGTTTTAAGAAAAGCTTTCTTACCCTCCAGTTCGGCAGGCTAACGCCCTCATTAGGAACACCATCGCCCCTTACAGAAGCATAGGGAGATTTCAGGGAGCATGCATGTGCAAGTTTTCTACAGAGATCCGTCTTCAGTGCCTACAAAGGAAGAGGAAAACATGGATATTCAATCTCATCTAAACAAAAGAAGAAACATTGCAACTAACAATAATCAATCCTTCTCAATTGCTTTAACCTCAGTATCAGATATCACATTGGATCGTCAGACTCTCACCAGCTGAAGCACTAACAAAGTATCCACTGTAGTGGAATTATATACCTTCAAATATTTTAATACAAATATTTTTAAAAAATCAAACAGTTCAAAGTAATTTCATATCAATAATATCAGATGGAGGAAAATGTCACTGAAAATATTTGACAGCTGTTTTGTTGGAAAAATTCCTGTATGAGAGGCAAATTGCTCTCTGCTTCAATGGAGGGAGGGGTGGCAAGAAAGAGGAACTGGATTCAGAGACCACCAGCATGAGCTCTGACCTTTTTACAGTCTGGGGTACTGATGCGCAGACACAAGGGAAAAAACACGGGACTGCTTCTACGGCCAAGTCAATAAGCAAAGCAGGTCAAGCAGCAGGGTCTGAATTTTCAAGAAACCTCATCTAGCAGTAATTTTTTCTGGGTTATCATAAGGCTTAGGGATAACTGCACAGAGAAGCAGTTGCTGCCCTTTAAGAGAAACATGGGGGGTAACCTGCAAGGTGCAGAAGATACTACCATTAGAAGCTGGCTGGGAAGACTGGATGAACTACGGTATTTGTGTTTCTTTTCTGCTGTCATTTCTATGTTACTATGTTTGTCGATTAAATCATTGCAGCATCCTCTGTATATTCTAGTCATCAGTTTTTAAGACTTGGAGAGCAAGAAGAGATGCTGTCATCCAGTTTCATGATAGCTGTTTTTCTTTGTTGTGTTGTCCAGAAGACTTTACAGAAGATGTTATGGAGAATTTGACAATGGACTATTGGCAGCTGATGCTGATAGGGGCCAGCAACAGCCAATACTGTATAAGGCTCCATTGCTCTCCAGCCTGGCTGCTGCTTTCTTTTAATTCCCCCACCCTGAACTGGGGCTGCTGCTTTGTTTCATTTCCCTAGAAGACACCGAATCTGCCAGGTGGTGCCAACAGTAACTGCTCCTGTGAGCTTTGCAGAGCTCACGCAAAACTGAGCTCAGCGGCAACTGGTAAGACAGCATCTGGGGAAGGAAGGTGGGAGGGGAGTGGGAGAATGGGAAATAGGCAAGAGAAGGAAGGAGGAGTAAAAAGGGAATATGTAAGAGAGGGTGACTGCACAGGAGGAAAAAGTGCAGGGAGGGATGGGAGTAAGGAGGGAGTGAGAGAGGAGAGATGGAGTGGTGAGAAGAATGAAAGGTGAAAAACTGGAGGGAAGGATACAAAAAAGCAGGAGAAAGTGGTTGAAAGATTAAAAAAAAAAAGGCACCTGGAGAAGGGGAGAAAGACTGTAGTGGGAATGTGAGGAAAGAAGGAAGAGGGAAAAAGAGGGAACATGAAGCAACAGGAAAGAAAGAAGAGGAAGATAAATGGAAGAAAGAAAAAAAGACAAAAACTGAAAAAGCAAGAAAACTGACTTGAAAAGGATTTCCCGCACCAGGTTGGAGAATTACTTTCTTTCAACGAGACAGTTTGCAAATGATGGATTTTATGTAAAAATGTGCTTTGCATACACAAATTTATTTAAACGTATGCAAATGTGATGTGACAGAATCTCCAAAACCAAAAGAGCGCGACAATGATTTCCATTCAAAAATAATTAATTCTTCCAAAAAGGAAATCGAAAATATCTATCTTTCAATAGCCACTGACAATTTTTCAACGGAACCACTCCTTCATATAATGTTTGTATATTGAAGGAGTGGTTCCATTGAAAAATTGTGAGTGGCTATTGAGAGATAGATATTTTCGATTTCCTTTTTGGAAGAACAGAATCTCCAAAACCATGCCCAGCCCTGGCCACCGAACCCATCCGTAAGCTCCTGCAGGAAACTGAGGGCCTGGATCCTGATCTATTCGTGAAGCAGACAGAGTCTTTGACAGATTCAGCCCGCTGCGCCTGGGTGAGGGGACTGTGATTCTGTGTGCTCACGCTGTGCAGCATTATTTCCTTATAGAAGATTAGTATCTTACCTCTCTGTATTCACACATTCTCTGATTCTCTCACAAATTATAAAGAATCTTTACCATTCATAGTAAAAATGAATTTCAATTGCCAGTGGATGAACGGATAATAATGCATTAACTATAAGAATTATAATTGGTAGGTTATAAAAACTGGTGCTACTTACCAAAAAGATTAACAAGGGAATAGCCAAGATAGCCAAGATGCCCATGACGATGATGGCTACTGCATATCCTGGGAAAGAGTTTGGTACCGTGGGAACGGTAGGTGTGACTACTAGAAAAAAAGGATAAAGAGAAAAGAGTTACCTACAAGGGTTATTTGAAGAAAGAGAAGCATTTCATTTGCGTGTTGCATAGAGTTTGGTCCAAATCCAGCTGGGATCAAGAAAGAGACTAAAAGTTGAAACGTACAAGCCAGCATGAGCCTTTCTTTCTTTCTTTCCCTTCTCTCTTAACGCAGCTCTATGTTAGCTATGGCTTGTTCCCATCTCAGTAACCCCACTGTCTGTACATCGCTATGATATCACTCATATTATACAACACGCGCTTCCTTCCCCGCTGATTTTAGCTTTAGGGATTTCCAAATGGGAAGTACTGTAGAGAGAAGGAGCCTTGCTCTGGAGGATGTTGTTATTTGATATTTATAAGCTTCCTTTTAAGTTGCTGTGTTTCACTATGTTTGAAATTGAAAGACTGAGATACAAGATTTGAAGGTGATTTTTTAACTGAGTACAAGTGTTGGTGGTGTCTGCTTCTTATGCACAGATTTTACCCCAAATTTTCAAAGCAAACATGTGTATAAGTTTGCAGAACATTAGGCCTCTTCTCTCCAAGGCATTCAACTTGTGCAGGTTCATTTTTTTAAAATACAAAAGTAAGCATGAAGTCCATACTGCCCTTCCCCCTCCCCGTCCCCTCCTGCAGTTCACATGAAAGTACGTGTCAAATGAGCATAATTTTGTGTGAACTGAGCCCTGGACTATTTTGTAATAGCCATTAAAGTGCATATAAGCCAGTTTTATTGTTATTTATTTGATGTATATTCCGTCTCAGTTTTATGCATGTAAATGGATTTGAAAATCAGGTCAGTAAGGGACGGTCCTGCGCAAGCTTCTTTTACACCCCTCTTCAGTTGTGGCTTGCAACATTTTCTAGTATTTAAGTTTTTCACTTGGACCTCTACGCAGCTCTATGCAATCCCTCAGAATTCCCTGCTATCCCAGCATGCAGCTCTGCCATAACGTAATGGAAGTAGGAGGATCTATAACCTACCAATAGAATTGGGATCCACATTAAGGCCTCTGTTTGCCAGCACATTCAAGTTATTGAGTATTGCCTGGCGAGTGTCTGCTTCAGATGGACCTCCGACAAAGTAAGTTGGATTGCTGTTCGCTATGACAGACCCTGACCTGTTCAGCAAAAGAAGAAAGGTTAGGCGAGAGATTAGAATAGATTTGTTCATACAGATGCAGATTTTTAGAAATTTGATGAGCGTTCTGGAGTTGGATTACAATAATGCTACATACTATCTGTAACCAATTAGATATGATTGATTACTGGACAAAGTCGTCTGCTTTTACAATGAACAACGATGTCATAAATGCACTCTGACCGTTCCAATCAACATGAAAAGTGTGAAAAGGTAACTATAGGGATTAGTTTGACATCATTCTGCTGCAAATTAAACGGATAAGAGTTGTGCAATAAGTGCTAGATTTATTTTGTGCTCACTCATGACTGAAGGGGCCCATTGGTTTTCCACTCATGAATTATACTTCTTCTTACTATGATCAGTGAAAACTTCTGCGTCCAGGGGGGGAAACATATTTTTCCCCTATGCACTTCAAGGTCATTCATCTCTATTGTTTCCCTTGTAAGCAAGGAAATCTCTACTTTATAAGGCCCACGTGAAAAAAGCAGGACCTTTATCATGAGTATACTGCTATTTATTTTAATTGTTAAATATATTGTATTTAATTGTTGTACTGTTTTATGCCAAGCTCTTTAGTGATCTGGATTGACCTATTGGTCAGTAATGGCGGAATATAAGTTATTTAAGTGTGAGGTCAAAAAAAAGTGTTCATCTTGGGTATGAACAGGACCCAAATTTATCAGAGACTTTTAATGTCCTCAATAAAGGTTTCTCTAATATCAGGCAGGAAAGAGTTACTAGATACTGGGTCCCTTATTAAGCTCTCAACAGGGCTTCAGATAAAAATACTTTAAGCATGCAGTAATAATAATAATAATAGTTTATAAGCTAAGCTCTGTAAATGCTGGATGCATCCAGGATGAGTAGAAGAGTGGGAACAGTGATGTCAGCTCATTCTTGCCCTGCACCTGAAGGGCAAAGAAAATGACATCACATTGCCCCAGAAAATGTTGAATTTGTAGATGTTTTGGGGGTTTTTGGTTGTCATGCAAGTATGGTACAGACACTAAAGCGTAGTGCTTTATATATGATATGTTTTAATCAAAAGCCATTGCAGTAAGTTGCATGGTGCCCTGCCTCAGATTTCATCAGGTCACATGAACCAGGAAGATGTGACCTTGGAGAAAAGTGAAAGCTAACAATCTGAGGTGAAACTCAGCATGTGGCCTCCGTTGTGGTTCCTTCTTTGAGGCAACATTTTCTAAGACACCTAAATTTTGCATGAACACAGTTTTGGGGATCATCCTTGCATCAGGTGCAATAATCCTGTTATGAATTATTATGGCGATGGTATTGGTGGTTGGTGGGTATCACGCTGAAAGGCTGGATAGGTTTGGATCTGGTTCACTAAGGATATATATATATATATAGTTAAGGATAGAAATATACTCACTGAAATGAATCTACCACCACTTCTGCAAACTGGGGATTGGGATCAAGAATTGTAACCATCTGAAAAACAGATAAGCAGACAAATTCATTAACAGGGAGACACAGCTGAAAATCTTTCAGTTTATGAACTGGGAATGTTTTACAATTTCTAGTTGGAAAATCCCACGTCCTAGATTAACAATTCTACATATTTGCTGACAGTTTGAATTTGCATGCCAACAAAATATTGCCTAATGACAATGCAGCTTCCATGAGGTTTGCGGACATTAATACTGTAACTGTACATCATTCTGCAGTAAATTCCTATTGGCACTTGAGGTCTGAAATAAAGCAATAGCGAGTATGTGATAAGGCAAGTTCTACTGAAGGTCCCGATGCTTTATACCAGTGGTTCTCAGTCATTCCCTGAACCCCCATCCCATATTCAGATATGTTCTGCAAAGCAGGCTAAATTACATATTTGAGTACTTCTGTGGAAAGGTAGGCTATAATTTGGAATAAATTAAAAAAAATAAATATATATATATATATATATTGGCTATCTTGTAACGCAGACCAGTTTGGAGGGGGTTGAGGGAAGGAGGAGGAAAGTACTGGAGTGCAGAACCAAGGACTTTATACCAGGCCTTCTCAGACCTGCCGTGGTGACCCCACTGCCAATTGGGTTTTCAGGATTTACATAATGAATATACATGAGATACACTTACAAACATTGGAGAACCAGTGGTTTGAGGCCCAGGACCCTAACGGACCTCAAGGCTCCCTCCACAGATTTAAAGTGGAAGAAAAATTTAAAAAAACAAAACTGCGGACAAACAGGGAGGTTGAGCGGGGTTCAGTGCTGGCTCCCATTTCACCCCAGTGTCGCCAGTCGAGGCAGACTCAACTCCCCCAAAAATAGAAGAATACTCCAAACAATGCGTGCGGCCGCAGCGATGGCCCTCCTCCGAATTCAAGGCCTCCATAGTCCCCCAAAGTGATCTCAATCCATCCCCTGGCCCCACCTGACATCTTAGCAATCCACCCCCAGCCCCCCTAAAGTAATACCAATCCAACTCCCCCCCCTTCAAAAAATTAAAAAATGTCAACCCCCCCCCCCTCAAGAACCACCCCTACCTTAAAATGAATCAGATGATCCTTGGACTTTACCCTAGTCACATGGCGTCACCCCCCAGCGATAGCTGGACCCACTCCTACAAAAATACATCATGGCTTGATGAATCTAGGGGTAAGTTTCTACCTGAGGCCATGGAAGGTGAAGTGACTTGCCCAAGGTCACAAGGAGCGGCAGCAGGATTTGAACCCTGGCTTGTAGTCCGCTGCTCTAACCACTCCTCCTCTCCTAAGGGCTGGAGAGGAAGAGATCCTCTTTTGGCTAAAAGCATTGCCAGTGTCTTGCTGCACCTTGCTAAAAGTGGTTCAATGGGAGGATAATAAGACATCACCCTTTTTCTTTTAAGGGTTTCTAAATGTTGACATGCACGCAAGAAATATACCAATAGTGAAAAAACAAACATATACAACTAGTGCAAGGCTTACAAGCTGATGCTCCTTACCCCTGCACTTATGTTTCCTCTCAGGTACTGAGACTCTGGACTGGTTTTATCGTTTAAAGCATTTGAGAAATCCCGGTTTGTAATCCTTATGGCGATATTGTAGAGAATAAGATCCGCATTTTCACCTGGGAGATGGAGTAAGATGTTAAGAGATGATAACTTCCACCACTTTTATGGTCTCTCTCTCTCTCTCTCTCTCTCTTCCCCTGCCTCACCTCATTCCTGGTTTCCCTCTTAACACAATATATTTCATTCCCCTGCTGTAGCTATTCCACTGAGGCTGATAAACATTCATGTTTGTGCCTTCATTTACCCCTCCAGACCCATCAGTGTCTTTGTGCACCAGTTTGATTTCTGTGTTTCATAGCTGGACAGCCTGGACCATCTAAAGAAGGAAACTCGAGTTAAGTTGGCTTTCTTAATTCTGCTGCATTCAGGGCAGAAGGGTAAGCTCGGGACGTCAGGGTTACCAGAGGCACTCATTTCTATTTATTTAATATGTGACAGCTCAGTGTCAGTTTGTAAACCACTGAGGTTAAGGAAAATTCAGTAGCAGACCCACAAATTCTCCATCACTATACCCTAAAAGCACTTTATGCTCTTAAAACCCCCTTCTGATTCTCAAAAGTCTCACAATATTAAAAAAACTATGCTTGACAAATTTGAGATGAAGGCAGCAGTCCAGCAGCAAGAGGGGGGCCTCCCAGTCCTTTGCATCGAGTGTCACATGTATGATTTTTTACCTGCTGGTGAGAAGTTGTACGTGTGCATGCGATGCAAAGAGCTCCTGTCTCTCAGAGAACGAGTCCGATCTCTGGAGGTTAGAGTGGCAGACCTGGAGGAGCTGAGGCAGACAGAGAGGTATATAGATGAGACCTTCAGGGACATAGTAGCCAAGTCCCAACTTCAGACGGGAAGCCCTGGTGCTGCCTTGGAGGAAGAAGGTCTCATGATCAGAAAGCATCAACCTGGTGTAGCAGGAAAGGATCCCGTAGCAAGGACCTGCTCTCCAGGTTGATGCACTGTCCTTTCCTAACGAGGATATCTCCCCAAGGCCTACTGCCCAGGAGGGAAGGGTTAGGTCGGCCGTCATAGTTGGTGATTTGATTATTAGGAATGTAGATAGCTGGGGGGCGGGTGGGCGTGAGGACCGCCTGGTAACATGCCAACCTGGTGCGAAGGTGGCGGACCTCACGCGTTACCTAGATAGGATTTTAGACAGTGCTGGGGAGGAGCTCGCTGTCGTGGTACATGTGGGCACCAACAGCATAGGAAAATGTGGGAGGGAGGTTCTGGAAGCCAAATTTAGGCTCTTAGGTAGAAAGCTTAAATCCAAAGCCTCCAGGGTAGCATTCTCTGAAATGCTCCCTGTTCCATGCGCAGGTCACCAGAGGCAGGCAGAGCTCCGGAGTCTCAATGCGTGGATGAGACGATGGTGCAAGGAAGAGGGATTCAGTTTTGTTAGGAACTGGGGAACCTTTTGGGGAAGGGGGAGTCTCTTCCAAAGGGATGGGCTCCACCTTAACCAGGGTGGAACCAGACTGCTGGCGCTAACCTTTAAAAAGGAGATAGAGCAGCTTTTAAACTAGAACAAAGGAGAAAGCCGACAGTCGCTCAGCAGCGCATGGTTCGGAGAGATGTATCTTTAAAGGATACTAATGATGCATTAGAATTAGGGCATCCCGACAGTGAGGTTCCAATAATAAGAAAAATAGTCCAAGTGCCTGTAACTAAAAACTCACCTGAGCTAAAAAATTCTAACTTATCCCTATCAATTAAAAAGCAGAATGAAAATACAAGCAAAAAACAAACTTTAAAATGTTTGTATGCTAATGCCAGTTGTCTAAGACGTAAGATGGGAGAATTAGAATGTATAGCAGTGAATGATGACATAGACTTAATTGGCATCTCAGAGATATGATGGAAAGAGGATAACCAATGGGACAGTGCTATACCGGGGTACAAATTATAGCGCAATGACAGAGAAGAGCTCCCGGGAGGCGATGTGGTGCTTTATGTCCGGGATGGCATAGAGTCCAGCAGGATAAACATCCTGCAAGAACCTGTGGGGCGGATTTTAAAACGAGCGCGATTAGCCTACTTTTGTTTGCGCTCCAGGCGCAAACAAAAGTACGCTGGATTTTAGTAGATACGCGCGGAGCCGCGCGTATCCGCTAAAATCCTGGATCGGCGCGCGCCGAGCCGCGCAGCCTACCCCTGTTCCCTCCAAGGCCGCTCCGAAATCGGAGCGGCCTTGGAGGGAACTTTCCTTTGCCCTCCCCTCACCTTCCCCTCCCTTCCCCTACCTAACCCACCCGGCCCTGTCTAAACCCCCCCTTACCTTTGTCGGGGGATTTACGCCTCCCAGAGGGAGGCGTAAATCCCCGCGTGTCAGCAGGCCTCCTGCGCGCCGGGACGCGACCTGGGGGCGGGTCCGGAGGGCGCGGCCACGCCCCCGGGCCGTAGCCACGCCCCCGGAACGCTCCCGACACGCCCCGAAAATGCCGCGCGGTTCGGGCCCGCCCCCGACACGCCCCCTCCGAAAACCCCGGGACTTACGCGAGTCCCGGGGCTCTGCGCGCGCCGGTAGGCCTATGTAAAATAGGCTTCCCGGCGCGCAGGGCCCTGCTCGCGTAAATCCGCCCGGTTTTGGGCGGATTTACGCGAGCAGGGCTCTGAAAATCCGCCCCTATGTGAACAATCAAATCTTTATGGGTAGAAATCCCTTGTGTGTTGGGGTAAGACTATAGTGATAGTCTTCCCCAACACACTACCATCCTCCTGGCCAAGATGGTGAGATGGATAGTGAAATGCTAAGAGAAATTAGGGAAGCTAAGCAAACTGCGGTAATAATGGGAGATTTCAATTACCAATAAAAGATGTATCTCTTTGCCCACTGAACAACGATTTGAGTAACCTCAAAAGAAAACGTTGTATCACAATTTTTGGTTTGTTTTTTGTAGGTGCTATCAATCTCTTTATCTTTGGAAACTTAATATTCGCACACACCTCTCATTCATGAATTAGGGACCTTCCTAACCCCCACGGTGCTGCAAGAGTGCCCTTGAGTTTTTTTCACCTGTGTGGGACCTCTGACTCCGACAAAGAATAAAAGGGAATTAACATTCTGTGTTTTAAGAAAAATGCAAAAAAGTTAAAAAATCTCTGTGCAAATAGTGGACTATTGGAGCTGTGATTAATAAGGCCCCACACAGGTGCAAAAAGTCAAGGGCATGCTTGCAGCGCCGTGGGGGTTAGGAAGGTCCCTAATTCATGAAGGAGAGGTGCGGGCGAATATTAAGTTTCCAAAGATAAAGAGATTGAAAGCACCTAAAAAAAAACCCCCACAAAAATGGTGATACAACGTTTTCTTTTGAGATTTCAATTGCCCAATGTTGACGGGGTAAATGCATCACTGGGACGGCGCTTCTCAACCGCTGAGCCGCGCGCTCCCGGTCTCTCCCCTCCCCGCTGCCGCCGGGCTGGCAGCACGTTCAAGCCCGGCGGGAACGGCAGCGGCGCGGGAAGAAGCTCCGGCACCCGTGGCTGGGCCTTTTTTTTTTCTGCCCGCGCGCCCCCCCCCCCGTGACCCGGAACAGGAAGTGATGCGCGGGAAGGAGAAAGAGCCGGCCCGTGCCGAGTGGAAAAGTAGCAGCGGCCCCCGAGCAACTGAAGCAGCCGGAAAGGAGGCAGCAGCGCGAGCCTCCCGCGGCCGATGGGGGCCGGAGGAGGAGGAGCAGCTACCATTTGTGCTGGGGGGGGACGGGGGGGAGTGGAAGTGAGTGAGAGAGAGAGAGAGAGAGAGAGAGAGAGAGAGAGAAGCAGCCAGCCTGTGTGTGAGTGAGAGAAGCTGGTCAGAGAGCTGGTGTGTGTGTGTGTGTATATGTGAGAGACAATGAAAGTGACTGCTCAGGGAGATGACTGATGTGTGAGAGAGAGAGAAAAAGCATGGAAGTGAGACATATGGGTATGTGAGAAAACATGGGCGTAAGAAGCCTGGTGTTGTGGGGGTGTGTGAAAGAAAGCATGGGAGTGGGAAGCCTGTGTATGTGTGTGCATGCATGAGAGAGAGACTGGTTGGTAAGGTGACAGTGTGTGTGTGTGAGAGAAAGAGACTGGTGTGTGTGAATGTGAGAGAAAGAATGTGATTCAGGGAATGAGAAGCCTGTGAACCTGGAGAGCGAGCATGGAAATGAGAGAGAGACTGGTGAGTGTGTGTGAGACAGAGAAAGTGATTTTGGGAATGAGAAGCCTGTGCATGTGGAGAGAACAAGCATGGGAGTGAGAGTGTGTGAGACAGAGAAAGTGATTATGAGAGTGAAAAGCCCGTATATGTAAGTGGAACACGGGAGTGGGAAGCCTGTGTGTGTATGGCATGAGAGAAACTGTTCAGGAAGGTGACTGGTGAGTGTGTCAAAGACTGTTTGGGAGATGATTGGTGTGTGAGAGACAGAAACTGGTCATGGGGGCATGCATGACTGGTATGGTGTGTGTATGAGAGAGATGGGCCCTAAGGAAGAGGACACAAAAAACCAAAAAGACTCAGGATCCAAATCTTCAAACTGTATACACCCGATGTGCTGATAATTTAAAGTTTTGATAAGACCGCATCAGCAAGCCAGACAACGGCAGTAGGGTAACTTGCCGTCCGGACTACTCGTCATTTGCAGCGTTGTTGTCAATTGAATGAAAGTCTATATTCAAGAAGGATTGCCAATTCCCTAAGGAAGAGGACCATGAATATAGAGCTTAGCCTCAACTGCTGCTTCTGCTGTGTGCTACGGCCTGCATGGAAGAGGAGTAGGAGAGCTGCTGGAGGGGGTAAGTAAAGGTGGCTTTTTAAGTTTATTTTTCTTGATTGACTGCCATTTTGATTATTTAATATTATGTGATGTGTCTGCTTTTTTTTTTTAATATTTTATTGGTGTTTGGAGAATTTGTAATAGTTTTTATGAGTTTTTAATTGTTGGATGTTATTCTGTTCATAGCTGTTTTGAAACATTTATTCTGCTTATTAGTATAGTTTTACAATTATTTCTGTGTGGGGATCTATAGCTGCTTGCTAGTTCTGTTTTCCTAATAAGAGGTGTATTGGTTTTCAGGGCCTGATTTAATATTTGAAGTGTTGCCTTTTCATAGATAGGGTTGCTCCTGTTTGAGTGTATTCCATAATACAGGTGTAACTGTGTGCGGATTAGTTTATGTGCATTACTACAGATCCTGGGAGTATGTTAGGTCGGTTCTGTGTATGTTACTGAGGTGAGATATTTTACTAGCATGTAAGCGTTTGTATCCGTCTTATTTGTTGTGTTTTCTCAAGAGGACATGCATTGGTGGTAAACTGCTGTCTTTTCATAAGTAGGGCTATTGAGCCTGGAAGTAGAAGGAGTTTGAGTTGCTGTTACTGAGATGACACCAGAACCAGAATATCTTTTTTGTAGGGTGAGTTGTATGGGGAATGTCGTAATTCTGCTTTACATCCATTATTGTGGGTCGGGGGGTTCCCGTGGATGCAAACTGTACTTTTACATCTAGCCCCGTGACGATCATGGGTCAGGGTGTCATGCATGTGAGAACCATCTGTCAGGTATGTCCCGACAGAAAAAAGGTTGAGAACCACTGTGCTAGAGAGATAAAGTTCCTGGTTAGAATAAATGACAGTTTTATTTTTTATTTATTTATTTATTTATTTATTTATTTATTTAGAGCTTTTTTATACCGGCATTCATGATACAATCATATCATGCCGGTTTACAGATAACAAGGGGTGCAGTAACTTAGTACATATAACAAGTGCATAAGAAACAATAAAGTTACAATATAACCGGGTTGCTAGAACTGGGGGAGAAAGGAGACAGTAGTTAAATAAATTATACTGAAGTAAAATATTTACAAAAGGTTTTATAGAGCAATTGGTTCAGAAACCAATGAGAGAGGGAGCAATTTTAGATCTAATTCTCAGTGGAGCACAGGATTTGGTGAGAGAGGTAATGGTGGTAGTGTCACTTGGCAATAGTGATCATAATATGACAAATTTGAATTAATGACTGGAAGGGGGACAGTAAGCAAATCCATGGCTCTCGTGCTAAACTTTCAAAAGGGAAACTTTGATAAAATGAGAAAAATAGTTAGAAAAAAAATGAAAGGAGCAGCTACAAAGGTAAAAGGTGTGCAAGAAGCACAGTCCAGATGTATTCCACACATTAAGAAAGGTGGAAGGAAGGCAAAATGATTATCGGCATGGTTAAAAGGTGAGGTGAAAAAAGCTATTTTAGCCAAAAGATCTTCATTCAAAAATTGGAAGAAGGATCCAACAGAAGAAAATAGGATAATGCATAAACGTTGGCAAGTTAAATGTAAGACATTGATAAGACAGGCTAAGAGAGAATTTGAAATGAAGTTGGTCGTAGAGGCAAAAACTCACAGTAAAAACTTTTTAAAATATATCCAAAGCAGAAAGCCTGTGAGGGAGTCAGTTGGACTGTTAGATGATCGAGGGGTTAAAGGGGCACTTAGAGAAGATAAGGCTATCACGGAAAGATTAAATGATTTCTTTGCTTCGGTGTTTACAGAAGAGGATGTTGGGGAGATACCGTTTCCGGAGAAGGTTTTCATAGGTAATGATTCAGATGGACTTAGCCAAATCATGCTGAACCTAGAAGATGTGGTAGGCCTGATTGACAAACTGAAGAGTAGTAAATCACCCGGACCAGATGGTATACACCCCAGGGCTCTGAAGGAACTAAAAAATGAAATTTCAGACCTATCAGTAAAGATTTGTAACCTATCATTAAAATCATTGTAACCTATCATTAAAATCATCCATTGTACCTGGCTAATGTAACCCCAATATTTAAAAAGGGCTCCAGGGGCGATCCAGGAAACCTCAGACCAGTTAGTCTGACTTTAGTGCCAGAGAAAATAGTGGAAAGTGTTCTAAAGATCAAAATCACAGAACATATAGAAAGAAATGGTTTAATGGAACAAAGTCAGCCTGGCTTTACCCAAGGCAAGTCTTACCTCACAAATCTGCTTCACTTTTTTGAAGGAGTTAATAAACATGTGGATAAAGGTGAACTGGTAGATGTAGTATACCTGGATTTTCAGAAGGGGTTTGACAAAGTTCCTCATGAGAGGCTTCTAGGAAAAGTAAAAAGTCATGGGATAGGTGGCGATGTCCTTTTGTGGATTTCAAAAAGACAGGAAACAGAGAGTAGGATTAGATGGACAATTTTCTCAGTGGAAGGGAGTGGGCAGTGGAGTGCCTCAGGGATCTGTATTGGGACCCTTACTTTTCAATATATTTATAAATGATCTGGAAAGGAATACGACGAGTGAGATAATCAAATTTGCAGATGATACAAAATTATTCAGAGTAGTTAAATCACAAGCTGATTGTGATAAATTGCAGGAAGAGCTTGTGAGACTTGAAAATTGTGCATCCAAATGGCAGATGAAATTTAATTTTGACAAGTGATGCATATAGGGAAAAATAACCCATGCTATGTTAGGTTCCATATTAGGAGCTACCACCCAAGAAAGAGATCTAGGCGTCATAGTGGATAACACATTGAAATCATCTGTTCAGTGTGCTGCAGCAGTAAAAAAAAAAGCAAACAGAATGTTGGGAATTATTAGAAAGGGAATGGTGAATAATACGGAAAATGTCATAATGCCTCTGTATCGCTCCATGGTGAGACCGCACCTTGAATACTGTGTACAATTCTGGTCGCTGCATCTCAAAAAAGATATAGTTGCGATGGAGAAGATACAGAGAAGGCCGACCAAAATGATAAATGGGATGGAACAGCTCCCCTAAGAGGAAAGACTAAAGAGGTTAGCACTGTTCAGCTTGGAGAAGAGACGACTGAGGGGGGATATGATAGAGATGTTTAAAATCATGAGATGTCTGGAATGGGTAGATGTGAATTGGTTATTTACTCTTTCGGATAATAGAAGGGCTGGGGGCACGCCATGAAGTTAGCATGTGGCACATTTAAAACTAATCGGAGAAAGTTCTTTTTCACTTAACGCACAATTAAACTCTGGAATTTGTTGCCAGGGGATGCAGTTAGTGCAGTTAGTGTAGCTGGGTTTAAAAAAGGATTGGATAAGTTCTTGGAGAAGAAATCCATTACCTGCTATTAAGTTGACTTAGAAAATAGCCACTGCAATTACTAGCAACAGTAACATGGGATAGTCTTAGTTTTTGGGTACTTGCCAGGTTCTTATGGCCTGGATTGGCAACTGTTGGAGACAGAATGTTGGGCTTGATGGACCCTTGGTCTGACTCAGTATGGCATGTTCTTATGTTCTTATATATTTTGGATGTTGGCATAGCCATTTGTAATACTCATCCTGCCCGTTATTACATAGGAATGTGCTTTCACTTTGAAATGACACAAAGGCATCAATGATATTTTTTGCTTATGTCATTTTCAAAATGAAATAACAGAAAAACACAAGTTTTTGTTTCATTTCAGTTTTCATTTAGTGCGCACTAAAACCAGTTAGAATGCATTAAATGGTTTTAGCATGCACTAAAACAAATAATTAAACAAAATGAGGAAAAAAAACAATGACATGAAAAATAAAACAAAACCTTTTAAATGTCAGACTCCAATATTAAACTTTTCAGCTAAAAATATTTAAAAAAAAAGACTATTGGTGACTACAAAGCATGGCAACAAGACTAATTCTAACTACATTGGGACCATATTTAGATGGATAGCAACTGCCATGCAGAAGGTCCCAGGTTTGATCCCCGAGTTGATGTTTCTGCTCCCGGCTTAGTTGAGGCTGGGGATGCTGCCGAGGCAGTGTTCACAATGCCTGGGGGAGGGCGTTGTGGTCATTGCTTAAGAGAGACACCTGGTGGCTGGATTCAGGGCCCCTAATTGCAAATTTCTGGAAGGAGTTCCGATGCATGGCCCCTGACCTGGGACCATACTAGATATGTTGGGTTAGGTATTGGGGGGCATATAAAATAGGGGGAAAAGCTCCAGATACTTTTGAGTAAAGGCTCCTGGCACCACATCCCAGGCCTGTTTTCGATTGAGCTAAAAGAACAAAGAAGCTGCATAACAATGCCCAGTCAGTGACAGGGGATCTATAAATTGAATGCCATTCACATGTCTAGCTTCAATAATTTCAGCCCATCCTGAAAATTATGTGTCCTTCACAGGCTACCTGGAGGTGCTCTGTGTATTTGGGGTGGTGGTGATGGTGATGGTAGTGGTTCACCACTGAACCGCAACCTGTAAGTGCATGTTACACAGAAAGGTGACATTTCATTGTGAGTTGGGGGGGAGGGGTGAATCCAGGCTCCATCTTCCCTAATGCAGAAGAATGGTCTCAGTTCCTCAGAAATTAGCAGGGATAACTTACCGTTTACCAAAATGCTGGACTTCCGCACCAAACCTTCGGTAAGGTTTCTGGCCAGAAAGTTTGCCACAACTTTGTTGCTTACAGAAGAAGTTGCATTTAACTTGTATTTGGCAGAGACTCCAACCCACTGTGCTTGATTACTGTGTATAAAAAAAAAAAAGACATCAGCAAGTACCAAGACACATACAGAGAGCCTTCTCATAGTAAAGAGAGCACTATCCCAAAACGTAGATAATCCCTTGGGACGTCAGGATGCTTAGGGTTTGCACCGTTACACTCAACACTGCTGCATTCCTGCTGAGAGGAAGTGTGGTCTAGTGAGTGAGTGAAGCACTGGACTCCTAGGAGAAATCTTGCTATTTGAATTGAAAACCCCATGTTTCCACTTGTTCTCTCTGTTACCTTGGGAAAGTCAACCTATGTTCCAGTTCTTTAGTTTTCCAAATGAAAATGGACCATAAAAACAACAGCAGTATAAAGCTTTTCTCTCTCGCGCGCGCTTTCTCTCTTTTGAAAGTTGCCTGTTGACTAAATGCATGTATGATTCTGACTTATTGAACTGTAGAGCATATCAAGATTCATTTTGTATAAAATTCAGACTATTAATATTAACTTGTACACTTTAATTTTTGTCTGTAAAGCCTGTTGCTAATTTATTGTTTAATGAAAACCGAGGTGATGTATTTTTTTACCTACCGCGGTATATAAAAATCACTAAATAAATAAATAAACTTATCTAAATCATTGCACCAAATCCATTATGGTGTCGCACCCAGGTGCAGTATACCAGGCAATTAGCACACTAGGCTTGATGAAGATGAGATACAATTTGGAGCAGCGGGCAACCCGCCCCCTCTGCCCAACCAATGTTTCCTTCTGAGGAGGAGATACTGTGTAATATCGGCATTGGCTTCTCTAGTTGTTTTTGTAAATATTGGGCATGAAAAACTGGTGCATTAAAGAAAGAAATAGCAATGCAGTTTGTTAGGAAGATAAAGAAAAGCCCCACTCCCTCAGGAACACAAACATTGGTACTACTCCTCTGTCAACAGCTGAGAGAATTGTTTGTGCTGTTAACAGTTTAGGAATGGCCATCCACATGAGACAGCAATGTCAATGCAACAGAAAACGAGTTTTCCATGTGAAGCTATCTATGCAGTCCTACCCAGAAGTGTTAAGATACCCATATTACCATCCCTGTGGGTTTTAGATTTCATCAAAGCATACCTGAAAGAGACATCGGGGTTCCCTTGTAGACTTTGCCCATATGATGAAGTCAAATTAGGGGTCAGCTGCAAAGAAAGAAAGATAAATATCAGTCATGATCCCAAAATGTTTCTCCATATTATAAATCCAGTATTATGGGAGCCTGGAGATAGGGCCAGGGGCTGGAGGCTGACCAGTGCTCAGCTAAAAGACCAACAGATATGTTAATAAAAGCCTTGCTGGGCCACATTTAAGGGCTGGGAAAAAGGAAGTCACAAATCTGCATGGATTTTGCATGTGCAATGAATTTTGCATTTGTGCCAAATGTAACGTTCACTCAAAAATTCACAAAATTTCCACCAATCTGCAAAGATAAAATTGAACAAAGTCACCAAAAAAACATGCAAATCAACCTTTTCTTTACTTTTGAAATATAGCACGAGTTTTGTCCAAAGCACAGACCTGATGGAGGGGAAAATTTGGCACAAAACGTTGGTCCTGCCCAAAGATGCACAAATGGTACTGTGGAACTTTAACCGATTCCATAAATCTGGCTTTGTGTTTACTTCAGTGCCATATTTAGTTTTCTGTTCTAAAAAAGTGACCTCTTTGCCTTCCTGCATACCCAGCACCACCTGGAACTGTCCTGCAACTCTAGTGAGCATGAGTCCCATTCACTTTGGATTCAGCCCCCTCTGTCTATAGCTCTGCTCTTATACAGTTCAACAAAGCATCATTAATCAATCTTAAAATGGAAACACCTTCTCCTGGTCCCAAAGAAGAAAGTGGACCTCATAACCTTTCTCAATGTGAAAGGCTGATGAGTTGTCAGTTGCCAGTTTGCTGCCACATTTCTTTTAGGCGGGGTTAGATGAGAGATGTCAGATTTTAGCAGTGCAGACACTTACCCAGGAAAGAACTGAATTTTTGAAGGTGTTTGCGTTCCCTGATGCACCATTTGAGAGATCTGTTGTATAGAATTGATTAAGAATGGTGAAGGAAATATTCACAGCCACTGCAAAGAAAAAATAAACACAAAATATGCATTAAACACACAGGCCATGGGTTAACTGGGTTGGAGCCAACAGGATTCAACTGCCCACAAATCAACCCGGTTGATGCTGCCAGGATGGTAGTGGTCAGGGCCCTCCAGAAAGGCCACAGGCATCTAGCTGGCTGGACATTTGGACATCAGCCTCATTATTGTTTTGGGTGACAGCCTGACTAATTCTAGTAGTGATGTAGAATATTATAAAACTTTGTGGTGAGTGGGTCTGGATGATGGGTTAGGTTCGGGAACTTGTACGTTCATCTACCCAGGACGGTAAAGAATCAACGAAGAAGACACCGGAAATGAACGTTGATAAGGTGCGATGTCCTAGAAACAGTCAAGCGTCTAGGGCTGGCAGCAGCAAAATATCCTTAGCAATGTGGACAGGAGTAATTGGGCAGACTGGATGGGCCAATCAGATTCTATCCGCCATGTTACTAAGTTCTATTAATTATTCATTTCAGACAGCAAGTTTTATCCAATATAGTAAATGTAACTTGAGATTTAAACAGAATGTACGTGCTTTTCAGAGATGCAGAAAGTGCTTCAGAAGTAAGAAAAGTGCTCTAGCTAGAATATCAGCCAGAGCTTTATAAAGGCAGTGAAACTGGGAAAAGCTGAAATAATTAGAAGAGAGAAGCATTCTATTTCATTATATTATCCAGGATCCTGTTTATGTTTATGTTCTACCTTCATTTAGACTGTAAGAATTTTGATAAAGTCACCTTCCAACCTCTGTTTGCCTTGTGACAAGACAGTGCAGTTTAGTCTAAGATTTTTATAAATAGTGAAAAAAAATGAACACAGTAAACACACAATATACTATTATCTCTCTTCCAATACATATGTAAAATGGATTCTCGTCCAGAAGGAAACAAGTGGGAAAAACATGCAGAGATTACTTTGGGAATGTTTTCCTACACAGATTTGTAGAAAGGATGATCGTGTTCTTACATTATTTCAGTATAGTTTTTCAGATTGTTGCAATCTATTCCACTTGATGCAACAATGGGGTAAGGGGGGAGAACGGCTTGGAAGGTGCAATTGTGTATGTATGTGTGCTATTAAGTTGTGTATGAATGTGTTGTGTATGTATGTGTGCTATTAATTAAGTTGTCTTAGAAAATAGCCACTGCTATTACTAGCAACAGTAATATGGAATAGATTCGTTTTTGGGTACTTGCCAGGTTCTTACGGCCTGGATTGGCCACTGTTGGAAACAGGATGCTGGGCTTGATGGACCCTTGGTCTAACCCAGTATGGCATGTTCTTATGTTCTTATGCATGTGTATGTCTCTGTGTATGTGTGTGGCCTTAGATTTTTTGGTGCTTATGGGAGGCAGTCGGAGGCTGTGGAATATTGGCAAGTGCTCCATTCCAAAAGATTCCCCCTTACCTCCGTGTCCCAAAACTGAAGCGGTATCCCAAATTGCATAGCTACCATAAAGCTTTCTGGTATAAATTCAAACTTTAGAAATCCCGCAAGGGGTGAGTTAAATACACAGACACAATTACTTCAGAAACATTAAAGACAAGAGTCATTTCACATGAGACACAAGATCAAAAACCCAGGAAAGAGAAATGTGTCACCTCCATAGGGGAGTACTGGTCAAAACCAAGCCACTGGTTCAATGACTTTATGATCAGGATAGTTAAAGGAAAATGTAAAACAAACCAGGAACACAAGTCACTTCATCCTTCATTGCTTCAGGTGCAAACTTACTGGGAGATTCATCAAGCTACGGAAGTGCTCAAGTGCTCATTAAACAGTTTATATCGCACGATATACATGATATTTTGAATATCTCCCCCTAGGTTCGCTCCCTTATTATGATGACCTTCTTTGCATGTGATTTCCATACATGAATAATGAAAATGCATGCAAGGAAGGTCAATAATAGGCAATTGCATGCAAATATTTTATTGCAGCTGACCGAGAAGGTGGTCAGCCGTGATAAAATAACAGCACCTCTTAGAAAAGCATGAAATGTGAGGTGGCAGGCCAAGGACCCTAACGGGCGTCCCGAGGCTCCCACCTCACATTTAAAGTGACAGCAAACAAACAAAAAATATGGTAGGAAAAAAGGAGAGGGTGAGCGAAGATTAGGGCTGACTCCTGGCTCAACCCTGGGCTACTATTTGAGGCAGACCCGACTCCCCCCAAGGTTTACAGGTAAAACATAAGAGCCCAAGTAGCGATGAATTCAGCCCCCCACCTCTTGAAAGTTCCAAAAAATAATATACATTCCTGGCCTTGGACCCCCACCTGCTCCACGTCCAACTACCAACACCCTGAAGTGCAACAAACCCCTAGGGCCCCCCCCCCCCCACCTCCCCAAGTCGATCCAAATCAAATGTGCTCCATGGCCTGGCTCCCCCTTCCCAACTCCCCCCACACACAAAAGGTAGAATTTCAACAAACAGGGTCCCAGGCTCTGACCCTCTCCTTTACCCTCCCCCCTGCTGAATGCCCCCAAACCTCACGTTTTCTTATGGGGTCCCTGTCAGGGCTGTTGTGCACTCTTGTACCTGGCCTGGCCATTATCCGAAATGGCGCCGACCTGACCTTGCCCCAGCCATGTGACCCGGGACTGGATTGTGGTCTGTGGTTGTTTGGAGAGGGTGGTGGGGAATTGTATGTATGGGTGAGTTGTGTGATTGCTGGTTTATGTGGGGGGTGTATGAGTATGTGTGTGTGTGTGTGTGTGTGTGACATGTATGTCTGTACATTGAGAGGGGTGCTGAATGTGGAGTGTATTTGTGTGTGTGCACTGTCCTCTGTCAGCAGCTTCGTGTTTTCCTGTCTGTCTTTCCTCCTTTCTTACTCACGGCCTAGCTGCTAGAGGGAATGACGTGGTCACTGGCTCTCCACATCTTTTACCTGCTTCCCATAGAAAGCAGTGTGGATTTATGAGGGAGGGCTTATTCTCTGAAAATACTGATGCGATATTTTTGGTTTCCAAATATCCTAGATAGTCTAATTTTCTTCCTATATACCAAATTTGGTGACTTTCTATTCCTTATTTTGCCCATGGAGTGACAGACAGACAGACAGACATGGATCCCTTTTTATATACATTCTATGTACTGGAGATCATAAATATTTTATTTTTCCAAGTCTCCTTTTCAAACAAAAAGGAATTTTGCAGTGCTCAGTAATAATGCATCTGACTTATTTAGGTAAACCCCTGCCTGAGGATATTTCTCAGCTCATTTCACTTTCTAGGAGAGGAATGTTTTACCCAAACACATAGGGAAAAAAATGAAGGTAACATACCAGCAGGGATAACTGAGAGTGGATCCACTGTCACATTTCTGCTCTGGAACGTGGAAAGGTTATTCACTATTGCCTGTCTTATAGCTGCTTCGTTTGTCGCCCCGGGAGGAAAGTACAGGTCAGCGTAGGCAATACTGGAGCCGGAGTTATTCCTGCACGTGGGACAAGAAAAGCAGAGCTTCAGGGCAGATGCTGTGCCCCAGACTGGAATACATAGGCAGTCTGACGAGGTTACGATTTCTATGACTTCTCAAGAACTGAGAGAATAAAATGTGGACCACAGAAACATAGAAGCTTGCTTATCAGGCCTGTAAATGTATGTAAAGGGATGAAAACTTACTGAAAACTGTTCACGACTGGCTCCACAAGTTGCTGGCTCCCAAGGGTGTCTTTCAGCTATGAAGAAGGACAGCGAGATGAAACATTCAAGGAGATGACAGAAATAAAGGTCAAGAAACAAAAAATGTATATGTGGTGAGGTGGAGATATATGCGGCTACAGAGCACTGAATAGCACCCTCGGTGATACCTTGTTAATGGATTAACAAACTTAATACCTTTCTTGAATAGATTTCAGTAGCTAGCACTCCCTTTATCCTTCTATCTCAGAAATTACAAGCGTCACAGTTTTGACAAAACTGAGACAGACTCGTGGCACATCTCTAACATAAGTTATTTTCTATCTTATTTACATGTTTAATGCTGTATCTTACCTTAAGCAGCTAAGTAAAAAAATGTTTAAATGATAAAAATAATTTACATCACACGTCACAAGATGCGTGATGCAATCTATTCAGAAAGGACTGGGTAGAAAGGAAAGGAGGAGGCGTGGCTTTATATATAAAGAACAGAATTAAAGCAACAGCACTGCTGGGATTACGAGGTAAGGAGGAGGCACTCTGGGATAATCTGGAAAGAGGGAACGGGACATCTGTTTATACTGGTGTTATATACAGACCAGGTCAGATATAACACTGAAGGATTATATTCATCCCCTATGTATATAAAACCACTAACAAATTAGGGAATCTGTTCTATATTACAACAATATTTTATTATATTTTCAATGAAAATTCAATTTCTACTCTTATTTAAAAATATATCCACTCCATACATATCACATTCATACAGCACACCAATTACATAAAACCCCCCAATAATGTTTTAGATACAATTACAAACAATAAAAACAATACTTTTACAAGTTACTCTTTCAATGAATACAATATTGCTTGTTCTTCAGGTTCATTCATAACATATATTTCATAGTGGTCATTTTTAATAAATGGTTAATCCAACATCATTCATGTTTAATGCACAATAAATTTTGCTCCCAACATCAGGGTCCTATATGTTTCGCCACCTTTTTTTTCTTCCTCAGGGGAAAATTCTATTAAATATATCGAAAGTATTTTTCCTTCATGCACTTAAATATTGATGAATGGATATTAATGACTCTTCTTCATAGGATAACCACCCGCTTATCCCGCTGTAGTATTCAATGGTTCAATCTTAAATTGTTGGTTGTGTTCTCAATATATCAACAGGCTGAATAACTCTACTCTCGTTACCATGGTCCCATGATATACTCGCAATTATCGGTTCGTACTGCAGAAATCCAATCTCTTTCCTCCATATAACTTCACCACCATGAGTTTCAAAGATTGTTTAGCCATGTCTCATGGGTATTTTGTATGGATACTGCACATTGGTTTGAAATTGAATTTTCATTGAAAATATAATAAAATATTGTTGCAATATAGAACAAATTCCCTAATTTGCTAGTGGTTATACACAGACCTCCATCACAAACAGAGGAGATGAATAGAGATTTAATGGAGGATATTCACAAGATTGCTATGAAAAGGGAGGAGCTGCTGCTAGGGGATCTTACTCTTCCAGCTTTTGACTGGAACTTCCCAACTGCAGTGTCTTCTATAGGTAGGGAGATCTGGGATTATCTGCAAGGAGAACTGTTCTGTCAACTGATAACGGGACCCACATGGCAGGGGGCAATACTGCACCTAGTGCTTACCAATGGGGACAATATTTCTGATGTTGTAGAGGATGATCATCTGGGAATCATTGACCATTGAATGGTGTGGTTCAATATTAGGATGGAAGAGATGAAGGTTCATTCTAAGGTGAGGGTCCTACACATCAGGAAAACAAACTTTCTCAAATTGGGGGACTACCTCAAAGAGACATTAGCTGGATGGGAAAATCTAGGGCAAGGAGAAGGGCAGTGGGCAAAACTAAAAGCAGATATAGGAGCAACTAATCTTTTTGTTAGGAATATAAATAAAAGGAAGAGGGAAAAGAGACCATTATGGTTTTCTAAAGAAGTAGCTGAAAAGGTAAAGGAGAAAAGGTTAGCATTCATAAATGACAAAAGATCGCAGAAAAAGAAAGACAGGCAACTAGCAGGCCGATACAATAAAGCCGCACGGAAAATGGTCGCTCAGTGTTGAGCGCCTGCTTTCCTAACACGTGCCCAGCCGCCTCTCCTGGGCGCGCGATAGAATATTTAGATGAGGGTTCACGCTAAAAAGGAGGCTTTAGGAGACAAATGTGCACCTCTAGCACCTCCTTGGCAGCAGGCGCCCAGGAGAAGTGGTTGTCAGGGGATTTGAAAACGGATGCTCAATTTTACGAACGTTCGTTTTCCTAACCTGTGCACAGCCATAAGTTAGGAAAATGGATGCTTGTTAATTGAGCACCCTTTTCTTAACCTGACCACCGGCACACTTTTATTTTTTTAAACATTTTGCTTCCTCCAACTTAATATTGCCATGAGTATTTTTTGCTTTTCTGTTCACTTTTTTGGGCTGCTTAGAAATTAATGCTTGCTCTGGGCTGGCATTAATTTCTGAGAGCTAAAATGTGCAGACTGGACGCACATTTTTGTTTGTATCTGAGGCGAATAGCTAATAGCCTCATCAACATGCATTTGCATGTGATCAACGCTATTAGTTTCGCAGGGGGTTGGACGTCCAAAACACGCGTCCAACCGCGGGTTAAACGCTGTGCTCTTCTGAGCGCGCTGTATTGTATTGCCCGGATATCTGGAAATATTAAGAGAAGCTGGTAAAGTAGGCATGAATGTGAAGTTTCAAATAGAAGAAAAAATAGCAAATATGGTAAAATGGTGGGACAAGACTATTTTAGTTATGATAGTGACCGAAGGAAGTGCAAAAGTGACATTCTGAAACTCAGAGTTGAAGGGGAGGAATATGTAGAGACTGATGAGGAAAAAGCCTAGAGCAGGACCATATTAAACAAACACAAATAAGATTGCAAATGAGGTAAACCTCAATCAATTTTCAGAACAGTGTGCTCGTGAGGAGCTAACTAAACTTAAAGTAGATAAGGCAATGAGGCCAGATGGGATACATTCGAGGGTATTAAGGGAGCTAGAGATGTCCTGGCAGCTCCACTGGCTGACCTTTTTAATGTTTCTTTAGAGTCTGGAATAGTTCCAGAGGACTGGAAAAGGGTGCACATGGTTACTATTTATAAAAGTGAAAGTAAGGAGGAGGCTGGGAACTACAGGTCAGTTAGTTTGATCTCTGTGGTGAGAAAACTAATGGAATCGCTGCTAAAACAGTGTATAGTGCAATTTTTGGAATCCAATGGATTACAAGATCTGAGGCAGCATGGTTTTACCAGAGAGAAATCTTGTCAGACAAACCTAATTTTTGTATTTTTCTTCTCTTTTATTTTATTGATTTCAAATTTATTTTATACTTGTAAACTGTTTTGACCACGTCGTTGTAAAGGCGGTATATAAACATTGTTAAATAAATAAATAAATAAATAAATAAATAATCAATCAATTTCTTTGCTTGGGTGACCAGATAGTTGGATCAAGGGAGAGTGTTAGACATAGGCCTGGATTCACTAATGCCGCAAGGATGTGGTTAGTGCAGTTAGTGTATCTGGGTTCAAAAAAGGTTTGGATAAGTTCTTGGAGGAGAAGTCCATTAATGGCTATTAATCAATTTTACTTAGGGAATAGCCACTGCTATTAATTGCATCAGTAGCATGGGATCTTCTTAGTGTCTGGGTAATTGCCAGGTTCTTGTGGCCTGGTTTTGGCCTCTGTTGGAAACAGGATGCTGGCTTGATGGACCCTTGGTCTGACCCAGCATGGCAATTTTTTTCTTAAGGCTAAAAAATGTGGAGAATTATATAAGGCACCTGAACTTACGCTTCCTAAACTTTCCTAAAGTGGTGGGAGCAGATTCATATATTACATTTAAAAAATATTTTCTGGATATCTTAAAATATGAAGATGGTAAAACTCCATGTATTAATAAGATGTATTTCCTTCCGGTTTCCGCTAAAGAGACGCTTTTTCGAAATCGTCCTGAGGTATTAGAAAACTTAACTCAATTCCTGGAAGATTCTAAGGATGAAATATTAGATCATGCTATTCTCTTAGTTTCATTTATTTCTGAAAGGGATCTGAGTGAAGTAATGAGAAGATATTTCAAGAATATTACTGTTAATTTCTACGGTCAAGAAATCAGTATTTATCTGGATTTTGCTAGAGCTACACAGGAAAGGAGACGGGATTTTTTTGCATTAAAATCACAGATAGTTGCTTTGGGTTTTTCTTTTTTTTTTTTTAAGATATCCTTGTAAGTCTTTTATTCGCTCTCCTACTGAATGCTTTGTGTTTTTCCTTTCGAACAACTTAAATCCCTTATTAATTCTAGGAGCATATGCTTGTTGACGCCTGGTAATCCCTAGGTCTGAAGATTCATAAGAGAAGGGTTGCCGTTGCCATGTTAGGCCGATTTCTTTTTTTTAGTTTACATATATCTCCCTTAATATATGTGCCCCTTACTCCAATGTATTTCCTATATAGAAAATGTATTATCTAGATTAGATTTTTGTGAATGTTATATTTTCTTGATATTTATGATATGTCATTTTCATTTACTTCTAGTAAGGTTTATCCTGCTTGTATATGCTGAAAATCTATAAAAATAAAATAAAATAAAAAAAAAAGAAACTGATTGAGTAGGAGGTGACAAAGGGTAGTTGTAAATGGAGTTCTCTCTGCAGAAAGGGTTGTTACTAGTGATGTGCCTCGGAGATTGGACCATGGACTCGCTCTTTTCAACATTTTTGTGAGCAACATAACACCTAGATCAGTCATGAAGAGAATCCAAGCTGAGCTACAGATCTGGATAAGTGGTAGACAGCAGGTCCAGAAGACAATACAGGGATCGAGGCAAGTGGCAGACAGAGGAACCAGAAGACAATCTAGAGGTCGAGGCAGACACCAATCAGCGAAGAAGTCAAGATCAGGGCCAAGGATGAAGTCCAGGAAGTCAAGACAAGGGGAAATAGGAGCAATGGGCAGGACAAAAAAGACAGTAGGACCAACAGACAAGAATAGGTAGACAAACAAGATGGACCAACGGACAAGGCAGAGCAGGACAAGGCATAGACAAGTTATGGACAAGAGCAACACAAACTTGGACAATCAAGCTCCAGGGGACCTGATGCTGAGGCAGTGAGAGCTGTCTGAGAGGCCTTCTTATGAAGCACCAGCAGAGACATCATCGGTGGATGCCACAGGTAGATTCCCACCACTGGTCATTTAAGAGAGGACGCACCGGCCACAGGCATACCTAGGGGGCTGGGGAAACAGGTGGCTAATGGCATTCTTGGCTGCATGATGTGACCCAGGTGTGCTAGTGGCAGGAGTCCGGCAGCATTGATGATAGGTTATCAAGAAAGGTAAGTCTTTTTGCCAATGATATCAAAATCTGTAACAGAGTGGACAGCCAGGAAGGAGTAGAAAAAAGGAGGAGAATTTAACAAAGCTCGAGGAATGGTCTAAGGTCTAGCAGCTAGGATTTAATGCTAAAAAATGAAGAATAATTCATTTAGGATGCAAAAATGTTTAATGATAGATTTTATTATGTTTTCCAATATTATTATTTGTGCCTTATTGTAAACCGTTATGATAGTACCTAACTTAATGATGGTATAGAAAAGTTTTTAAATAAATAAATAAAATAAAACCCAAGGGGAAGGTACAATACTAGAGGTACAAAGGAAGAGTGGGATCTGGGAGTAATTGTGTCTGCTGATTTTAAGGTGACCGAATAGGTGGATAAAGTGACAGTAAAACCCAGAAAGATGTTTGGCTGCATAGGGAGAGGAATGGTCAGCAGAAAAAGAGAGGTGATATTGCCCCTGTATAGGTACTTGGTGAGACCTCACTTGGAATACTGTGTACAGTTCTAGTGACCGCACCTTCAAAAAGATATAAATAGGATGGAGTCGCTCCAGAGGATGGCTAGTAAAATGGTCAGTGGTCTTCATTCTAAAGCATATGGGGATGGACTTAAAGATCTAAACATTATACCATAGATGAAAGACGAGATAGACGAGATATGATAGAGACATTCAAATATCTCAAAGGTTTCCATGCACAGAGGTGAGCCTTTTTTAATGAAAAGGAAGTTCTAGAATGAGGGGTCAAGAGATGACGTTGAAAGGGGGTAAACTCAGGAGTAATCTTAGGAAATGTTTGTTTACAGAGAGTTTGGGAATGTGTAGAACGGTTTTCCAGTGGAAGTGATGGAGACAAAAACAGTATCTGAGTTCAAGAATGCATGAGATAAATAGAGGGGGTTCTCTAAAGAAGTGATGAGAATTATAGTGCTAAATTAATTGGAGGGATGGGCAGACTGGAAGAGCCATAAGATCTTTTTTGCCATCATGTTTCTGTGTTTCTAATATCTTAAACCAGTCAAACCACTGAATGCAATGGAAGTGACAGAAGGGAATGGGATAACTTGTGATAAAGAGTAAAATGATGAATCCAAATACAAGTGACTGGGATTGTTCAACCATATTTGAATCCTGGCTAAGGATCTCCTCTGAGCCAGATTACCCACACAGCATCCTCCATCTTACTCTAGTGCTATGTACATTGGTCACTAACAGCTCTATTACTTACTGATTGTTCCAAAGCTTTACTCAGACTCTGGAAGTCAGCGCTGGCTTTGTTTCCCTGTCCCGTCGTGAAAGGCGGATTCAAAAGCCCTAGAGGAATGCTGAAGTGATCAAACTGACTGGTCACATCTGTGAAATAGAAAAATGGCAAGGATCAAAAATCCAGTGATGGCCAAACAGACCCCACCGTGCCCGGCTTCGTTACAGGCTGCGGTCTGCTGCATAGTTGCCCCATTTTCATCAGAGAAGCCCAGACTGAATGGGGCATGGAGGCTGAACTTCCCGTATCAACTAAAGAAGTGGTGTTGAAACTGGTCCTCAGGCCTGTCCTGCCAGTTGGGTTTTCAGGATATTCCTAATGAATATGCATGAGATATATCTGCATTAATGGGAGGCAAGGCTTGCAAATATACCTCATGCATATTCATTAAGGATATCCTTAAAAATCCATCCAGCTAAGGCTGGGGAGGACCTCAAGGACAGTTTCCACACCACTGACCTATAGATAACCTCCCTGAAAACAAGAATCAAGCACACTGGTGAGACACAGTGGAGAAGTCTCACATTGCTACCAAAAATGTCTTATTTGGACATTAAAAGCTTTGAAGGACCTTATTCTATAAAAATCTTTTCCAAGGACAGAGAATGGGGAAAAGTCCTTTTAGAATGAGATCATCTGAGTAGTTATGCCCACATAACGCCCCTACAGAATCTGACTTCATTTTAGAAGGATAATGAATTATCCGTCTAAAATGTAGTCAGATAAGTAGGGAAATCTTGAAAAGTCAGCATTTAGCTGGATAACTTGTGAGTTATTTTCTACAAGGTCATTTCTGCAGGGAGAGCACTACTTTTACCCACTAAATCTCTGCAATTACCTTCCCTGAGAATAAAAAGTGGGGCTCAGAGGAAGCCTATTTCCATATACCATATTACAAAACTTAAAGACATAAGAAATTGCCATTCTGGGTCAGACCAAGAGTCCATCAAGCCCAGCATCCTGTTTCCAACAGTGGCCAAACCAGGCCATAAGAACCTGGCAAGTACCCACACACCAAGAAGATCCCATGCTACTGTTGCTAGTAATAGCAGTGGCCATTCCCTAAGTCAACTTGATTAATAGCAGGTAATGGACTTCTCCTCCAAGAACTTATCCAAACCTTTTTTAAACTCAGCTATACTAACTGCACTAACCACATCCTCTGGCAACAAGTTCCAGAGCTTTATTGTACATTGAGTGAAAAAGAATTTTCTCTGATTAGTTTTAAATGTGCCACATGCTAACTTCATGGAATGCCCCCTAGTCCTTCTATTATCCGAAAGTATAAATAATCAATTTACAGCTACCCATTCTAGACCTCTCATGATTTTACACACCTGATTTTATATATACATTATATATAGAATTTTTATATATATATATTATACCTGAAATTTAAACATTGTCTCATATAAAAATCCTTCATTCACAACTACTGCACTATGAGGAACAAATAGCAGCAATCTGTGTTTCCCTTATAAAAGAGTTCACTGCTCTGTTTATGGGATGTCTATGTGCTTCCACCTTGCCAGCTCAGTGGTGGCTCCTCGGCACTGCCATGCAGCAGACCTGGGCTTGATTCCCTTCTGCTCCTCGGCCTGATCACAAAGCCCCTGCCAGCAAGCAGCAAGGGGAAACATTTGCTCTCTTTCCTGAAAGTAAGACGGAAGGTGACAGGACTCACTGTTGACCATGAGGCTGGGTGGGACTATGGCGTAGCTCACGTTGCCCTTCGATTTCCAGATCGCAGCCAGCACCTGCGATTCGTTCAGAAAAAAGGGAGTGGAGATGCTGAAGATCGCGTTGGTCTGAACCCACTGACTCTGGTTACTGAAATGTCGAAGAGCAGTTTGGGGGAATAAATGGAGGGAAAGAATTACTGAGTAATACCGAGATGTTTCCCAGACACACAGAGAGAAGCACAATGCACAGCAATTGTAGTTACACGCTCGAGTGAGAAAAACGAGTTTTGGAGGATGAAAATGGAGTTAGAGGAAGGGAGCACAGAACGCCGGGAAGGGAGGAGGCATGTATTTGGGTGGATGGTAGTTTATTTACATTAATAGCTGAATTTTCTAGTTTAAGCGACATCGTCTTCTGCCGACTGAGTGAACAGTTCATGCTCTCTAAGCCTAGTCGGGTATTTTACAAGAAAATGGAGATGGACTTCTTTGCTGCTCTGGAATGGATAATACACTGCTAGCAACGCTCGTCCGTGCTGGGAGCAGTAGGATCATAGCGTGCACCAGCAGCACTGGGCCTTTAGGGCTTGCCAGCTGGGGCAGGAGGAGGAAGGGGGGAGCATAAGGAGTTGCACATATATTTTAAATTCGGAGCTGGGGATGGGACACGTCGCCTCCTTGGGTCGATAGGCCCATAAATATTTGACATCTTTTGGGGAGGGGAGGGATTGAGGGGGTCAAGTGCAATGCCAACAGCAGTTTTAGACTTTAGCAAGGAGGTGGTGAGAGGGATGGAATTGGGCCTATAAGCCCAGAATGATTTTTTTCTCTGGTTAAGTGACCTGGGTATATGTGCTTGGATAACTTTAGAAGTGCTCTCAAGAGTTATTCAGCTAACGCAGGCCTTGATTCACTAAAGGTTTTCTCCCATTCTGTGTCTATGGGAAAAGACCCTTAGCCGGATAATGCCGAATATTGCCAAAGTTAGTTAGGCAGATAACTCAGCTCTGCCCAGAAACTCCCCAGACCGCTCTGACTTAGGGCCTCATTTTCCATACGGATCGCACGCGATAAGGGACGTTTCGCACACGAAAAGTCCCTCATCACGTGCGATACCAAAATGGGGGCGGAGTCGGCCCCGAAAGAGGCGGGGTCGGGGCGTCACCAGGGCCGACTCCGCGAAGACACCGCGGACGACGAAAAGGTAAGGCCCTTTTCACATCCGAGTTCGCGCCCAATAGCTACACCTTCTATGGTGGCGCTATTGGGTGCGAAACCGGCAGCGATCGCACCACGACGATGTGATCGCTGCCAGCTAGCGCAGGCCCGCCCCCTGTTTCGGCCCCCCGCCCCTCATTCCCTAAAGTATCTCAGGCCTGCGATACTTTAGAAAATGAGGCCCTTAGCTGGATAGGTTTTTCTCCAGCTAAATACTCATCTGGCCAAGTCAGGGGTTATAAAATCAGCAGGATTTTCAAATCCAAGCGTTTGCCTAATTAAGTGCACTCTTTGAGATAATTGTAGAATATCCTAATGTAATTAGTTAGTGCTGGCAAGCCTCAGCTCAGCACCTCCTGCATTTATTTCAATTACATTTCATTGTTACTCATCAAGGCTACGTGCTGCACAGCCCCCATCCCACGAAAGCCACTTTTCTTAAGCCAGGGAGAACCAGCAAGCCACATTAAACCCTGCCAGCAGAATTTACGGTAATCAAAAAGGCATGCGGAGAAACTTACCTGAAAGTCACATTAGGAGTAGCTGCCTGCGAGCCATTAAGGAGATTTGTAAGAATTCCCCCCAACTGGCAAGGAGAAAAAAGGAAAATTGTTACTTCGTTTGCAGGAGGAGCGCTTTCCCCTAAATCTGCCAAACCAATTTCTCCTTCCCTTTTCTTGCTGTATCATCTTTTTTCTTCTCGCCCCATTCTTCCTCTTTTTTGTTCTATCAGATCTTCTTCCTTGTCTGATTTTTCTCTCTTTTTTTGTCTGATTTGCTTTCTCTGAAACCCACCCACTCTCTCTCTCTCTCTCTTTCCATCTCTTTCACCTGCTCATGTATCGTTTTAATTTCTCAGTTTCTTGCTCTGATCATTGCAGGGAAACTCCCAAACCAATAACAGAGACATTTCCAGCAGTACCACAGGCAGCGTCAGATTTTAGATTATGGCACCGACAGGCATAGGACCAGGGATGGGGGTTTCACCACCAGAAGTCAGAGAGCAGTGGGGGAGTCCTAGTTTTTGGGGGCCTTCAGAATTTGGCACCCTGGGCATATGCCTATTTTGCTTATGCCAAATCCAGCCTTGACCTCATGTAACCCCTGTAGGTCTAAAGGTTGACTGGACACAAGCTAGTTTGCAATCAGACTTGATTCAAAGGGGATTTTATTATAAGAAAGAGCACGTAACTGCAAGGCTAGGTGGAAAAATTCTGGATGAAGGAGCCTGGAAACAGATGGAGCCTGCAAACAGATAGAGCCTTTCAAGAGAGACATAGGAGCACATACTGTAAAACTCTGGCAGTCAGTGCCTCAGGTGCATTACCTGGTTGCCTGATTTAGAGTATGGTGAAGCTTCTGGACTGTGCATTGTTTATACCGCTCCAAAACTCAACGAATATTGATTATGGTGTCTGACCTGGTTTCTCCCTTCATATTAGATAGCATAACTGACTACTACTTGTTAAATGATTGAAGAAGTACCACCGAGTCCTTGATTATAGTGATAGTTATATGCAGTTCTGATGGTTTAAGCACTAGGCAGACTAGACAGCCACTTAGAGTGCTACAGTTCTGGGGGTGGCATGGCGATTGCACCTCTTTCTTTCTTCATGCTCACATGCACCAAGAAGAGGAAGTATTGCAATCAACATGGCTGGTTGGAGCAGGAGCAGGCTGCAGCATCAGTCTGTGCAGCTGAAGACAGGAGGAGGCAGCATCGGGCCCATGCTTACTGAAGAAAGAGGAGGAGGCCTGGCAACCATGCATATTGAAGGAGTAGGCTGCTGCTACTTCTTGTGCATTCCAGAGAGAGCAAAGAGTGCAAGAGAGAGGGAGTATGTGAGAGTGAAAGAGCATGTGTGTGTATGAGGGAGACAGAGCATGTGTGTGTGTGTGTGTGTGTGTACATATGAGACAGAGAGGAGAGAGTCTGTTTGCAACAATTATTCCTTCTCCCACTAATCTATGCTTCAGGGCATCTGGAAATCAAAGGTTACAAAGTATGGAAAAAGGGAAATTTAAAAAAATCCTTTTTAGTTGTAATTATTGAGTGTTATTTGATATGTCTGATGTAAAATATTTTATTGGTGCTTGAAAATTTAAAAAATGTTTTAGATAAGTTTTTAATTATTGAATGCTATTCTATTCATCAGAGGTTTTGAAATATGTATTATTTTTATTAATATTGTTTTAGTATTATTGATGTTTTATATTTCTTGATTTTATGTTTCTGTGTTCCATTGCTGTACTGCAAACAGATTAATAGATTAATAGTCCTTCAAGTCATTGCTTGTTGCGGTTCCCAGTTCAGTTATTAGCTGCACTTTATGCACTATGACGTTATTGTATGCACTGTATACTTTATGATCTGTTAATGCCGTATTTGATGAAGATCTGTCTGTGATCTTCATGTGTGACCAAGATGGGATCTGTAACAGCCTGGATTGTTCTGTTTTCTTAATAAGAGGTGTATTGGTGTTTTAGGGCCTGCTGTAATATTTGCAGTGTTGCCTTTTCATAGGTAGGGTTGTTTTTGTTTGACTGCTGGCAGTTAGTGCTGTTTTGGTATGAGTGGTTTACTATATTGTAACTGAAATTCAGTTTATTCAGAGCTTTCTGAGGGTCAAGACCAGACCCAGATTTAGGTACAGGCGACATAGGCAGGACCACTGTTAAGCCCCTCACCACTGATCTAAAGCGACTCCAGCATAGTCTCCAGCAACATAGTGTTCCAAGGACCTGGGATGGAACTTCCTGTAAAATTGGACTTTCTTTATAGGTCCTCTAGCCTGGACTTCCTGTGGCGCTGGCTAATGACATCACAGCCTCCATGAGCACATAAGGAACTCCTTTGCTACTAGCCAGGACCTTAGCAACAGGTCTTCTGATGCTCTTGCATTCCAGTTGTGTTGCTTTTCTTGTCTCATTCTTGCCTTGTGCCTAGCTCTGTGTTGCTTTTCTTAATTCCTAGTGTTGTCCTAAGCTCTTCCATGCTCTCTGTTCCTTATCTGATTCCTTGCCTGTCTGCCCTTGTTTCTGGCCCTGCTTGTTTCCTTCCTTGCTTATCCTATTGGCCTTGTCTGTCCTTTTTGACTACCTGAATCCTAACCCTGGCCTAGCCCCTGAACTTTTGTTGCTCTGCTGCTGCCCCGACCTTTGGCCTGTTACCACGACCATTGCTCTCACTCAGCATAGCCGTAGGGACCCATCTAACTCCTGCTTGCCACCAGAACCCAAGGCCTCAACCTGTGGGGGGAGGCGGCTCGTATAGGTGAAGCTCCAGCTGTTCCCGCTATGAGCTTCTCCGCCAGCTGCCGGCACGGCCTAGTGAGCTTGCTCACTAGGTGGCACCAACCACACCACAGCCACGAGGGTCTACTCCCTTTGACAGTGTTACAACTGGCTTTTGAGATGTGCAACCTCTGCACCTGCACAAGGCACCATGCTCTAGGGCAGTGGTTCTCAACCCTGTCCTGGGGACCCCCCCAGCCAGTCGGGATTTCAGGATATCCACAATGAATATGCATGAGAGAAAATTTGCATGTTATGGAGGCAGTGCATGCAAATGTTCTCTCATGCATATTCATTGTGGATATCTTGAAAACCCGACTGGCTGGGGGGGTCCCCAGGACAGGGTTGGAAACCACTGCTCTAGGGGGTGCAGCTACCCCTTTCCTCCTGCACCCTTCCATATAATGTCTGCAAGCAGGAGACTTAGGAGCACTGTGCAGAAGATAACTCTGACTCTGGTGGTAGGTGAAGGATCAGTCTTCAGGGAGTAGGAACAGTGAGAAAAAGAAGAGGATGTTGCTGGATAGGAAAGAGGAGAGAGAGAGAGAGAGAGAGATGAGAATGCTAGATGGAGAGAGAGAGGGGGATGCTGAGCACTGTGGGCTGGAGGAAAGAGGACAGGGCAGAGGGGGAAGGGAAAATTTGGGGAGGAGAGATTGGTATAGTGTGCCAGAGCCATGACGCTACCGAAGGAGGGAGTGCTGTGCTAGAACTGCTAGACCAGGGGCGAAAAGCACCAATTTCAATTTTCACACAGGGCACCAGTTAGCCTAGACCTAGAGCCAGTCCTGAACATAGGCAACTGCCTAGGGGCACTAAATTTGGAAGGTGCCGAATATCTAGGCCAAAAAGGAGCCTGCTTCTGCTTATTTTAGGACCAAGCTGGGGCGGATTGGCCTATCACAGTGGTTCTCAACCCTGCCCTGGGGTCCCCCCCAGCCAGTCGGGTTTTCAGGATATCCACAATGAATATGCATGAGAGAAAATTTGCATACACTGCCTCCATAACATGCAAATTTTATCATGCATATTCATTGTGGATATCCTGAAAACCCGACTGGCTGGGGGGGTCCCCAGGACAGGGTTGAGAACCACTGGCCTATCGGGATTTCGGGCATGCCTCGGAGTGCCGGTTGAAGTGGTCACATGAAGAAAGGTGGCAGAGGAGCCACTGCCTGAGGCCAGAGCAGTCGGGCTGAAGAAGGAAAAGAAAGGCTGTGGGCAGGAACCCAGGCCAAAGGGCTGTGGGCCGGGGCCGGAGCGCAGGCCATAGAACAAAAAAGAAAGGCCGCAGACCGCCTCAGAAACCATTTCAGCAGGGCTGAAATAGAAACGGAGGGGCCGCCAGCACTGCTGGAGACCAGGCCGGCGGGGCCGAAAATGAAGACAGGCTGGGGCTGCCACGGGAGACCAGAACAGCGACCAAAAAGAAAGTGAGGCAAGGCTGTGGCGGTTGAAGAAATTGAAGAGAGGCGGCAGCCAAAGAATGAACAGAGGCATAATTGTGTGAAGAGTGAGAAGGTGTCTGTGTGTGTGTTTGTAAATGTGCATGCCTGTGTGTGTGTGTGTGTGTGTGTGTGTGTGTGTGTGTGTGTGTGAAAAGGTATCTGCCTCTGTACATATGTGTGTGTGTGTGTGTGTGTGAAAAGGTATCTGCCTCTGTACATATGTGGGGTG
Organism: Rhinatrema bivittatum; assembly: GCF_901001135.1. NCBI lineage: Eukaryota > Metazoa > Chordata > Amphibia > Gymnophiona > Rhinatrematidae > Rhinatrema > Rhinatrema bivittatum. The sequence continues at coordinate 16,288,412 of NC_042627.1, read as the reverse complement.
TGTGTCTGTGTGTGTGTGTGAAAAGGTATCTGCCTCTGTACATATGTGTGTGTGTGTGTGTGTGTGAAAAGGTATCTGCCTCTGTACATATGTGGGGTGTGTGTCTGTGTGTGTGTGTGTGTGAAAAGGTATCTGCCTCTGTACATATGTGGGGTGTGTGTCTGTGTGTGTGTGTGTGTGTGTGAAAAGGTATCTGCCTCTGTACATGTGTGTGTGTGTGTGAAAAGGTATCTGCCTCTGTACATATGTGGTGTGTGTGTGTGTGTGTGAAAAGGTATCTGCCTCTGTACATATGTGGTGTGTGTGTGTGTGTGTGTGTGTGTGTGTGTGTGTGTGTGAAAGGGTGCCTTCCTCTGTATGTGTGTGTGTGTGTGAAAGGGTGCCTGCTTTTGTATATGTGTCTGTGTGAGAGAGAGTGTCTGCTTCTGTATATGTATGTGTGTGAGAGAATGTCTGCCTCTGTACATGTACGTGAAAGGGTACCTGCTTGTGTGTGTGTGTGTGTGTATCTGAGGGTGCCTGTGTGTGTGAGGGAGAGGTAGGAAGGAGAAAGTTTGTGCATCCCTTTTTCTCCTACTAATCCATGACAGGATGACTGGAAATCCATCTTTCCCAGGTATGGAGCACAAGGGAATTTTTTTTATCCTTACTCATTTTAATTATTGGGTGTTATTTGATCTGCCTCCCAAATACCAAAAACAATTTCAGAACAGTATATATTTTTTAAATATTTGAGGTTTTTAATTATTTAATATTATATTCATTAGCTGTTTATAAATATTTGTTCTTTTTTAAGTATGGTTTTGCTATCATGTTTTTTATTTTTCTTGGGTTTAGTGTTTGATGTTATATGAGGCATAGTAATATTTTTGTTTTTCGTATACAGTGTCTGGCTTGGTGCAGTTTCCAGTTTAGTTTTTGTCTGCATGTTTCTATTTATATTTTATGGCCTCTTTATTCTGTATTTGGTGAGGGTCTGTTGTGTTCTGCCTGTGTCTGATTGTTTTATAATTATAAAACAGATTTAAAAAAATCACACAATATCATAACGCATAAAATAAATAGTTTCAAGTAAATAATACAATTACATAATAATAAAATGAGAAAAGTTAAAGCAGAATAAAAATGTGAAATAAATAGATTAAAATAAGATCAAATAAAATAAACAGAAATAAGATAAAATAAAATAGGCCTTTCATCAATATCACTTGCATTGATGTTATATAACCACTGAATTCTCGTATGCTTGCTTGAATAGTCATGTTTTAAGATCTTTTTTAAAGGATGCAACATCTCTTTGTAATCCTCTGGAATTTGTTGCCAGAGGATGTGGTTAGTGCAGTTAGTGTAGCTGGGTTTAAAAAAGGTTTGGATAAGTTCTTGGAGGAGAAGTCCATTAACTGTTATTAATCAAGTTTACTTAGGGAATAGCCACTGCTATTAATTGCATCAGTAGCATGGGATCTTCTTGGTGTTTGGGTAATTGCCAGGTTCTTGTGGCCTGGCTTGGCCTCTGTTGGAAACAGGATGCTGGGCTTGGTGGACCCTTGGTCTGACCCAGCATGGCAATTTCTTATGCTCTTATGCTCTTACTTTGTTAGCAAAAATGTGAAGATTTTTGTCTGTTTGCCAGGCTCCAGATCGCATGATGTACCATTCAATAATTACCCTGGTGCACTTTTGGGGGCTGTTGAAGCACATGCACAGAGAGTGCAGGAGTGAGTCACAGATATCCTGGGGGCCGGTTTTGAAAAAAATCCCCCGGGCTGATATTTGGCTGCAATCCGCCCCTGGGAAATAGAGAATAGGAGGTGGGGAGAAGAAGGTAACTGTAGGATAGGGATTGGACAGGGGATCACAAAGAGAGATGGAAAAGGGATCTCAGGCAGAACAGGAAGAGCGATAGGGAATCAAAGCACAGAGGAAAGGGATTATCTACTCCTCCCTGGGCCAGGATCGTGGTAACATATTAAAGCCTATATGTTGTGCTGCTTGTTGCCAGTTAATACATTCACACTATTATTTAACTATTGTTATGGAATGTGGCCTTCTTGCATTTGAAAGGAGGAAGTGCAGTTGGTATGTGAGAGGCAAGACTCGTCTGTAAGAACCAGAAACATTCTGCTAGAGGAAGTGCAGTAAACATCTTCATTGTTAAGACTTTAGAAACCAGGAAAACAAAATCTGTCCTCGTACAGATCACAGTCTGCACCAGATCATTTGACCTTGCGTGACCTTTCTTCTGCTGATCTTTGACCAGGGACATAGTAACATAGTAATGATGGCAGAAAAGGACCAAATAGTCCACCCAGTCTGCCCAGCAAGCTTCTTATGGCAGTGTCTGTCACGCCGAGCAGGTTACTCATGTGTTTCTCTTAAGGGTAGCAACTGCCGATCCCTGCAGTTATTTCCAAGCCTTATGATAACTCATTAAAAATGTATTGCTAGCAATATCTTTACTGGGTGATGAGCCTTCTAGAAAATTCGGACAGTGCTGATGTGTTTTGCTTATGGACTTGGCCATAGAAGCAGCTCTGTCCTTTTTCACTTATGTCTGCATTTCAGTACCTCAGACCATAAAAGTCAGGGCTCATTAATCCAATTCCTTTCCCCACCCCCACCTCCGCCGCTATCGAAGTGAACAGTGATGATGTAGTTGTGTCAAAAGCTTCCAGGTTTATTGGTTAAGGGTAGTAATCCCAAGCCTTCTGTTAAGGGTGGTAATTGCTGCTCCGCGCAGGTCACCCCCATGCTTATCAGTTTCCCAGACCATAAAAGTCTGGACACTCGTTGGTTGTTGTCTCAATGATATCTTTCAAACTGGGGCTTAAATCGGGGAATTTTGAAAGGGGCGCATGTCCACGCCATTGCCAGTTCCACCAGTTCATCGACCAGTTTGCCCAGTTAACAGCTAGGTCCTCCAGTTACCCCAGACTCTTTAGACCCCTGATAAATGGCTTTTTATTTGTATTTTTTTAACTCACTCCTCCTCCATAGCAGAAGAAAAGTTTACTCAGCAGTGGATCTGGGTGCGTGCCCAGGCACATAAGTATTTACATGCTCCTCTCTCGGCCATGTCCCCAAATGCCCACGTCCCACTCAGACCAGGCGCACTCCCCACCCTTTTTTTTTTGAAAGCTTTTGAGATGTGCACGCAGTGGGAGATACACGCATTTCTGGGCGGCTTTTAAACATCGGTCGGCACATGCAGTCCCCTAAATGATGCACGCACTGGGATTTTAAAATTCACCTTTTAGATCATAAGGTTGTGGGTTTTTTTTTTTTATCTGGTAGTTTTATTAGCTCGATTGGAGAGACATTACAAAAACTACATATACAAATTAGGTTGGTTTTGATGTTGGTAGCACAAAAGAACTCACCCAGGTGACAGTTTGATTCTGCAGGTTGGAAGACTCAGCTGAGCCAGGGTCCTGGAGAGATGAGTTGTAGATTCTTTTCATGATGAAACTGATGTTCACCATGAGTGGGTTCAGCAGAGTAATGTTTGAAGCTAAAGGAAAACGTAAAGGGATAGGAGGTACAAAGTTATTATTTAGTTCGTTAATGCTCCTGCTAATTTATACCCACCTCTGTCAGCCATCAGCATCAACAATTAGAGGCCTGTGCTCCGAAACTGGCATCCCCCATTCTAATGAAGAGGACAAATGAGTCAACATCATCGGTACTTACTGTTAGACCAAATACTGTAAACATCCAGTGTAAGATTCCCCAAGGTCATATTGGTGGGAGCTACATTGCTGTATAGAGCTCGGACAATAGCATCCGTGGTTGGGGCGATGGTATTGTTTTGAAACACAATGTCGGAAATCAGTACTACAGAGCCAGGCCTGAGAAAAAGATCAGCATACTCAGAAACATAGTTTCATAATGAGGTAAGTTTCCTATTAATGACATGCAGAGAGCATACAAACATACATTTTTTTTGGTACATAACTACCAAAATATATACACGCAGTAGAATTTATGTAACCCAGTCCTTCGGAAACACCTAGACAGCTGAGTTTTCAAAATATCCACAATGAATATGCATGACATAGATATGCATAAAATCGAGACAGTGCATGCAAATTTATCTCATGAATATTCATTGTGGATATCCTGAAAACCAGGGAGGTGTTTAGTTACTGGCACTAATGTTTAAAAAGGGAGATAGCGCAGCTTTTAAAATAGATCATGGGGGAAAGCTGAAGACAAGCTATGCTGTTCAGGGTTCGGGATGAGGCATCTTCAATGGATACTGGCATAACAGGGAAGGCAGGATATCCCAACAGAGAAGTTGTGATACAGGCAGAAGTAGCCCAGGTGCATTTAAATAGAGAGAATACGGAGATAAGTGATTCCAAATGTTGGCAGCTTGTGAATGTAATTAAAAAACATGCTTTGAATTGTCTGTATGTGAATGCCAGAAGTTTAAAAAATTAGATTGGAGAGTGGCAATGTATCGCACTGAAGGAGGATATAATCTCAGAGTCCTGGTGGAAGAAGAATAACCAATGGCCTATTGTTGATTGCAAACTGGATAAAAGACAGGAAACAGAGGGTAGGACTAAATGATCAGTTTTCTCAATGGAGGAGTGCCCCAAGGATCTGTACTGGGACTTGTGCTTTTTAATATATTTATAAATGATCTGGAAAAGGGAACAACGAGTGAGGTAATCAAATTTGCAGATGACACAAAATTATTCTGAGTTGTTAAATAACAAGCGGATTGTGAGAAATGAAGAAGGACCTTGTGAGACTGGGAGATTGGGCGTCCAAATGGCAGAAGAAATTTAATGTGCACAACTGCAAAGTGATGCAAGTAGGGAAAAAGTAATCCAAACTGTGGTTACACAATGTTAGGTTTCAGATTAGGAGTTACCACCCAGAGGTAGGATCATAGACAATACTTTGGAATCTTCAGTTCAGAATGCAGTGGCAGTAAAAAAGCAAACAGAATGTTAGGGATTATTAGGAAAAGAATGGAAAATAAAATGGAGAATGTCATAATACCTCCGTATCATTCCATGGTGAGACCACATCTGGAGTACAATATATAATTCTGTACTCTGCAGCTCAAAAAAGAACTGGAAAAGGTACAGAGAAAGGCGACCAAAATGATAAACTGAGAGGAATGGCTCATTAATGAGGTGAGGCTACAGAGGTTAGCGCTATTTAGCTTAGACAAGGTTGAGGGGAAATATAATAGAGGTCTATAAAATCATGAGTGAAGTAGAAAGGGTATATGGGAATCAATTGTTTACTCTTTCAAAAAATACAAAGATCTGGGGACACTCCATGGAATTTAGTAAGTAGAACATAATAAGTTAGTGAAAATATTTTTTCACTCAATACAGAATTAAGTTCTGGAATTCATTGCTGGAGGATGAGGTTAAGGCAATTAGCATAGATGGGTTTAAAATGTTTTGGATAAGTTCTGAGAGAAAAAGCCCATAAATCGTTATTAATCAGGTAAACCGAGAAAGCCACTACTTATCCTTGGGCATTAGCAGCATGGGATCTCATCTACTATTTGAGATGCTGCCTGGATTTTCCACTGTCAGAGACAGGATACTAGACTTGATGGACCTTTGCTCTGACCCAGTATGGCATTTCCTTTGTTTTTTGACTGGGTGTATCCCAAGGACTGGGTCAAGAACCTCTGAACCAGGCAATTGGCCTGGTTTATAAAAAGTATTTTCAATCAGCATAAAATTGGTAAATTTCATAAAACAGTCTTCATCGTTATTGTCATCATAACTCTACTAAGGGTGTAATTGCAGGTCTGTAACAGAGTTATTTTTTGGCATGGATTATTACTTCTGCATTTTGCCTGTTTTGAGGTCTGTTTACTAAGCTGTAGTGCAACGATAACATATGTTAACATGCATTAACATGCAGTTTAATTACTTCTTAAGAGGCCTATTCACTAATAATGTGTGATAACGCTCATTACTGAGCGCCTCAATTTAGAAAATAAACCAATTTGTGTTGCCTTCTAAGGGGGTCATTTTCCAAAGGTATCACATGCAAAAAGGGATTTTTCGCGTGCGATAACTAGATCGGGGCGGGTTCTGGGCGGCGTCCGCACCAGAAGGGGGAGGAATCGGGGCGGCACCAGGGCGGATGCCGCGAAGACATCGCTAACAGCGAAAAGGTAAGGAGCCATCGCTGTCAGTAATGCGCCCAATAGCACCACCTTTCACGGTGGCGCTATTGGTTTGCGACAGCCTGCAGCGATAGCTCCGCGGTGGTGTGATCACTGCCGGCTTTCACAGGCCTGCCCCCACCGCTTCACCCCCCCACCCCCGTTACCGCCGGATTTTCTAAGTTCAGCGAACTTAGAAAATCCAGGCCTAAATTTGGAACTAGGGTCAATGTTAAAATTGTTCTTTTATTAATAACAACATTATGTTCTAAGGTGGAAGCATCTAAACTGAGTGCACATAAGCAGAGATAATGAATTTTGCTGAGCGAAGACCATAATATAGTTGTTTTTTTAAAATTATTTATCAAGTTTTCCATTTACAAATTGGAAACATCATTTTGAACAATTAAATTCTCACATTCCTTACATAAATCTCATTCTCAAAGAAATTATTAAGTATAATAAAGTTTTTTAAATTTGTACTTTCAAAGCATTTTTAGAAGAAAAACCACACCATGAGGAGACAAGCGAAATTATTAAGGAGAATACAAAAGGAAAACAAAATAAACCATCATTAAAGGGCATTAACACAGAACTACCACCAGTATTTTTGTAGTATTCAAGACCTCTCCCCATTTTGAGGAATTGGTGAGGAGGTGGCAGGCTGCCGGGCCTCAACAAACTGACGAAACTGGTCAAATTGAAAAAATATATAGGTCTCTGCACTCCTTTCCAATATGCATTTGCACAGGTATCATAGAACAAAATAAAAACCTAACGCAGTAACATTTTGTTGCAATGGGTCACAAGCTTCAAACCCAGACCTTCAGATAGAGGACAAAATGTCAGATTGGCCTCAATCATATAAGTTGAACATATATGATTACAGGTGTGGGTGACACACAACTGCACTACTAATACACCTACAGCCATATTTCTCCAACAAGAAGTCCACAACATCCCGGTAACCAGTACCTAATTTTTTGACACCATCATTCAATTCTTCTTTAATCAACGTCTTTATTTTGAATAATAGAACATTGGTAAATTTAGCATGGATTGCAATCATACCTCAGTTTATCTAGCAATCTATGGAAACAGTGGCATGTAAGGAGCGAAGTTATGTGCAGCAAGCACAGTACTTACTTAAATTGCTTTACATTCACATGATCAAAGTTGTTGAATCTGCTTTTATATATTGGTGTAAGCTGAAAAAGCAAGGAAAACATGTTAACCATCTGCATTCAAACTGTTTTTCAACTTTTGGAGCAAAATGATTTTTAGTGGTAGAATACGATTTCAGGAACAGAAGCAAGGTCAAAAACACTGCAGCTAGAACAATATTAATGTTCTTCTTGATATTCCATCTACACAGGAGTCATAAAGAAAGGCAGTATACAAGAGAGAATTAGAAAATAGAACTACCAAGAGAGTTCTGGATTTATTGTAACTATGCCACATATCCTCCTTGTCACTAAAGGTGTGTTCTAGACTAGAGAACCTCATTTTAAATGATTCCTGTGTTTATAGTTAAGGACAGACATGACCAGCAAACCTGTGGAACAAACAGGATTTTACTGAGAGCAGAGAGCAGTACCTTGACTGCTTTCAGCTGACAGGGGAAACTGATAGGCTTCGGCACTGTCAGGTGCTTTCTAACATTTCAATGAAACATCAATATATGAATGTATAAGATGCTGGGATCCAGCTCAGGCACTCTACCCTTTTTGTAGCATGGCTAGAGACCTTGGAAAGTGCACCATGTGATCCATAGGTTTATTAACAATCAACAGTGGACAGCTGTAGCACAGGTAGTGGAGAGGTGAGGCTGGCTGACCATCTCCTGTCAATTTTTTTCCCAGTGAAGAACGTGCACTCCTTCTGAAGCAACAGCTACAGATAGAGGCCAGTTCTCTAACTTTTCATTAGGACGTGCTTCCTACAGTGAATATATTTTTGTGACATATGAATATATTCCCCTAACTTGAAAGATGAATGTAATTTTACACTGATTGTGTGTCTGTGTGAATGTACCCTGACTTTTTTAAAATTTATATTCTGCTTTTCAAGCACTACACTGACTTAGAAAAGCATGCATCTCAATTCAGAATGCTTACAAAAAAAAAAAAATAGAAATAGTATAGTCCTCATTTAATTTTTCTAGATCTAGGGAATGGAAACAGGTTTCACACCAGTTGTAAAGGTACAAAGTAAACTGTATTGGCTTGAAACCAGTTAAGTGAGAAAGTTAAATGTGGACTATGGTGCCAATTACCTATTCAGAATACAATCAAGTCAGAAGTTAAATTTCATATCTCACCTGATCTTCACAGTTTTTCTTCAGATTAATGAAATCACTTGAAGAGGAATTATTCAGCTGTTCAGTAAATGGTACGTTTGTAATTTTAAATGTCAAGGGTTGAGAAACAGAGGCTATGGGACTAGTAACGCCAGGTGCTTGAGAGATTGTTTTTGATGAAACACTTAATGAACTTGCGGTTGGTGAAATTGGTGTTGAAATATTAATGACAGTCACTGTAGGTATGGATGAATTTGACGCAAGGGTTGGTGCAATAGTTTGTGTTTCAGAGGAAACACTTAATGAACCTGCAGTTGATGAGGTTTGTAATGAAATATTAATGACAGGAGGACTAGAAGTTCCATTATTCATAGTTGGGATAGATGTCAAAGTGTTAGCCGGGACATTAGCATTTCCTAGATTTGAAGGTGCTGTTGCAATATTGATTGTCTCATTGACAAGTGATAATGGAGCAGAAGATGATTGATTACTCCAAGATGTTGTTCCAGGGACACCTGTAGATGTTCTAACATTAGGTAACAGTGATGAAGATCCATTAATTACAGCTGTGATGGAGGTCAGCGTGCTATGTCCAACTGAGGAAATAGCAGTTTCTTTAACTGAGGGTGCGGTACCAATACTGGATATGCCTGAGGCATATGATGATTGATTACTCACAGGTGTTATACTAGGAAAAGCAGTAGAGTTCACAAAAATATGTAACAGTGATGATGATGATGATAGAGATGATCCAGCTGCAGCAGAAGTTACTCCACTTGGTCTTGTTGAATTTGGAGAATTTGTCCCAATGCTGAAAGAGGAAGATGTAGTATTATGAGAATTTGTGAAGACAGAGGTCAAACCAGAATAAGATCCAGTTACTGACGACAGAGCAATGTTTGGAATGGTTTTTGGTGTAGAAGTACTAAAGGTGACATATCTCGCTGAACCTGCAGTTGATGAGGTTTGTAATGAAATATTAATGACAGGAGGACTAGAAGTTCTATTATTCATAGTTGGGATAGATGTCGAAGTGTTAGTCGGGACATTAGCATTTCCTAGATTTGAAGGTGCTGTTGCAATATTGATTGTCTCATTGACAGGTGATAATGGAGCAGAAGATGATTGATTACTCCAAGATGTTGTTCCAGGGACACCTGTAGATGTTCTAACATTAGGTAACAGTGATGAAGATCCAGATGTATTATTTACATATGTGACTGTATGAGATTCAGCAGAAGTAACTCCAGTTGGTGAAAATGAACTTGGTGAGCTTTTATTAAAGCTGAAATTGGAAGATGTGTTAAGAGAATTTGTGGAGATGGAAATCAAAACAGAAGAAGATTGAGTTACTGAAGATGGAGATATGTTTGAAATAGAGTTTGACACAATAGTATTAAAGGTAACATGTGACTCAGATGAACTTACTCTTGGTGACAGGGGTGATGTAATATTAATAGTTGAAGGGCTAGAACTTCCATAAATTACACCAGTGATGGAAGCTGGCGTGCTATGTCCAACTGAGGAAGAAACATTTCCTTTAATTGAGGGTTCTGTACCAACACTGGATATGCCTGTTGCAAATGATGATGATTGATTACTCACAGTTGTTATATTAGGAAAAGCTGTAGAGTTCCCAAGAATATATAACAGTGATGATGATGATGCTACAGATGATCCAGCTGTACTATTCACAGAAGTTGTGACTGCTGAAATGAACGTATGAGTTCCAGCAGAAGTTACTCCACTTGGTGTTGTTGAATTTGGAAAGTTTGTACCAATGCTGAAAGATGAAGATGCATTATGAGAATTTGTGGAGACAGATGTTGAAACAGAATAAGATCCAGTTACTGAAGATATAGATATATTTGAAACAGAATTTGGTGTAGGATTACTAAAGGTGACATGTGTCTCTGATGAACTTCCTGTTGGCGATAGTGGTGATGTAATATTAACAATAGAAGGGCTAGACGTTCCATTAATTACAGCTGTGATGGAGGTCGGCGTGCTATGTCCAACTGAGGAAGAAACATTTCCTTTAACTGAGGGTGCAGTACCAACACTGGATATGCCTGTAGCAAATGATGATTGATTATTCACAGGTGTTATACTAGGAGAAGCAGTAGAGTTCCCAACAATAGGTAACAATGATGATGATGATACTACAGATGATCCAGCAGTACTATTCTCAGATGTAACTGCTGAAATGAATGTATGAGTTGCAGCAGAAGTTACTCCACTTGGTCTTGTTGAATTTGGAGAATTTGTCCCAATGCTGAAAGAGGAAGATGTAGTATTATGAGAATTTGTGAAGACAGAGGTCAAACCAGAATTAGATCCAGTTACTGACGACAGAGCAATGTTTGGAATGGTTTTTGGTGTAGAAGTACTAAAGGTGACATATCTCGTTGAACCTGCAGTTGATGAGGTTTGTAATGAAATATTAACTACAGGAGGACTAGAAGTTCCATTATTCATAGTTGGGATAGATGTCGACGTGTTAGCCGGGACATTAGCATTTCCTAGATTTGAAGGTGCTGTTGCAACATTGATTGTCTCATTGACAGGTGATAATGGAGCAGAAGATGATTGATTACTCCAAGATGTTGTTCCAGGGACACCTGTAGATGTTCTAACATTAGGTAACAGTGATGATGATCCAGATGTATTATTTACATATGTGATTGTATGAGATTCAGCAGAAGTAACTCCACTTGGTGAAAATGAACTTGGTGAGCTTTTATTAAAGCTGAAATTGGAAGATGTGTTAAGAGAATTTGTGGAGATGGAAATCAAAACAGAAGAAGATTGAGTTACTGAAGATTGAGATATGTTTGAAATAGAGTTTGATACAATACTATTAAAGGTAACATGTGACTCAGATGAACTTACTCTTGGTGACAGGGGTGATGTAATATTAATAGTTGAAGGGCTAGAAGTTCCATTAATTACAGCTGTGATGGAGGTCAGCGTGCTATGTCCAACTGAGGAAATAGCAGTTTCTTTAACTGAGGGTGCGGTACCAACACTAGATATGTCTGTAGGAGAAGATGAATGATTACTCACAGGTGTTATACTAGGAGATGCAGTAGAGTTACCAACAATATGTAACAGGGATGATGATGATGCTACAGTTGATCCAGCTGTACTATTCACAGAAGATGTGACTGCTGAAATGAACGTATGAGTTCCAGCAGACGTTATTCCACTTGGTGTTGTTGAATTTGGAGAGTTTGTACCAATGCTGAAAGATGAAGATGCATTATGAGAATTTGTGGAGACAGACGTTGAAACAGAATAAGATCCAGTGACTGAAGATATAGATATATTTGAAATAGAATTTGGTGTAGGATTACTAAAGGTGACATGTGTCTCTGATGAACTCGCTGTTGGCGATAGTGGTGATGTAATGTTAACAATAGAAGGGCTAGAAGTTCCATTAATTACAGCTGTGAGGGAGGTCAGCGTGCTATGTCCAACTGAAGTAGAAACAGTTCCTTCAGATGAGGGTGTGATACCAACACTAGATATGCCTGTAGCAAATGATGATTGATTATTCACAGGTGTTATACTAGGAGAAGCAGTAGAGTTCCCAACAATAGGTAACAATGATGATGATGATACTACAGATGATCCAGCAGTACTATTCTCAGATGTAACTGCTGAAATGAATGTATGAGTTGCAGCAGAAGTTACTCCACTTGGTCTTGTTGAATTTGGAGAATTTGTCCCAATGCTGAAAGAGGAAGATGTAGTATTATGAGAATTTGTGAAGACAGAGGTCAAACCAGAATTAGATCCAGTTACTGACGACAGAGCAATGTTTGGAATGGTTTTTGGTGTAGAAGTACTAAAGGTGACATATCTCGTTGAACCTGCAGTTGATGAGGTTTGTAATGAAATATTAACTACAGGAGGACTAGAAGTTCCATTATTCATAGTTGGGATAGATGTCGAAGTGTTAGCCGGGACATTAGCATTTCCTAGATTTGAAGGTGCTGTTGCAACATTGATTGTCTCATTGACAGGTGATAATGGAGCAGAAGATGATTGATTACTCCAAGATGTTGTTCCAGGGACACCTGTAGATGTTCTAACATTAGGTAACAGTGATGATGATCCAGATGTATTATTTACATATGTGATTGTATGAGATTCAGCAGAAGTAACTCCACTTGGTGAAAATGAACTTGGTGAGCTTTTATTAAAGCTGAAATTGGAAGATGTGTTAAGAGAATTTGTGGAGATGGAAATCAAAACAGAAGAAGATTGAGTTACTGAAGATTGAGATATGTTTGAAATAGAGTTTGATACAATACTATTAAAGGTAACATGTGACTCAGATGAACTTACTCTTGGTGACAGGGGTGATGTAATATTAATAGTTGAAGGGCTAGAAGTTCCATTAATTACAGCTGTGATGGAGGTCAGCGTGCTATGTCCAACTGAGGAAATAGCAGTTTCTTTAACTGAGGGTGCGGTACCAACACTAGATATGTCTGTAGGAGAAGATGAATGATTACTCACAGGTGTTATACTAGGAGATGCAGTAGAGTTACCAACAATATGTAACAGGGATGATGATGATGCTACAGTTGATCCAGCTGTACTATTCACAGAAGATGTGACTGCTGAAATGAACGTATGAGTTCCAGCAGACGTTATTCCACTTGGTGTTGTTGAATTTGGAGAGTTTGTACCAATGCTGAAAGATGAAGATGCATTATGAGAATTTGTGGAGACAGACGTTGAAACAGAATAAGATCCAGTGACTGAAGATATAGATATATTTGAAATAGAATTTGGTGTAGGATTACTAAAGGTGACATGTGTCTCTGATGAACTCGCTGTTGGCGATAGTGGTGATGTAATGTTAACAATAGAAGGGCTAGAAGTTCCATTAATTACAGCTGTGAGGGAGGTCAGCGTGCTATGTCCAACTGAAGTAGAAACAGTTCCTTCAGATGAGGGTGTGATACCAACACTAGATATGCCTGTAGCAAATGATGATTGATTATTCACAGGTGTTATACTAGGAAAAGCAGTAGAGTTCCCAACAATAGGTAACAGTGTTGATGATGATGCTACAGATGAGCCAGCTGTACTATTCACAGAAGTTATGACTGCTGAAATGAACGTATGAGATCCAGCAGAGGTTACTCCACTTGATGTTGTTGAATTTGGAGAATTTGTCTCAGAACTGAAAGAGGAAGAAGATATATTAGGAGAATTTGTGGAGGCAGATGTTGAAACAGAATAAGATCCAGTTACTGAAGATATAGATATATTTGAAACAGAATTTGGTGTAGGATTACTAAAGGTGACATGTGTCTCTGATGAATTCGCTGTTGGCGATAGTGGAGATGTGATGTTAACAATAGAAGGGCTAGAAGTTCCATTAATTACAGCTGTGAGGGAGGTCAGCGTGCTATGTCCAATTGAAGTAGAAACAGTTCCTTCAGATGAGGGTGTGATACCAACACTAGATATGCCTGTAGCAAATGATGATTGATTATTCACAGGTGTTATACTAGGAAAAGCAGTAGAGTTCCCAACAATAGGTAACAGTGTTGATGATGATGCTACAGATGATCCAGCTGTACTATTCACAGAAGATGTGACTGCTGAAATGAACGTATGAGTTCCAGCAGACGTTATTCCACTTGGTATTGTTGAATTTGGAGAGTTTGTACCAATGCTGAAAGATGAAGATGCATTATGAGAATTTGTGGAGACAGACGTTGAAACAGAATAAGATCCAGTGACTGAAGATATAGATATATTTGAAATAGAATTTGGTGTAGGATTACTAAAGGTGACATGTGTCTCTGATGAACTCGCTGTTGGTGATAGTGGTGATGTAATGTTAACAATAGAAGGGCTAGAAGTTCCATTAATTACAGCTGTGAGGGAGGTCAGCGTGCTATGTCCAACTGAAGTAGAAACAGTTCCTTCAGATGAGGGTGTGATACCAACACTAGATATGCCTGTAGCAAATGATGATTGATTATTCACAGGTGTTATACTAGGAAAAGCAGTAGAGTTCCCAACAATAGGTAACAGTGTTGATGATGATGCTACAGATGAGCCAGCTGTACTATTCACAGAAGTTATGACTGCTGAAATGAACGTATGAGATCCAGCAGAGGTTACTCCACTTGATGTTGTTGAATTTGGAGAATTTGTCTCAGAACTGAAAGAGGAAGAAGATATATTAGGAGAATTTGTGGAGGCAGATGTTGAAACAAAATAAGATCCAGTTACTGAAGATATAGATATATTTGAAACAGAATTTGGTGTAGGATTACTAAAGGTGACATGTGTCTCTGATGAATTCGCTGTTGGCGATAGTGGAGATGTGATGTTAACAATAGAAGGGCTAGAAGTTCCATTAATTACAGCTGTGAGGGAGGTCAGCGTGCTATGTCCAATTGAAGTAGAAACAGTTCCTTCAGATGAGGGTGTGATACCAACACTAGATATGCCTGTAGCAAATGATGATTGATTATTCACAGGTGTTATACTAGGAAAAGCAGTAGAGTTCCCAACAATAGGTAACAGTGTTGATGATGATGCTACAGATGATCCAGCTGTACTATTCACAGAAGATGTGACTGCTGAAATGAACGTATGAGTTCCAGCAAACGTTATTCCACTTGGTATTGTTGAATTTGGAGAGTTTGTACCAATGCTGAAAGATGAAGATGCATTATGAGAATTTGTGGAGACAGACGTTGAAACAGAATAAGATCCAGTGACTGAAGATATAGATATATTTGAAACAGAATTTGGTGTAGGATTACTAAAGGTGACATGTGTCTCTGATGAACTCGCTGTTGGCGATAGTGGTGATGTAATGTTAACAATAGAAGGGCTAGAAGTTCCATTAATTACAGCTGTGAGGGAGGTCAGCGTGCTATGTCCAACTGAGGTAGAAACAGTTCCTTCAGATGAGGGTGTGATACCAACACTAGATATGCCTGTAGCAAATGATGATTGATTATTCACAGGTGTTATACTAGGAAAAGCAGTAGAGTTCCCAACAATAGGTAACAGTGTTGATGATGATGCTACAGATGATCCAGCTGTACTATTCACAGAAGATGTGACTGCTGAAATGAACGTATGAGTTCCAGCAGACGTTATTCCACTTGGTATTGTTGAATTTGGAGAGTTTGTACCAATGCTGAAAGATGAAGATGCATTATGAGAATTTGTGGAGACAGACGTTGAAACAGAATAAGATCCAGTGACTGAAGATATAGATATATTTGAAATAGAATTTGGTGTAGGATTACTAAAGGTGA
Organism: Rhinatrema bivittatum; assembly: GCF_901001135.1. Classification (NCBI taxonomy): domain Eukaryota; kingdom Metazoa; phylum Chordata; class Amphibia; order Gymnophiona; family Rhinatrematidae; genus Rhinatrema; species Rhinatrema bivittatum. The sequence continues at coordinate 16,272,658 of NC_042627.1, read as the reverse complement.
CATGTGTCTCTGATGAACTCGCTGTTGGCGATAGTGGTGATGTAATGTTAACAATAGAAGGGCTAGAAGTTCCATTAATTACAGCTGTGAGGGAGGTCAGCGTGCTATGTCCAACTGAAGTAGAAACAGTTCCTTCAGATGAGGGTGTGATACCAACACTAGATATGCCTGTAGCAAATGATGATTGATTATTCACAGGTGTTATACTAGGAAAAGCAGTAGAGTTCCCAACAATAGGTAACAGTGTTGATGATGATGCTACAGATGAGCCAGCTGTACTATTCACAGAAGTTATGACTGCTGAAATGAACGTATGAGATCCAGCAGAAGTTACTCCACTTGATGTTGTTGAATTTGGAGAATTTGTCTCAGAACTGAAAGAGGAAGAAGATATATTAGGAGAATTTGTGGAGGGAGATGTTGAAACAGAATAAGATCCAGTTACTGAAGATATAGATATATTTGAAACATAATTTGGTGTAGGATTACTAATGGTGACATGTGTCTCTGATGAATTCGCTGTTGGCGATAGTGGAGATGTAATGTTAACAATAGAAGGGCTAGAAGTTCCATTAATTACAGCTGTGATGGAGGTCAGCGCGCTATGTCCAACTGAGGTAGAAACAGTTCCTTCAGATGAGGGTGTGATACCAACACTAGATATGCCTGTAGCAAATGATGATTGATTATTCACAGGTGTTATACTAGGAAAAGCAGTAGAGTTCCCAACAATAGGTAACAGTGATGATGATGATGCTACAGATGATCCAGCTGTACTATTCACAGAAGTTATGACTGCTGAAATGAACGTATGAGATCCAGCAGAAGTTACTCCACTTGATGTTGTTGAATTTGGAGAATTTGTCTCAGAACTGAAAGAGGAAGAAGATATATTAGGAGAATTTGTGGAGGGAGATGTTGAAACAGAATAAGATCCAGTTACTGAAGATATAGATATATTTGAAACAGAATTTGGTGTAGGATTACTAAAGGTGACATGTGTCTCTGATGAACTCGCTGTTGGCGATAGTGGAGATGTAATGTTAACAATAGAAGGGCTAGAAGTTCCATTAATTACAGCTGTGATGGAGGTCAGCGTGCTATGTCCAACTGAGGTAGAAACAGTTCCTTCAGATGAGGGTGTGATACCAACACTAGATATGCCTGTAGCAAATGATGATTGATTATTCACAGGTGTTATACTAGGAAAAGCAGTAGAGTTCCCAACAATAGGTAACAGTGATGATGATGATGCTACAGATGATCCAGCTGTACTATTCACAGAAGTTATGACTGCTGAAATGAACGTATGAGTTCCAGCAGAAGTTACTCCACTTGATGTTGTTGAATTTGGAGAATTTGTCTCAGAACTGAAAGAGGAAGAAGATATATTAGGAGAATTTGTGGAGGCAGATGTTGAAACAGAATAAGATCCAGTTACTGAAGATATAGATATATTTGAAACATAATTTGGTGTAGGATTACTAATGGTGACATGTGTCTCTGATGAATTCGCTGTTGGCGATAGTGGAGATGTAATGTTAACAATAGAAGGGCTAGAAGTTCCATTAATTACAGCTGTGATGGAGGTCAGCGCGCTATGTCCAACTGAGGTAGAAACAGTTCCTTCAGATGAGGGTGTGATACCAACACTAGATATGCCTGTAGCAAATGATGATTGATTATTCACAGGTGTTATACTAGGAAAAGCAGTAGAGTTCCCAACAATAGGTAACAGTGATGATGATGATGCTACAGATGATCCAGCTGTACTATTCACAGAAGTTATGACTGCTGAAATGAACGTATGAGATCCAGCAGAAGTTACTCCACTTGATGTTGTTGAATTTGGAGAATTTGTCTCAGAACTGAAAGAGGAAGAAGATATATTAGGAGAATTTGTGGAGGGAGATGTTGAAACAGAATAAGATCCAGTTACTGAAGATATAGATATATTTGAAACAGAATTTGGTGTAGGATTACTAAAGGTGACATGTGTCTCTGATGAACTCGCTGTTGGCGATAGTGGAGATGTAATGTTAACAATAGAAGGGCTAGAAGTTCCATTAATTACAGCTGTGATGGAGGTCAGTGTGCTATGTCCAACTGAGGTAGAAACAGTTCCTTCAGATGAGGGTGTGATACCAACACTAGATATGCCTGTAGCAAATGATGATTGATTATTCACAGGTGTTATACTAGGAAAACCAGTAGAGTTCCCAACAATAGGTAACAGTGATGATGATGATGCTACAGATGATCCAGCTGTACTATTCACAGAAGTTATGACTGCTGAAATGAACGTATGAGATCCAGCAGAAGTTACTCCACTTGATGTTGTTGAATTTGGAGAATTTGTCTCAGAACTGAAAGAGGAAGAAGATATATTAGGAGAATTTGTGGAGGCAGATGTTGAAACAGAATAAGATCCAGTTACTGAAGATATAGATATATTTGAAACAGAATTTGGTGTAGGATTACTAAAGGTGACATGTGTCTCTGATGAATTCGCTGTTGGCGATAGTGGAGATGTAATGTTAACAATAGAAGGGCTAGAAGTTCCATTAATTACAGCTGTGATGGAGGTCAGCGTGCTAGGTCCAACTGAGGTAGAAACAGTTCCTTCAGATGAGGGTGTGATACCAACACTAGATATGCCTGTAGCAAATGTTGATTGATTACTCAGAGGCGTTATATTAGGAAAAGCTGTAGAGTTCCCAATAGGTAGCAGTGATGATGATGATGATGATGCCAAAGATGATCCAGCTGAAATGAGTGTACGAGTTCCAACAGACGTTACTCCACTTGCCGTGGTTGAATTTGGAGAGTTTGTCTCAATGCCGACAGAGGAAGATGTATTGTGAGAATTTGTGGAGACAGATGTCAAAAAAGAAGAAGATCCAGTTACTGTAGATAGAGATACGTTTGAAATGGAGCTTGCTGCGTTAGTACTAAAAGTGACAGGTGTTTCTGATGAACTTGCTGTTGGTGGCTTTGACGATGTAATATTATTGATAAATGGGCTAGATGCTCCATTAATTACAGCTGTGATGGAGGTCAATGTGCTAAGTCCAACTGAGGTAGAAACAGTTCCTTCAACTGAGGTTGCTGTACCAACGCTGGATATGCCTGTAGGAAATGATGTTGGTGGAGTAATAGATGATATATTTGCCTTAGATGTTGTATCAGAAGCTGCTGTAATAAAAGATAAGAATGATGATTCAGGAGATGCTGCAAGACTTTTACAGGGATTATGAACACTGAAATAACTGATGAATTCTAGCAGAAGAAAGCCTTTGGATAAAATTTATTTCTGTACATATTTATGTTTCACATGTGGTATTATACATTGCCCAGAACCTCATGAGATTGGGCGATTATAGATGTGAACTCTAAATATATACTAAAAAACTTCACAGACTTTTACAGGAGTACCATTGGTTCACAGTAGATTGATTTCTTAGCTCTGCTTACTAATTGAAATGGTAATATTAAAGAAAAGCAAATAAATATAATTATACCAGTCAGTTACTTTCCTGGTGAATTATCTCTGTGGAGATATCTCACCAATGACCTGCTTGTCATTATACAGGTCATTGATGAGCCATCACTCAGCTAGAAAATTGTGCGTAGTTCTGGAAGCTATGTATTCCAAATGCTTTGCGTCCCATCATTGTAACAGTGCACCTTATGAAATTAGGCTGGACATACACAGGTCGATATTGAAAGATATCTGGCTAACGTAATCTGGGATATTCAGCAGCATGGCTGAGCCACTGAATATATCAGATAAGTTTAAAGTTAGCCTGATAAGTTTTATCTTGCTAACTTTAGACTTACGAAAGAGCAATTCTTATCTGCACTCAGAGGTTGGCCCGTGGCCTTCAAACTAGTTTGTGTATGGGTGAAAACTCTGACCCCATATGGCCTATCCTGTATATACATCCTCAGCAAAAGTAACAAAATATGACTCCAACAAATTTTCAGCAACAGATCCAAGAAGACAGCTTCTGTAGCAATAACTGATTGATTACCTGTGGCTGTATTTGTTGCATTAGTCACTGTTGATGTCGCCTGGATACTTACAAGTCTGAAGAGTCCTAAATAAAAGAAAGAGAAAGGATATATTGCAAATAATGCCATTCGTGGATCCCAAACTGGTCATCAGGCTGAAAGTGCTAAGCAAGGTTGACAACGCTCAGAAAATGTACTGGCAATCAGTAAATAAATGGCATGACCATAAAAATAGTTTCATGCCCGTAAGAGCACTCAGAGCAAGGCTCCTGTGTCTTCAGTGCTGTGAGCTCAGGCTCTCACGGCTGCAGTAATCAGGAGTTGGAGCCACCTCTTTTCACATAAAGAGGTGAATCTTGGCATAGAAAGTCCAGCTGTGCACATAATAGTAATGGTAAAACGCGTGTCAGTCAAAAGGGTAGGTTATCCAGCTAAGTAGTGGCAATCTGTGCCAGATAGCCAGGTAAGCCTGAACTTATCTGGGTAAGTGGTGGAAGCTGCTACTTAGCCGGATAAGTCAGTACTTTTCTGTGGACATTTTTTAAACTTTCTAAAAATCTTTCTGTCTCATTTTTTTAAGGGTTTTAAGTGCCAGCGCAGTAGGCTGAAAACTTAACGTCTGCTGTGACCCCGGAGTTAAGTTTCCAGCACTAATAGGCCGATTAATTATAAAGTGCGGGAGAGCCGGCGCTCCGTGTTGAGCGCCCGCTCTCCTGACACGCGCCCAGGCACCTCTCCTGGGCGCGCGGTTTGTATTTAAATTAGGGCCCGCGCAATTAAGAAGGCGCTAGGGACACCAGGGCGTCCCTAGGGCCTCCTTATTAGCGGAAGCGGCAGCTGTCAGTGGGTCTGACAACCGACGCTTAATTTTATCGTCGTCGGTTTTCAATTCGCTGACAGCTAGGGGTTTGGAAAATGAACGCTGGCAAAATTGAGCGTCCGTTTTCGAACCCGCCGACCAGATTTTTTTTTTTGCTTGAACTTTTTGGGTTTTTTAATTTTTGGGGCCTCTGACTTAATATCGCTATGATATTAAGTTGGAGGGTGTACAGAAAAGCAGTTTTTTCTGCTTTTCTGTACACTTTCCTGGTGCTGTCTATGGTTATCGCCTGCCTTTGGGCAGGTGTCAATTTCTGAGAGTAGAATATGCGGCTTGGCCGCCCATTTTACTTTCAGTATCCCGGGTGACTAACTAATAGCCTCGTCAACACGGATTTGCATGTGATGAGCGCTATTAGTTTTCGCAAGTTTGCCCACGCGTTTTCAAGGCGCTATTACCCCTTACAGTATAAGGGGTAATAGACGCATGTCGAAAACGCACGGCCAAACGGGTGGTAAACGGTGTGCTCGGCCGAGAGCACCGTACTGAATCAGCCTGCAAGAAAGGTGCACTGGCCAGATACAGTCTCTCTGCTTGTGGGAGTGCTGCTTAATGCCCTCATTTGCATGAGATTTCCATGTGAGGGCGCTAAGCAGTACTCTTGCTTATGAAGGCATATTTTCTGTGCGCAAAACTTCTTGCTGCATCATCAGTAAGCTTTGCGCACAGAAAATACGCATTCGAGTGCAGGCAGAAAGGTGCATTCGACTGAACACCCCTTTCTGCATCGGCCTGTTAGGTTGTAAGCCCTCTGTGGATAGGAAAACTCCTACAGTACCTCAGTGTAATCTGCTTTGAAGCGCTGAAAAGTGGAACATAAATTAAATAAATAAGTGGCTGAGCAGGTTGGAAGCTTTGCACTGGGAAAATAATTATTTCGAAACAAACACAAAGCAGACCACAAGTATCTCATTCAAAATAGCTAATTAGCTTTGTGTGAGATCCTGCACCACAAATGAGGGACCTTGGAATGTGGCAGATTAACTTCATGGTGTTGCTTCTGATGCCCAGGGCAGCCTGCCAGAAACTGTGCTATTCTGAATTCAGCTTTTCAGTGTGGCCATGGCAAGAGAATTTGATGATCACACACAGTGTGGAAACAAGCCCTTCCAGCCTGGAGATTTTAAACTTAGCTTTCGATGAACAAAGTTTGGGAAAGGGAACAGTGAGCCCGGCAATCTTAGATCTGGGAAAGAGCGTTGGGATCACCGTAAAGGTTAACCAGAGGCAGGGGCCAGAAAGCAGCAGGCAGATGTTGAATTAATTTACCACAATATTTCGAAGAAAGAAATCTTTCCTGTACCTGCCAGTAAAAGCAGAGCAGCGTTGCGTTTCCGTCGATGCATCCTCAGGGCCCTGTCTCAGAACTTCGTTCAGGAAAACACCCTACAAAGAAGCAAATTGATCAGCGATTATTGCTGTCTGGTTCATCAGGTTTTAGTTCATGCTAAAGACATCAAAAAGTACCATCAAATACAGTGTTCTATAGTATCACTATGCTTGCAGGCACCTCTCACTTATCTCTATATTGACTATTGGGATACTGACTACTACTGCATGCCTATGTGCCATATTACCACTGGGTCATTCCATGTCAAGAGGACCAGGGATCCACACTGAACCTCCTCCAAATCGAACAAACCTTTGCATGGAAGTTCTCTAGGGTCTGAAACAAAACCATACTAATTTTTTTTACCTGGATCTCCATTGACTGGAAAGCTAGAGGCAGTTGAATGGAGGTCACCTCTGAGTAGCATGCTCCACGCAACCTAAAATGGCCATTTTGTCCAGGTGCTGCAGCTCGACTACATCTCTGAAGGGCCTGAAATTTTGTGGATTAGTACAACCCCTGGTGGTAAGTCTCAGTGCAAAGTTTGGAATATAACGTGAGCTTGCCTCCCTTATTATGGGCCAGCAAATTATGTGAAACATTTTACAAAAGAAATATAAGGCCCTCTTTGACTCCTCATTGCTCCTGACCTATACTTTGATTCAGGCCCTGACTGGACCAATAGTCATAGCCCATGGCACATAAGTATAAGATTTGCACTAAGAGGCTTTACAGGCAACCGGAAACAAAGATATAATTATATAAAGAAAAAATGTCACATTTTATGCAAAATTTTGCCAATTTTCAGGTGGAAATATCTTTTCTTTATTATGTCATTTGAAAGAGCATCTTTTTTTCTACAAATGTTGCCCTGTTTCATTTTGTACCTGATCTTACTTTAGTCAGAATTAAGGCCCCAATGATACGCATCATTTGCATGCATGGGCGCACTATGTTAAAACGAGGCATCTTTGGCGCCCTGCGGTCCAACAGGCAAATGAGCTACAGATGTGAAATTTTTACAGTGCGGCAAAGCTTGTGCTTACCGTGCTTGTAGCTTATAACAACACATCTTGCTTTGACATACTTTTATAAATGACTCCTCAAAATGGACATTTTATTGTGCCATGTTATTTTGCAGCATGCAAGCCTGAACATGCAAAAGTATCACCTTCACAAGGCACTGTGGTAATGTCATGTTAGCAGTGTGTTGTGGCAGAGATTTGGGGAACATGCCCTGGCCTGTGACACCATTGTGCTCTTTATGACTGCCTTGATAGACAAGTCCTGGCCCATCCTGATGTTTTATGTATCTTGATGAAACTATCAGTTTCCACACATCATTTCTATCTGTTCCTTTCTACAATGTAGCTGATTTTTTCCTATTCTTTAAACAGACATTTTTGCTGTTTCTGTTGTGTTCTTGCAAGTTTTCCTTGATTCGTTTCACGTTTTTTGTTTTTTTTAATCTTTAGGCGACCATTTATTCTGATCACATGGAAGTTACCAACCATTTAGGTCCCTGTGGTATTGGAATTTATGATGGTTCTTAATGCCATAAGCCATCAAGTTACTCCGTGCAATCCAGTATTTGCTCCTATCGTGAAGCTTTGATTCTGACCAAATTTGCATTTCTGCAGAAATATTGCTGTAATCCCTTCAAGAAGCAGAATCACAGCAATATCAAAGGTCTGCGGTCAGTCGACCTTGCAAAGGCTGATCATTTGAAAGCTATTACAAAAAAAGACTTTAAACCAGGCCAAAAGCTTTGTCCACATTGTAGGCAAGACCTTAATGCAAAATTACAAGAACTGGAAGGTCCTCCGTCTGATTCTGGGAGTGAAAACTTCAATGCCAGCTTTTACACCCTTGGCATTTCCCCTTTAAAGATTCAGCAGGTTAGCAGTCAAACTTCTTTGAGTTATGCAAAGCGCAAAATCAGTGACACAACAAGGGGCCATTGCTAATCAAATTGCAGTCGTTGGTGGCTTAATTCCTGCTGATCTTGAACGAGAAGCAGCAAGTGATCAGTGTCAAAATGTACTGACTTGGAAGCCTGTGGCTGGTGCCTTGTCCAGTGAACATCCACACAAAATTTTATTCAGTTTGAATGAGGTCGAGCATGGATGATTTTCTAAATTGGTGCACTTGACATGGAATGTCCCTACTTCTGGGGAACAATTTATCAAGCAATGCACTGAACTCCTCTCTAAAGCCAATAGGACATGAGATAGAAACTCTGATCCGCCTCTAATACCTACCGCTTGCTGATCCAGAAGACTTCCTCATTTTCAGCTTTTCCTCCTATGATACACTTCCTCTGCCTTGATAAAGCCCTCTTCTTAGGCAATGAAATTACTTGGGATATAAATTTATAACAATATGAGGGCAATGTGAGGGAATACTGACAATACCAAGATTATTCTTCCTTCAGAAATCAACTTAAGAAACGTTAGTGACACAGCAGTCCAAGGTATTTTGGGACCTGGGACTTATTATCAACTGGGCCTTCATCTAATCCCTGTCCAGCGTGATAGAAGAGGTGGAGCACCGAGGAGTGTTTCTGTTCTGAGTCCAAAGGTGCAATTATACCCTCAACTTCAACACATGCAAAATAAATCTTCCATGTATTCTAAGGAGCATGGGCTGAGCTACAGCATTAAAAAAGGAGACAGAGGGCTGAGGGAGCTAGCAGAGAAGGGTAGAAGAGAAAGGAAGATAACAGAAGGGAGAGAAAGGAAGAAGGAAAAAAAGCGAGAGAGAGAGACAAACAGGAAAGAATAAGAGCCCAGGTAATTACAGTCATGGAACCAGAGCAACAGATCTCCCCTTCCTCCAAATGCTGGTAAGGGAGACAGAATCCCCTGTACAGTCTACGACCTGGGTATTGGTTCCAACCCCAGCCCCTCATTAATGAGACAGATCAGTCCCGCCTGACTGATATAGATCATCACTGCTGCTGTGATCATTCCAGCAGTGAGGCCAGGAACGCCACAAAGCATCCTGAAAATATGGGTAGATAGGCATCCCATGGCACTGCCATGCATTCAATTCCCTGCATTCGGTTTTCTGCTCCTCAGGTTGACTGGGACTGGGGATGACTATAGACTGGGAGGGAGTTCCAGATTTAGGGCCTATGATTGCAGGGGTCTGGATGGAGCCCTGCTGCAAGTCTGCCAGCTGAAGACCGTCCCTGCAGGGACCAGACTCAGTAAGCTGGAAGGGAAGATAAAACCTCGGGTGGTGGTGAATGAAGACTGATGGTACCAGCTCCCAATCCCGGGTCTGACTGAGCAGGAGGCAACTGCCAGGTCAAAAAAAAAAAAAGATGTATTAACCTGTTTATAACTAGATTAACAAATCATCTAAAAAAAGATCTTTCTTGTTATTAAAATTTGCTGGATTTGCACTGTTAGCCGAATTTTTTTTACAGACACATTTTACATAATTTGAAAGCCTGAAAAAATCAACATAGCTCTCTCACTCCACGCCTGTCCCTGCACAGTGCGGTTATTACAAGTCAGTATTTGCCACACCCTGCTAACAATTATTCTTTTAAAATTACCATGAGAAACCTTTCCTTTACCATGCACACAGCGTAGAAACGTCCAGGGCTGAAGGAGCACCGGGTCAACACTTTTACAGGCATAAAAGGAGTTTAGTTACTTTATAGGCAGATAATTTTATGCTCATTCTTTTACTGACTCAGTAAATTTACTGGTGATTTGTAACACTGCTGGTGAGAAACTTGTTTTCTGAGAAAAGGGGTCCATTGTTCCCTTTTCCTCCTTTCCCTTCTCTCCACCAGTTTACTTTGCAGCCCCATTGTTAATACAACCCATGATTTCAGGCCACGTCCTCCTTTGAATTAGTTTGAAGGGAGCATAGGTTTCAGGCGTTAGTCACAAATGTAGTAACACAGCCCAGTAACGAGCTATCACCTACTGATTGTGAATCTCTTATTCTCTGTGCTCTGAGAAGAGAAGGGCACCCCGACAAAGTATCGGGGTGCCCGGGCATAATGTGGGTGCCAGGCACTATCCACTCTGGCGCCCGGGGAGTAGGGGAAGGAGCGGGGAGGGTGAGCCGCCGCATGTGTGGGTCCGCACCGGCGCACTTGCTCATTGGCTGCCATCCCCGAAGACGGTCCTTGGGGAGGCGGGCCGGGATCCGCAATTGGTTCCCCCAGGGAGAGAGGAACCAATCAGCTGGAACCCAGCTGATTAAGTTGAGCTGGCAGCTCCCTCTTTGCTGCTGACACTCCCCAGACTCGCATCCTCGATCCCCGAACTCACATCGGTGTCGGCCTGCTACTCGCGGCCCGACCCCTGGATCTCATCGCACCTTCTCACTCAGCCCGGCACCACCAGCTGCAGGCCTCTAAACTCCCCCGCAGTCGCATGAGTACATTCGACACCCCCCCCCCCCCCTCTATCCGCCGCCTCCGCTCCGGCCATTGCCGCCCACCCCGGGCCTCCCCGCTTCGCTCCTCTTCTTCAAAAAAATAGAAATATACATCAAAACCACACGGGTTTGCCCGCTTTGCTGCTCCTTCTCTTAAAAAAAAAAATATATATCTATATATAGATATATATATATGAAAAACAAAACCATCCATATGGAGGCCCCAGTGCCACAGCTTATCTAGCCCGAAAGAAAAAACTTCCAGCGCTCCCCTGCCATGTCCCGCATGACGCCTAAGACCAGCCTGCATGAGATAGAGTCCGAGGAGGCCACAGTGGTACCTGGAGAGACTATGGATGAGTCACAGGCAGTTCAAGAGGTTTTCGGGAGCGGACGCCAGGGCAGACCCCTTCGATCAGAGGCTGGAAGGGGTTCCACCCAAGCAACGATGTCATACACCGCAGAACCTCTGGCCCCAAAAAGAGGAAGATGTCGCACGCGCGGAAAGACAGATCGGGGAACATCGTCATCTGTGGCGCCACCCAATGCAGGGCGTATGCCAGGCTTCCCCCATGCGGCTCGGAGACTCTTAGGTAGAGGATTCTACAAGACAGATGGCACCACGCAAACGCTGCGGAGAGAAGAAGCATACGTCGTAGATGCAGTAGCACGCAGACCTACCAATCATCCCACAGGCGCTTTCTTCGGCCAAAGTACCGTACGCCTTAGCCCTATGGCGGATAACACAGGAGCGGCTGCTTCATCGTGAGTAGAAGGTGCCACAAGGATGGGAAAGTACTGCGAAGACTACAGGCCTGCGACAGCGACAAAGGAGGCAGTCGACCACAGATCCCCAGCTAGCATACAGGCGAGACAGTGGCAGAGCAGAGACAACGCTTCGACCGCAGGCCACTCGGGTGAGTGGGGTCCAGTCTCGAGTAAGGTCCTTACGTCCCCAAAGAGAATTACAATCTTACGGGACCGTTGCTCTGGCTCGGCTCTGGGACACAGAATGGTAACGGCCCTCAGGGCAGATCGCCGTCACCGATGAGTGGGTGGGGGTGACTCATCAAGCTATTGGCCAACAGGGCACGAGGGATTCCCTTATGGTTACCCGCCCCCTGGAGCAGGGAGACCCCCAGGATCACAGCCAGGTCACAGTCCCTATAGGGATGCCTCTCGCTCCTATGTGGGCAATACCAGCATATCAGATACGCTAGGTCCTGCGGTGTGTGCGCAGGAAGGCATATGTAAATTCCTGGTGGCCTGTTTGATCCCACTATTGCCTAAGTCTCATTGATGCTATTGATTGCATTGCTTGTTATTGATTTGTGAGAGGGTGGGTGCTGGGAGAAGAGTCAGTTCTGGCTGCTATTTAAACATCTGACTATAAAGACTAGTAAAGACCAGCTGTAAGAGTCAAAACAGTGAGACATTTATTATAAAGAAATGCGTCTTTTCTTTGGAGCAGCAAGCCATACAAAGCAAGTGGTGCAAAGCTCAAATCTACTCATTGCCTATTGTGCGTGCACAGCCTTTTAAAGGGGTACCAATCAACAGGTGTCTGCATTTACCTGCCTCTTATCCCTTGTCCAATTAATACATTTTTGCATGTATGTACGTGCCTGGTTACTATGGGCAGAAGCCTCTGTTATTATTTGCAAAGAATGAGTCCAGTTAAGTTTCATTTTCTGAAGTATGATGTCATCTGTGCTGGCTGTTAATCCAGGTTTCGTTTTCACTTAGCTCTGAAACCTCTTGTGCTGGCTATTCATACACTACCCATATTAAAGAAAGTAACACTTCAGACCTAAAATGATGCTGGAGTCATCTTTCCTCTGCAAGAAGAATTACCCAAAGCAAATACATCCAAACCTGAGAGCTGGGTTTCTCCTCATCTGGGTTAGTCACTGTACTGTGTATGCTAAGCAGCGGCAGGCAAACAGGGCAAGCCCAATTCTTTCTAGATTACTTCTCTCCCCTTTCTGTTCCTGCCAGGGGCTGAGGGGATCCGGCCACGTCAGAGAAGGAGACATCCTGGCTCTCGCTGCCATCTCTTCTCTGGATCAACACAAAACATTAGCCTTGGGGAGCCTCACCTCAGGCTTCCCAGAGAAAGCGGTTCTTATTTAGCCAAAATAAGTGATAGGTGTACATACTCTTTCCAAATGTTTCTTTTCTACTGAATTCTACAGGGAGAATAGCACAATCCTTCTTCCCCCCCCCCTCCCCCCAAGCTTGGTACATGTTGATTGACCAGCCTACTGCTTCCATGCCAGATCCATTGGGTCATACTTACTACTCAATATTGGCTGATAAATGCAAACTTTGTTCATCCCTTGCCATAGGCTCCCCACAAGACAGAATCTTATAGGTTATTGGTATTAGTTATTTGCCTATAAAACAAGCCCTCCTTTTGAACCTTGCTCTGACAGGGCTCTGAGCCCTCCCCATGATGGGTAATGCTCCAAGTAAACCTACTTTACCTGATGATTTGTCTGAGTTTGTTTGCAATTTATAGGTGGCAACTCGGCAAATAACTGCCCTGCTTATGTGAGGTAGAAAATAGAAATCTCTGATCCCATTCCTGCCTGGGAGGTCCCGCATGCTGTGTGTGTGTGTGTGTGTGTCTGTGAAACAAAAGGGAGTGTGTGCTGCTAAGTATGGGGGACCTGCCCGGTAACGAGATCCCTGAACCCCTGCCCACTATAGGCGGAAGAAGGATGGGCTAGAAGCAGTACAGTGTATGTTTGAAAGGCATCAGGCCACTAAGGAAATATTTCCAGCTGAAGGTATTTTGAAAAGGCTGTGACAGTTAAGAGGTTTTCCTGTTAGAAGGTTCCTCTACAATTTCCACATTGGTTATACCTCCAGCATGAAGGGAATAGGTGTCTGTTATGGTGCAGGGTATCTTAGATGACCCTGCATACCAAGCTAATTTATACCCCAGATCTCCCTTCTGCCCACAGCGACTACACACCCAGCTCCTCGGAGGTCTGACTCTCCAGGAACCGCTGCTAGCCCTAGCTCAGTGCCATCCACTTACATATCAATCAGGAAAGTGTTGTGCCAATAAACAAATTGGTGATTGAAGTGTAAAGTGAAATATTGTTGGTCTGTTCCAAACTCTAGAGTTGCTTCTGCAGTAAGAAAGTTTGTTTTTACCGTCTGCTTTTGGATACTATCTATTGGCATTCCCGCTTCCTGCTCTTCCCTATAGAATCGTGAGGAAGGTTTGGTTTTCATATGACAATTAGCTTCACAAAGACTATGAGTATTGAATTAAAAGGAATTCTCTACGGTGCAATACTGACTGATGAGGTATTATCATTGTAATGTTTGTGATTTGTGAATGTTAAAAAAAAAAAAAAATCGTTCTGAGGGTCTGTTTGAATTTTCATTTCCCTGCTAGTCAAAATGCATTCTTTTGAGATTATTTGTTACCCTATCTAGTAACAATTTGCTTTGATTAACTTCATATTACAAAGCACTAACATAAACTATTTCTCAGACATCTTAATAGATTCATGCAAGCTTTAAGGACTTTTAAATGAACTGTTTGAGATATTTTGAAAGACATTGTTATGATGACTTTTTTTTCTCTTCAAAGAAAAATTGAATGAACTCTTCTTTTTGGGAAGAGTTTTGTTTATTCGAATAGGGGGTTATTACTATAAGTTATTTGAAGGTGAAAGTAAGTATAATAGATGGAATGAGCTATGGCATAAGGAAGAAAAATAGACTAGAGATAAGAGTTATTTAATTAAACAATTGTAAAAAAAAAAATAAAAAAAAAAAATATATATATATATATATCTTCAATGCTAAAGTAGTTTATTACTTAAAATTATAAGCTAATAATTTCTGAATTATCCCTAACAACTGAAAAGCAGGTTGTTAAAACAAACAAAAAAACACACTTTGAAATGTCTGTATGCCAATGACAGAAATCTAAGAAGTAAGATGGGAGAGTTAGAGTGTATAGCAGCAAATGATGAGATTGACATAATTGGCATCACAGAGACTTGGTGGAAGGAGGATAACCAATGGGATAGTGCTATATCAGGGTACAAATTATATTTCAATGATAGGGAGGATCAATTTGATGGGGGTGTGGCACTTTATGTCCGGGAGAGTATAGAGTCCAACAGGATAAAGATCATACAAGAGACTAAATGCTCAGTAGAATCTATATGGGTAGAAATCCCATGTGTGTTGGGTAAGGGTATAGTGATAGGAGTATACTACCGTCCACCTGGACAAAATGGTCAGACAGATGATGAAATGCTAAGAGAAATCAGGGAAGCTAACCAATTTGGCAGTGCAATAATAATGGGAGATTTCAATTACCTATGAAGGTGTCAGCAAGCCTGAAGTTGTGTGACTTCAAAACAGACACCAACCGGTCTTTTAATCATTCACCTTCATCATTTTATTTATTATTTCAAAAATCTTTTTTTATTTTTTTCAATTTTTATAAAATGTATGTCCTCCATCCACAAAGGGTATCAAAATAGCAGACTCTTAAATGCAAAACAATATGCAACAATATGCATACATTTTATAAAAATTGAAAAAATGAAAAAAGATTTTTGAAATAAATAAAATGATGAAGGTGAATGATGAAAAGACCAGTTGGTGTCTGTTTTGAAGTCACACAACGTCAGGCTTGCTGACACCTTCATAGACTAAAACTATAAGTGACATTTGCGTTCCACATTTTGTTGCTTTGGATTAATTTGCTGTGGTTAACTACTGACTCCCTGTATTTAAGCTAGATTTCAATTACCCCAATATTGACTGGATAAATGTTACATCAGGACTTGCTAGAGACATAAAGTTCCTGGATGTAATAAATGACTGCTTCATGGAGCAATTGGTTCAGGAACCAATGGTGGTGGGGCCACTTGGCAACAGTGATCAAATTTAAACTAATAACTGGAAGGGGGACAATAAGTAAATCTGCAGCTGTAACATTAAACTTTCCAAAGGGAAACTTTGATAAAATGAGGAAAATAGAAAAAAACTGAAAGGTGCAGCTGCAAAGGTTAAAAGTGTTCAACAGACATGGACATTGTTTAAAAATACAATCCTAGAGTCGCAGTCCAGATGTATTCCACACATTAAGAAAGGTGGAAGGAAGGCAAAATGATTACCGTCATGGTTAAAAGGTGAGGTGAAAGAGGCTATTTTAGCCAAAAAAAACCATCCTTCAAAATTTGGAAGAAGGATCCATCTGAAGAAAATAGGATAAAACATAAGCATTGTCAAGTTAAGTGTAAAACATTGATAAGACAGGCGAAGAGAGAATTTGAAATGAAGTTGGCCATAGAGGCAAAAACTCATAATAAAAACTTTTAAAAATATATCCGAAGCAAGAAACCTATGAGGGAGTTGGTTGGACCATTAGATGACCGAGGGGTTAAAGGGGCTCTTAGGGAAGATAAGGCCATTGCAGAAAAACTAAATTAATTCTTTGCTTTCGTGTTTACTAATGAGGATGTTGGGGAGATACCAGTTCCGGAGATGGTATTCAGGGGTGATGAGTCAGATGAACTGAACGTAATTACTGTGAACCTGGAAGATGTAGTAGGCCAGATTGACAAACTAAAGAGTAGCAAATCACCTGGACCGGATGATATGCATCCTAGGGTACTGAAGGAACTAAAAAATGAAATGTAACCTATCATTAAAATCATCCATTGTACCTGAAGACTGGAGGGTGGCCAATGTAACCCCAATATTGAAAAAAGGCTCCATAGGTAACTATAGACCAGTGAGCCTGACTTCAGTGCCGGGAAAAATAGTGGAAACTATTCTCAAGATCAAAATTGTAGAGCATATAGAAAGACATGGTTTAATGGAACACAGTCAACATGGATTTATCCAAGGGAAGTCGTGCCTAACGAATCTGCTTCATTTTTTTGAAGAGGTTAATAAACATGTGGATAAAGGTGAACCGGTAGATGTAGTGTATTTGGATTTTCAGAAGGTGTTTGACAAAGTCCCTCATGAGAGAATTCTAAAAAAACTAAAAAGTCATGGGAGAGGAAGCGATGTCCTTTTGTGGATTACAAACTGGTTAAAAGACAGGAAACAGAGAGTAGGATTAAATGGTCAATTTTCTCAGTGGAAAAGGGTAAACAGTGGAGTGCCTCAGGGATCTGTACTTGTACCGGTGCTTTTCAATATATATATAAATGATCTGGAAAGGAATACGACGAGTGAGGTTATCAAATTTGCGGATGATACAAAATTATTCAGAGTAGTTACATCTACTCTGTTAATCCTACATGCTACCAATTGTTCTATGTAATATTTGTTCTATGTAAAAGGTTTATTTCCTATATCAGTTATATTATGCCTTATAATCTCAACGTTCCTTGTATTCCTATACTATGTAATCACAGTATTCCTTGTAAACCGAGACGATGTGCAAATTTTATCGGTATATAAAAACCATTAAATAAATAAATAAATCACAAGCGAATTGTGATACATTACAGGAGGAGCTTGCAAGACTGCAAGATTGGGCATCCAAATGGCAGATGAAATTTAATGTGGGCAAGTGCAAGCTGTTGCATATAGGGAAAAATAACCCTTGCTGTAGTTACACGACGTTAGGTTCCATATTAGGAGCTACCACCCAGGAAAAAGATCTAGGCATCATAGTGGATAATACTTTAAAATCGTCGGCTCAGTGTGCTGCAGCAGTCAGAAAAGCAAACAGAATGTTAGGAATTATTAGGAAGGGAATGGTTAATAAAATGGAAAATGTCATAATGCCTCTATATCGCTCCATGGTGAGACCGCACCTTGAATACTGTGTATAATTCTGGTCGCCGTATCTCAAAAAAGATATAATTGCGATGTAGAAGGTACAGAGAAGGGCAACCAAAATGATAAGGGGAATGGAACAGCTCCCCTATGAGGAAAGGCTGAAGAGGTTAGGGCTGTTCAGCTTGGAGAAGAGACAGCTGAGAGGCGATATGATAGAGGTCTTTAAGATCATGAGAGATCTTGAACGAGTAGATGTGAATCGGTTATTTACACTTTTGAATAATGGAAGGATTAGGGGGCATTCCATGAAGTTAGCAAGTAGCACATTTAAGACTAATCAGAGAAAATTCTTTTCCACTCAACGCACAATAAAACTCTGGAATTTGTTGCCAGAGGATGTGGTTAGTGCAGTTAGTGTAGCATTAACTGCTATTAATCACGTTTATTTAGGGAATTGCCACTGCTATCAATTGCATCAGTAGCATGGGATCTTCTTAGTGTTTGGGTAATTGCCAAGTTCTTGTGGCCTGGTTTGGCCTCTGTTGGAAACAGGATGCTGGGCTTGATGGACTCTTGGTCTGACCCAGCCTGGCAGTTTATGTTCTTATGTCAGACGTATCACACTCTGGTTTTCTTGGTGTTTGTAGTGATAGTTAATCAGACAGAAACATTTCCTGGATGGTTTTAAATTTAAAGATTCAAAATTCTAGTTCCAATTTTCTGTTTCAGCTGACATAATTATCCCTGGGAGCTAAGATACTTCAGAATGTTGATGATCTTCTTGTATTGTCTCACACATACAAGTTTTCCCTAAGCAATACTGAACTAGTGATGAGTGGGACCTTGTCTACCAGAAGACCTTTACACACAAAACTTGACAGGATCCCATTTATACAGGCCCTTTCCAGATTGAGACTGTGATTCCTAATGTTGCCACACCTTGTCGGAGACTCAGCTTGGAATCATTTATCAGATATTCGCCCCTGTCCACTTGCTCCACATGGGCAGTGATCCATTTTGGCCTTGTACTTTTGAAGGAAAGTTCATTTGTGGTGGTCTCTTTTTTTTTCTGTTTTGTTGCTCTTTTGCTCTATTTTGAGTTTGATATTTCTTTCTTTCAATCACTAAGGCTTCACTGTTTATTTTGCAATCCTGAAAGTTGTTTATTTGCTTTTTATTTGTGTTATTTTGTGTTGCTTCCCTTCTGCCTGGATTGGCCACTGTTGGAAAGAGGATGCCTGGCATGATGGACCCTTGGTCTGACCCAGTATAGCAATTTCTTATGTTCTTATGTTCAAATACAATTGCACCTTTACAAACCAAGGAAAGAGCTACTGTAAGTTAGTAAATTCACTGGGAATTATAATAGTTACTATTGAGGTCCATATTCAAAAGCATTTAGCTGGCTAACTCAGAAATTAATCTAATAGAACACTAGCATCCTATCACTGCTATGTTAAGTCAAAAATTAATTTAAACACAATTTCATGCAAAGTTTTTAACTCACCAGCAATCTCTGGCTCTTATATACTTTAAAGTTTGAAAAATCTTTAACATATTTGTGAAAAATGTTTTTTTAGGAAGGGTTGGAGGTTTCATATATTTAACAGTGCCCCAGCACTGTAATGCATGTATAATCATTACCTTCCAACCACCTCCGTATTTTTCTTAATTTTCTTAATATGCTAAAGTCCTGAATTCTTTCAAAACAAATGACATCCACTTTTTTGCTATATATTTTTCTCTTTTTTTGAAATTATTTTATATCACACATTTAAATATGAAATATGAACCCTGCTACAAGTCCCGAATAGTTGTAAATGATCCCAACATGTACGTTTCAAACAAACCGTCCTTCCTCAGGGGTTGTTAATATGCATAACTGTGTAACGGGTTCTCTCCATACTGCTTGTTTATTCAAAGCATCTTCTCTAGTCGCGCCTTTGATCTTCAAAAAGACGCCTAATTTGTTCCTAACAATCAGAATTAACTTACACACGCTGGGGTACATTTTAAGAAACAGCGCGCGCACGTACTTTTCTTCGCGCACCAGGCGTGAACAAAAGTACGTTGGATTTTATAAGATACACGCGTATCTTATAAAATCCGGGGTCGGCGCGCGCAAGGGGGTGCACATTTGTGCACCCTGCGTGCGCCGAACCCTGCGCGCGCTGCTCGTTCCCTCCGAGGCCGCTCCGAAATCAGAGCGGCCTCGGAGGGAACTTTCCTCCACCCACCCGCACCTTCCCCTCCCTTCCCCTACCTAATCCACCCCCCCTGGCCCTATCTAAACCCCCTCCCCCATCTTTATTCTAAAAGTTTCGCCTGCCTCTGGCAAGCGTAACTCGCACGCGCCAGCGGGCTGCTGGAGCGCCATCTCCCGACCCGGGGGCTGTTCCGGAGGCCTCAGCCATGCCCCTGGAACGCCCCCCGACACGCCCCCGGGAACGCCCCGATCGTCACGCCGCCCACCCGACACGCCCCCCCCTAGTGAAGCCCCGGGACTTACGCGAGTCCTGGGGCTTGTGCGCGCCGCCGAGTCTATGCAAAATAGGCTTGGCGCATGCAGGGGGGTTTTAAAATGGTTTCGCGTGTACCTTATGCGCGTAACCCTTTTAAAATCCGGCCCTTAGTTTATTATTTTAAATGGTTACCGTACTATGATGGCACATGATTAATTTGTAATCTATACCACCCATATTTCTCTTTATCGTGCCCTTCTGTAAACCGTTGTGATGGCTTTTTTAACTTAACGACGGTATAGAAAAGCTTTTAAATAAATAAATAAATAAATAGAAGTAAAGTATGTCACCAGAGCTTTTCTACTAAACCTATCCGCTATCACACCAATACCATCCGACCAATCAGTAACTCTCCGTTTACAATCACTGTTTGCTACACCTCCTCCAGATTTAAATTAATATAGCAAGATTAAGTTCCTCATTCATCCCATTTGGATAAAAGGTCTTTAAGGTATAAATCCAGAAGACTTCACGGTAATTAAGTTTAACGTTGAGATCTCCACCACGGATTGAAATGTTAAATTGCTCTATTATTGTTCACATCATATGAGCAAAATCATGTCCTGCTTCTATTAAATGTTGTGCCATCAGTGCAGTCATTCTTGCTATATTAAAGTGTGATTTATGTTCCCCCAACCTGACTGTCACCGGTCGTGTGGTGCGCCCTACATAAACCTTAGGACATGGACGTATTATTGCATAGATCACATTCATAGAATTACAATCGGTGTTTGCCTTCCTCCAAAGTCTATAACCTGTTACTGGATCAATCCACTCTTTCCCAACAATGGAATTTTGATACCAACTACAATGCCCACACACTGAGTGGCCAGAAACTTCCACTGGCTGAATGCGTTGTTCCAATTGTGAGTGTACCACTTTATCTCTAATATACATACCTCTCATGGGTTTACCCGTAAGCCAGTTTTTCCGTATTAGAAGAATATGTTCAACAGAAGTGGATTTTGAAACACAGGCCAAAATACTGAAAAGCAGATTTTTGGCAAGAGGATATCCTCATAAAGCTATACAATGAGCATATAAGAGAGCTAAATATAGTGATAGACAGCAATTGCTTCAATATAAACCAAGGAGAGAAGAGTCCAGGTTGGTCTGTGTTTTAAAGCAAACCACCGCTATTGGTGCCATAGCATCTGCCATTAAGAGACATTGGCACATATTAGAACTCCATGAGATTTTTAAGGAATTACCGCTGTTTGCCACCACGAGAGGTATGAATATTAGAGATAAAGTGAAACACTCACAGGGGTGTTCCAAGAGAGCAGCTGAGTTAGCCGACTAAGTTAACCAGCTAATGCCAATGTTCAGAGTTAGCCGGATGACTTAGTCAGCAAAGTCTGGTCAGGCCAAAGAACTGTCCTAAAGTTAGAAGGCTATAGTTTATCTGGCTAACTTTGCTAGCCGGACTATGTCTTAAGATGGACCTCATTATTTTCATCTAAATTCTATTAAAAAACAGAGGTGTAAGTGTGTGCCGTGATACCTCAAGTGTACGCACTGGAACAGATCTCTAAAATACAATACAGAAAATACAAATGAATCATAAAATGCATTTCCATGAATACACTGTCACTGGACTGCATTTGATGATTCATTTGTACTTTCTGACAAAGTCATTTTTTAGCTCATTCTGTTCAAACCTGAGAAAGGGAGTGTCAGTCACTGAAACCTAGTCAAGAAATGTTTAACCTTTTTTTCATGTTTGCAAAGGTGAAACTGCTAATAGTGCACATTCCATCTGTTCATCTGTTTTTAGGATTACAAGATACAAAAGTGATGACTATAAAGTTGCAGATTCCCATAGCTGATGCCTAGGAGGCAATGGGAATTCTGTAGATAATTAGGTGCTAGAGGAGACTCACGGGAGCCCCTGACTAACTTATTTCATGAGGACCTCACTAAATTGAACAGAGCTGGTGCGATCCCCTTGGATGGAGCTGTCACACGTTGTCCACAGAACCTGCAGCTTTTTAACCATTGAGCTCCTGTATCCCAGCATCCCTGATCCTGCAGAATCTCTCCTGTATCCTCTAATTTGAAAGCAATTTATGACAAATTGCCAATAACTTCCTTGAGTAACAGATTGCAAAGAAAGATCACTTTTTAAGGGAAAAGTAATCTGAGCACAAGCATTAGAAAGGAATTTGCTTGGAGCAGCCGAGTGGATGTGCCATGTGGAGGGACTGGATTGGACCTTTGACGCAGATCTTCTAGTCCTTTAGTCAGCTGGGACAGGGGAGGTAACAGGGGCAGTGCTCACAACCCTGACAGGAAAGGGAGGGAGTACCGGTCATTGCTCATTGGAGACCCCTAGCAGCAGGATTTACGGAGGAGTCTGAAAGGAGTCTGGGTGCATGGCCCCCACCCAAGGACTGTGGGGATATAAAATAGGGGGGGAAATCCTGGGGGAGATGTGAATGAAGGTTCACAGCACCAGATCTCAGTCCAGGTTCTAACCGAGCTGAAAACCCAAAGGAGCAGAAGGAAAGAACATAAGAACAAGCCATACTGGGTCAGACCAAGGGTCCATCAAGCCCAGCATCCTCTTTCCAACAGTGGCCAATCCAGGCCACAAGAACCCGGCAAGTACCCCAA
The DNA here is from genome assembly GCF_901001135.1 of Rhinatrema bivittatum. Lineage (NCBI taxonomy): Eukaryota > Metazoa > Chordata > Amphibia > Gymnophiona > Rhinatrematidae > Rhinatrema > Rhinatrema bivittatum. Next base: position 16,250,112 of record NC_042627.1, on the reverse strand, counting down.
AATTAAGTCTATTCCATGTTACTGTTGCTAGTAATAGCGGTGGTTATTATCTAAATCAACTTAATTAATAGCAGGTAATGGACTTCTCCTCCAAGAACGTATCCAATCCTTTTTTAAACACAGCTTTACTAACCACATCTTCTGGCAACAAATTCCAGAGTTTAATTGTGCGTTGAGTGGAAAAAGAACTTTCTCCGATTAGTCTTAAATGTGCCCCATGCTAACTTCATGGAGTGCCCCCTAGTCCTTCTATTATCCAAAAGAGTAAATAACCAATTCACATTTACCCATTCCAGACATCTCATGATTTTAAACATCTCTATCATATCCTCCCTTAGCCGTCTCTTCTCCAGGTCAAAAAAAGAATAATGAAGAAAAGAAAAAGAAGGAAATCTGCTTCATTATCTCTGGTAAGGAGCGATTCTGACACAAAACCTTCAGCACTTCAGTCCCCACAGCCTTACGCCTTATCCACACACAATCTCCTCTGTGCCTTTAGTTATTTATGTCAATGTTTTACACGCTCACTTCTAAAAGAAACTATGAGCGACTTACAAAATCAACTTAAGCCACAATAAGTAAAGCAACCACAGAAACCTGCAATAATGTAAAACAAATGAAATGAAGAGCAAGACGTACAATACTGCCCCTGCACCCCAGAGAGCCCTAAATGCTTTCATGTGCATTGCTATGATTTACCTCAGTAAGAAATAGCGATTTATCAAGTGAGCAAACGAAACAAAACTAAACTATGACCAAGACCTGCCTTTCCTGCTTTTATCTACTGCAGGTGCAAATGGCAGAGTGAGATCGCTGGAAACTGAAGCCTTCCATATACGCATGGCCCAGGCAGCACTGACACAGGCTCATGTCCCTCCACCCCTCTGTACGCCGGGAGAAGCCTCCATCTGTGCTGCTCAATGCTGCCATCACCGGCAAGTGCCAGTGGTGATGTGGGCATCTGCCCATTGGCCACAGAACAAGACCATCCCTTTCACTTCACTGTTGGGTGATACAGAGCTGAGGACCAGTGTGGAGGGTTGCCAGATATCTCAATGGGAAAAGAATAATCACTCCTTTGTGGTAAAATTTTAAAAATATATCCCTTTTCCCCATTCTCTGTCCTTTGTTTAAAAGGAAAAAAAAGGTCTCATCCAGCCCAAATGGATTTCAGGATGCAATTCTGGGAATGTTCTTCTAAAGAGCTGCGAGTATCTGGCCACCCTCCACAGTGCGATCGCTCTCTCCACCAGAAGGCACAGGGACCTACTCAGTAGATGCAAGGAATCCTGCACGGACCTTACCTGGGCTCTCTCGATCTCCAGGGAACCCGCTGTCCGGTCTCCTGTACAACAGGTGTGGCCAAATGACTGCCTGCCAGAGAGCAGAGCCTTAAAGCACGAGGGCGAGGCAGGCAGGTGAAACCTTGCCTCAGGTGAGATAGAGAAGGGCAATCCCCACCCTCTGCCACCTGTAAGGTAGGACCAGCACTTGAAAGATCATACAGAGCAGTGCAAGACGGGATGTACCTGGCCAAACCCAGAGAGGATCAGATTTCTTTTTTGTTTTTATTGTGACATTCAGCAAAGCCAGGGGAACCAGTTAAACTGTTTATAGAACAAGCAGGAATTTAAAAAATCCTAAAGAGTCAATAAAAAAAGGCGGTTTGGAGAAGCAACGCCATTATCAGACTTCACAAGATGGATTTCTCTGGGCAGGTCCTTCAGCTAAGCCTGCGGTTCTTGAAATTATGCAGGTCTGATTATTATTATTGTGTTACTATTATTTATTATTTTTAATTTATAGCCTGCTCTTCTCACAGAGAATTGGGGTGGCATACAAAAAAGGAATCAGATTAATACCACAAAAGTGTCTCTGCTTCCCAGCCAAGTGTCAGTCAATGCAATGAAAATGTCACTCATACAATGGAATCAACAGCCCGTCTCAAAATGCATCTCATACGTTTACCAAACACAATGCAGAACCTGAAATAGGTTGTGACCTCATAATAGGCACGACCAGCCGATTGGCTTTCAGATTGCCTTATGTATAATCATAGGTCTAATGTTATCATTCAACAAAAAATAAGGGGCTGGGGTGGAGCAGAGCTTGGCTGACTTGGCTTCCCAACCAAAAAGGCATTCCATTGCCCCTGCACTCATCATTCTTGATCCTAACACTCATGTCCAGTCCTTGCTTTGTTTTTAACTTTATTGACACTTTACAAAATTGTAGGCTGGGAGCAGGAGAAAAGTAGTGCTGATACATTAAGAATTTTGCACATCCTCTTCGCTTGTGTCACAGGATCCTCCTCAGCTGGCATTTCCTTCAGATGGTTTCTACTTCCTTCAAAGTTTGGCACCGCAGTTAATTGCTTACAGTCACTGGAAGCAGGACAGAAAGACAGGGAAATCTATAATTCCTGGTGAGCAGTGAAAGGTGCGTTGATTTACAGGTGTAGCCTCCTCTGGGGCTTTAAGCAGAAGGGGAGAGGACTCATGACCTCTATTACTTCCCTTGGTAATCTCTACTAGACCAGGGTCCTTTATCATTTGGAAGAGGATTTCTCTTCAGAGCCCTCTGCTCCTAAAATCATATCTGTAATTCTACCTGAGAACTGCTGGGTTTAAGGAACGAGGTGCAACCCTCAGGGGATCACCATATCCAATCCCTCCCTCGTTCTACAAAGTTGCCAGATATAAATACTCAGGTAACCATGAACAAGAAATTTTACTTAATGAAATATAACACAGTTTAAAATAACTAAATCTTAAGGGAGGTGTGGTGACTGCAGAGAGGCAGAGAACAATGTTCCATCTGCCTCTGTCTCCTGTTCTCCCCAGCAGGCTCAGAAAGGTGCGATCAGTCGAACGCACTTCAGTGCATATTTTCTGTACGCAAAACTTTCTCCGGATGCAGCAAGGAGGTTTGCTCACAGAAAATGCATGCTTCTAATTATCAGTACCCCTTAGTGCCCTCGCATAGATATCCCATGCAAATGAGGGCATTAGGCAGGACCCCCCTGATGAAGAGAGCCATTGAGCCATTGAGCCAGCATACAAGTACCTGGCAAGTACCCAAAAAACTAAGTATATCCCACATTACCGATGCTAGTAATAGCAGTGGCTATTTTCTAAGTCAACTTGATTAATATCAGGTAATGGACTTCTCCTCCAAGAACTTATCCAAACCATTTTTAAACCCAGCTACACTAACTACACTAACCACATCCCCTAGCAACAAATGCACAGATAAACGTTGAACTGGAAACCACAAGAAGCCAGACATTCTATGTAGTGCAACAATGAAAACACTGAACCATCACCATTCCTCAAGCATCAAACAATTAAATCAAGAAATAAAATAAAACACACTAATAATATTATTTTAACACACACACACACAGAGGCTCTCACATGCTGTCTCTCCGATCATACAGGCTCTCACTCCCACTCACAGTCTTTCAACTCTCTCTCACACACACTCAATCTCTAACTCACTCTCATAGACACACACACACACACTCTACAGGGCCTCAGCCGCTTCCTTATTTCTGGACCTCCACTTTGCGGGTCGCAATAGGATGGGCTCTGTGGTGGCCCTGATCTTCTCAGGTCGTTGGGAGGTGGGATCGATGGCTGCCCTGTTGCCGGGCCTCTTCTTCTCGGGCCACTGAAGAAGGGATCCATGGTGGCGTTGTTGCCAGGCCTCCTCTTCTCAGATTGAGGAGAGCAAGACCTTGTAGCTGGATGATTTCATCAATTTTCCATATTCTATCGGTAAAAGTAAAGTTTTCCTGCATGCTTATTTGTTGTGACCACGGGCTATGGATCTTGATGCAGGTGCAGTCGCTAGCTCATGGGAGAGCGTGAGCCCCTGAACTATGGCATGACTCAGGGAGGAGCCTCAAGGCACACTGTGGGAGGTGAGAGCATGCAAGCACGGGCAGAGCAAGAACAAAGCAGGACTGGAACCAAGACAAGGAACTTCAGCAGGATCAGCCCTCCGCTGTACCTACACGTACCAGTGTGACCCAGCAACACAATGCTAGCCACGAGAATAGCCTTCTGGTCACTCGCTGCTTGGGAACGACGAGTGCATGAGGCCAGATGGAGGCTGAGGGCAGGAACAAGACAAGACAGGAACTCGGGAACTCGGAAGACTCTGATGAAGACTAAGGTTACTCGGAAGACTCAGACAAAGACTCAAGTTACTTGGGAGACTCAGACTAAGACTTGGATACTCAGGAGACTCAGATAAGCATTCAGGTTACTCAGGAAACTCGGACAAGGATTCAGGTTACTCAGGAGACTCGGACAAGGATTCAGGTTACTCAAAAGGTCTCAGGCAAGGATTCAGGATTCAGACGAAAGAACTGGGTGAGAACTGCATCGCAGCGTACCGTACACAGCCGCCCATGGCTGTTCGCAGACCACGCTGAACGCGAAGCAGACTCCAGGCTAGAAAGTGGATTTTGAGACTGGAACATGTTGCGTCAGTCGGTCTCAGACGGCTTCGACCTCTGTGCATCCCCTTTCTCTCTGCTCTCCCTGCTAGCCTTGGGAAGATGGCTACCGCCACGTCTGCATACCGCTCTCTCCGGCGTCCCCGGAATGGCTATGACAAGGCTATCCATCATGTTTCTCCTGAGATCCTCCTAGGGTGCGCTCACGCATGCCACCCATGTCTTTATCCAGGTCATGGCGGGAACCTCGGGGGCAAGAACCTCGAGTGATGTCACGCCATCCGGGTATTTAGCCTGCCCTTCGTTTGCTAACAAAGCGAGTTAGTAAGGATTGGATTACCTCCGGTCTAAACTACTCTGCTGCTTTTTGCTGCCGCTGGAAGCTCTCTCTGACCTTCGGGGTATTTCATCTAACCTGGGTACCCGTGCCTCGGGGGCCCTTTGCTTTCTTTAGGTGCCTATCTGGGATACCAGGTACTCGCTCCTCGAGGGCCTGCTCTCCCTGCCTTGGTGCCTGCTATACAACTACTTCTGCCTGCTGGGATCTACATCTATACAGCTACCAACTTAGGGGCAGATTTTCAAAGAGATACGCGTGTACCCCCCTGAAAACCTGCCCCAAGTTCCCCCTGCGCACGCTGAGCCTATGTTGAATAGGCTCAGCAGCGCGCACAAGCCCCGGGACGCGCGTAAGTCCCGGGGCTTTCCTTGGGGGGGGGCGTGTCGGAAGGGTGTGTCGCGGCAGCGCATCATCCAGGGGCGGGGACACGGGCGTGGTTCCGGCCTGGGGGTGTTTCGGGGGCATGGCCAAGGCCTCTGAAAGTGCTCCCAGGCCGGGGAATCGCGCAGCCGGTGCACGTGAGTTACGCCTGCCTCGGGCAGGTAGGGGGGTTTAGATAGGGCTGGGGGGGGGGGTTAGGTAGGGGAAGGGAGGGGAAGGTGCGGGGGGGGGCTGGGGGTGGAAGGAAAGTTCCCTCCGAGGCCGCTCCGATTTCGGGGCGGCCTCGGAGGGAGCGGAGGCAGGCTGCGCGGGCATACTTTATTAAAATCTACCCCTTAGTGAGTAATCTAACCTTTGTCAGTCTGTCTCATCTACAGCTCTGCACTGGGAATCTGCATCTACTACCGTGTGCAGCTAACATCTACCATTCTGGGACGGGTCTCCTCTGCCGAGGGCCCCTGGACTGCTCTTACTGGATCACCTCACTATTGCCACCTCTGGTGATCTCATTTGCTATATAATAAAGACAGAGCTCCTGTGTTTGCATGTCCCGAGTCTAGCCTAGTACTGCGGTTCCTCACGGGGCTCCTCCCTGTGGGAGTAGTCATCACCGCAGTACCCAAGAATCCACTTCAACCCCTCAAAACCATAACAGAATGCTAATTCCATGGATTCAGCTCAGCTCACCGCATTGCAGGCCATTCCAGGCCTGGCCCAGCGAATCTCCGAACAACAGAACTCGCTGTATAACTTGACTACTGCCTTTAACCAGTTGCACGCACAGATGAATACACCAACCACCATAGGTAAAGAAGTTACACCGCCAGAAGTGATGGTCAAGACTACTGTACCTCTATCTGCTCCAACACGCTTCTCAGGGGAAGGTTGGAAATGTAGAGGATTTATCAATCAATTTTGCATGCACTTATCTCTGCAACCTAACCATTTCCCTACAGCATATGCCAAGACCACATATATCCTGTCTTATCTGGACGGAAGAGCGTTGGCTTGGGCCTCTCTGCTGTGGGAGCGCAATGACCCTATCCTGAATGATCTTGCCAGGTTCCTTGAACTGTTTAGATCAGTTTTCAATGACCCTGCCCAGTACACGACAACAGAATCTACGTTGGTTCATCTGAAACAAGGTAATAAACCTTTGCCAGACTTCGCCATAGAATTCAAGACATTGGCTTCAGAATTACACTGGAACCCTAGATGCCTGAAGACCTTCTTCTGTGAAGGCCTGAACTCCCAGTTAAAAGATGAGCTGGCGGCTCGAGAGATGCCTGAGACCTTAGCTGAACTAATGAAGTTGGCAACAAGGATTGATCACTGACTTTGTGACAAGGTTCAAGAGGTCAAGAGTCCCAGAAGACCACTTCAGGGAGAAACTTGAGCCAAGTCTGTACCCAGGCCTATACCCTCAGACCCTGTTGCTGGCGAAGAAGAACCAATGCAATTAGGCCGCAGTCATTTGACTTCTAAAGAGAGGAGAACGTGAAAGAGGTTGGGACTGTGCATGTATTGTGGACAAGCTGGCCATGCTGTACAAACATGCCCTATATGTCCGGGAAACTGGCAGACCTAAGTCCTGTGGGAGAACTCTTCTTAGGTCTAACTGTACCCTCTCCTCCACTCTCTCTTCCTGTATCCTTAATCTGTGGACCTTTGGAGTATCAGACCCTTGCCTTGGTGGATTCTGGGGCAGGGGGAAATTTCATTTTGAAATGTCTAGAGGAACATTTGCAGATCCCCACCACTACCATGACGTCTCCGCTGCTTTTGTCTTCCATTCATGGGGAGCCCTTACCGGGTGAGGTAACCCTGCTCACAGAACCAGTGAGTCTACGTACCGGTGCTCTTCATACAGAGACTATTTCCTTCTTTGTGCTAGAGAAGGCCATACACCCCTTAGTACTTGGGCTACCGTGGCTGCAGAAAAATATGCCACAATTCAAATGGGCCACTCTGGAGCTTTCACATTGGGGTCCAGATTGCCATGGGAAATGCCTGATGGAAGTTTCTCCAATACCCTGCATGCCAACTATCCCATTGTTGCCTGGGTTGCTGCCTCAATATGCATTTTTTCAAGATGTATTTTCCAAAGAAGCCGCTGATGTATTACCTCCACACAGATCATACGACTGTGCCATCAATTTGAAGCCTAACACAGAACCGCCCAAAGGAAGGGTTTACCCTCTCTCCGTAGTAGAAAATAAAGCGATGTCAGAGTACATCCAGGAGAATCTTCATAAGACCCTCCAAGTCTCCTGCTGGCGCAGGCTTCTTCTTAGTGCGGAAGAAGGACGGAACATTATGTCCATGTATTGACTACAGAGGTCTAAATGAGATCATTGTAAAGGATCGCTATCCCTTACCACTTATCTCGGAGCTATTCGATAGACTACAGGGAGCCAAGATATTCTCCAAGCTTGATCTCAAAAGAGCCTATAATCTAGTTCGCATTCGCTCTGGTGACGAATGGAAGACTGCTTTTAATTCCCGGGACAGGCACTTTGAATACCTGGTGATGCCCTTCGGCCTGTGCAATGCCACAGCTGTCTTCCAAAACATGATGAACGACATTCTGCGTGATCTACTCTAACTATGTGTCGTTGTGTATTTAGACGACATCTTGATATTTTCCCAGGACCTGAATACCCATCAGAAAGATGTCCAAAGGGTGCTGCAGAGACTTCGCGAGAACAGCTTATACGCTAAATTGTCTAAATGCAAATTCCACAAAGAACCTGTGCCCTTCTTAGGGTACATTGTTTCGAACAATTTACTTTACTTTAAGAAATTAGCGCCTACCCAAAGGGTAGTCCTGTGTGTGTGCTGGGAGAGCGGGCATTCACCCGCTCTCCCGCGGACTTTACTATATTGGCCCATTAGTGAGTAATCTAACCTTTGTCAGTTTATCTCATCTACAGCTCTGCACTGGGAATCTGCATGTACTACCGTGTGCGGCTAACATCTACTGTTGTGGGATGGGTCTCCTCTGCCAAGGGCACCTGGACTGCTCATACTGGATCACCTCACTAATGCCACCTCTGATGGTATCATTTGCTGTATAATAAAGACAGATCTTCTATGTTTGCGTGTCCTGAGTCTAGCCTAGTATTGCGGTTCCTCACAGGGCTCCTCCCCATGGGAGTGGTCATCGCCGCAGTACCCAAGAATCCACTCCAACACCTCAAAACTATAACAGAACATGACGAAGATTCAGTAGAGGCCTGCACCGGGGCGTGACCTACACAGCCGCCTGTGGCTGGTCGCGGACCACGCTAAAGCGTAGCAGGTTCTGGCAGAGTCTTAGGGGGATGATGTCAGTTTTTAAAGTTTGTATCACTAAAGGGAGCTGGGTGGTTTTTTTTTGGTGGTTCCAGGACAGAAAATGAATGAACGGCAGCATGGGGGCAGCACAGTAATTGTTTGTACAGGGCAGCAAAAAAGTTAGCACCGGCCCTGTGGATGCTGTGAAGTACATATGTATGATGGTCAGAGGCTGATGGGGGCTGTATATAAGGAGCCTAACACTCCTTTACTGGTTCAACAGTCAACACAGAGCTTGCTCCATGATATCCTGTTGCCTGGCACTGGCTCTGGGTTTCCATATCACTGATGAAGTCTGGGATACCTTCATGTATTCTCAGGTACTAAGACTACATGGAAACTCTGCAAACTATTATAGAACAAAACTGCCAGTGAGGAAACCTGGAGGGTAAGGCCCTGAAAGGGACAAAATACTCAACACTTAATTCATAGTAGGGTTAGCCCACAATTAACATTTTTAGTTTTGAAGAAAACCAGCCTGGTCTACTGCCAGGTCAAATATACAAACAACATTTATGAAAAATGGCACACGGGAAGATTTACACACAGTAAAAATATTGAGGAGCTTGTCAAAGAGCAGACAGACTAGAAGGCAAGTGCTCCTGCAAGGAAGAGTTTCATTTAAGCTGCAATTTTGAAAGTCAAAAATGTTCATCTCACCAAGTATTCTGATGCTTTTTTAAGTCAAAATCCTAAGGACTTTAATCTTTAAAGAGAAAATACTTTAAGAAATGAGCTTTCCTCCCATCTCCTGAGCTCTAGATCTTCACATATATCTTTCTTTTAGGCTTTCCACCATGAATATTCTTAGAATAGATGCGGTCCAAGAACAAAGTTTGTTGGCATAGTTTGGTTTTCCTGACAACACAAATGGCTTTAGCCTGACATTACAAAGCCTTGACTGACTTATTTTTGGAAATAAACCTCAAGTGAGAGGGAGGTGGGAGTTAAATAATAATAATGAAACCCTATTTGTAACCATGTCTTCCCTTCTTTTTCCTTGCTGTCTTGCTCTTAGACAAATCCACTTACACAAGTACATTTTAAATAAATAAGGAATTACCTAATGACATTACAATCAAGTTTCTTAACATAAAAATGCAAAAAGTAAAGGTTTGGCGGAAAGAATGAGGGCCCTGGTTCAGCTCCACTTAAGCTTGTTGGTTGGTTGAATTTAAGCTTTGTCATCACTGCCCCAATTCCTTCTGCCCTCACGCCTGTACCATACCGTAGGCAATACGGCAGTATTACATAGTATGACCGTAGTTCACTAGTCACAGAAGGAACAATTCAAGAGATGTGGACCCCTTGCCCTAACCCAGTGCAAACAGCTGAATGTGTCCATGTAGAGGGTAAGACCTGGTCCCTCACTCTGTCTTAAAACTACTAACTAGCCTTATCCTGAACTGTTTTTTTTCTTTGAAGTACAATCAGGACAGTTATTGGCCAAAATGACACCTTGGCAAGGGTTGCTTTTGGGCTTGCAGACTAATTCAGAAAGGCAGCATGATGTCCAGCACAATTGCCCTTTCTTGGTGACAGTATGGTATGGAATGCAAGGAAATTCTTAAAGAACTATGATTCGAACCCTTCAGCTAGGGTTCACCTGTTGACCCAAGTACTAGTCTTGACTCTAGCATGGAATAAGTAATTCATACTGCCTTAATTTTTTTTTTTTTTTGGTGGGGAGAGGAAAGGGGTGAAATACTAATCTAAGACTGTACTAGATTGACCCATCCACTACAAATAAATCATTAGACAACTATTTAAATCTAATCTCAGAGTAACAAAATAATATCTTTTTTACATAAATATATAATATCTTCTCTGTAAATAATAAAAATAAATCAGAATTGGCAGGTTCTCTACATGAACTCTAACTATATAGGCACTCCTCACAGTGCCAGTAGAAATCCTCTCCTGAATAAAATCTTCCAAAAATGGGGGTTCTAAGGAGCCTGCTAGCTCAGGAGTTAGGCTCCTTCAGGCAGCATCACAGTGAGCCTTAGGTGCTCACTAATGTTGTTACTACCTCATTGGGAATTCTGACAGGTGGAGAGTTCAGCCACAGCCATCCCGAAGTTTATATATAATTAGGTCAAGATATCCTTTCTTCCCAAAAGACTAAGTACAATTAACCACTAAATCTATAACTGTTGGTTACTTATGGCCTAAGGTCTTTGGAGAACGTAGGGACTGTCCAGCAGTCCTTAACTTCAGGCTGTACAGCAGAGAGATTAGGAAACCCACTCTTCTCTCACCTGCATGTGATATGAGAGAGAATGCATAGCAATGTACAATTAAACCACCCCCTCTACAGAACTGCAAGTGTCAAAATGTCTGTAGCAAGCATACTGCATCCTTTTTAAGAATAGTCTCTGTATGACATGTATGCAGGTGGAGAGCACGAATATTATTATTATTATTTAGCATTTTTATATACCGACTTTCCAATAACAGAATTACTGATCAATTTGGTTTACATTCTAAACAATAACATTGACAAGTAAATGTCTTACAATGAACAGGTCGATATAACTTGGATTAGTACATATGGGGTTAATAACATAAGTAAAAGATACGGTGCCTAATGTAGGCTATATAAACAGTTGATAGTTATAAGACTGGCTTTTGATTTTAGACTGCCAAAGTTCAAGTGAGTTCTAGAGATGATCTAAATAGTTCTCTAGTGGATTACCACCGAAGGGATCATTGGCAGGGATATTCCGCAGGTTGATGTTATGGGAAAGCTTGGTTGAATAACCAAGTCTTGAGTCTTTTTTTAAATGTAGTGGAGCATTGCACTGATCTGAGTTCTGGCGGGAGAGTGTTCCAGAGTTTGGGACCAGCTGTGGAGAAAGCTCTTTTGCTTAATGCTGACTTCATCGGTGGGATATGATGGTTGTTTCTATAGGCTTGTCTCACTGGTCTGGTAGAGGTGTGGAATTGGAGAGGGATTTTGAGCTCTAGTGGTGCCAAGTTGTGTAGTGCCTTGTGGGTTACTGAGAGCACTTTGAAAAGTATTCTGAATTTGACGGGAAGCCAGTGTAGGCTTTTTAAGATGGGTGAGATGTGGTCTCTTTTGTTGGACTTGGTTAAGATCCTTGCTGCAGCGTTTTGCAGCATCTGTAGTGGTTTTATGGCGTTAGCAGGGAGGCCTAGTAGAAGTGAGTTGCAGTAATCTATTTTCGTGAGAATGATTGCTTGTAGAACTAATCGGAAATCTTGAAAATGGAGGAGAGGTCTCAGCCTTTTTAAAACTTGTAATTTGAAGAATCCATCCTTTACGATGTTATTTATGAGAGATCTGTAATTCATTTGGTTGTCAAGTATAACACCTAGATTTCTGACTTGTGGGGACATTGTTAATTGGGTAGACAGGATGGTACTGGGATGTGTGTAGGTTCCGTCTTGGGAGATAAGGAGGTATTCTGTTTTGTTTTGATTTAGGATCAGATTGAGGCTGGTGAGCAAGTTGTTGATGGCTTGTTTGCAAGAGTTCCAGAAGTCCAGAGTTTTTTGGAGAGATTCAGTAATTGGAAGCAGTATCTGAACATCGTCTGCGTATAAGTAGTGGATGAGATTTAGGTTGATGAGGAGCTGGCAGAGTGGTAGAAGGTATATATTGAATAAGGTTGGAGAGAGTGACGATCCTTGTGGGACTCCCAAGTTGCAGGTGACTGGTTGAGATTCTTCCTTGTTGACCTTAACCTTGACCTTATACTGTCTGTTCTGTAGGAACGATTTGAACCATTTGAGGGCCTCATCTCTAATTCCAATGTCTGACAGACGATCTATTAATGTGTTATGATTGACCATGTCAAATGCTGCTGTAAGATCTAGGAGGATGAGAAGACAAGGGTGTGGGAATATAGGCCTCTCTGCACAGTGAGAAAATGTTCACCAGTTCCAGGCCTAATCAGCCTGTGCTTTGCTGTGAGTGCCTGCCACCTATCAGTTTATATATAGAAACATTTAGTCTTTGTTTTCTGGATGATGTTTTTTTTCTGGTGCTGTTGGAAATGTTCTTTTAGGTTGGTCTTCCATGTTCCAGTGCTGTCTGATTAGTGTGGTAGCTCATACGAGTGACTCTGTGAAAAGAACATAATAATTATATTAGCTAATGCTTCTGTAAGGAACACAAAGGTGGTTAAGATGTATGTAGCCCTCATTTAAATTACCTTTCACATTGATCAAAAACAGAAAAAATCTTCCCATGCTGTAGCAAACTAATCCCAGTTTTCCACCCATTTAAATGATTTGTACTACTTACGGACCTGTTTTTGTTCTGAAATACAAGGTAGCAAGTACCAAAATGTAGTACGAGGGAAGTTTAAAATGGCCTCCAAGTCCATGTTTCTAACTTTTATTTGCATATAACAGTAACTCAGTTTCTAGAGGCAGAGTTTGACTGTTTCAAGGTTCTGAATGCTTAAAGAGTTATAGAGGAGCAGTAGTTTTCATAGCTATTATGTAAAACATAACTTTCCCTAGCATTTATGGCCCCTACCTCTAGCAGCTTATAGAGGCTATGTATCATGCTTTATATGTTAAAGATCACGTGTGCATGGTGAAGAACTATATCCTCCAAAAGGTAGGCCCAGTACTGCACAGCTTGCCACAGCTCGAAGTAAACTTTAATAATATATCAGCTATCTACTACCAGTCTAATCTGGCAGAACACTGTGCACAAAGCAGATGCCAGTTTGACAAGAGGAAGACTCCAACAGGAACAACAGTTGCCAAGTTTGTTCAGTTGGTGGCCATTACTGTGCACAGTGGTCCTCGGGGCCTTCTGTATCTATCAGCAGCTGGCTTATAATTTTGGAATAAGGAACACATAAAAATCAGATCTTTGCAAATGGGAAGTTAGGTGTCCCATTCCATCTCCATGGGAGAAAGTGTGAATCAGGTGGCCCTAAGCCTTCATCTGGTTATTGCTCTAATATTCTTCCAGGAAATGTTCTATGATAGCTGGGCCCTGTGCTTACATAACCTTGGAAATTACATCTTTTGGAAGGAGGCAGGAATATTCATCACAACACTGCCCATCACAAACAACAAGTTACTTATTCAATGAGAATAGCTGAAAGCAGGGGTGGATTGGCCTATCGGGGCTCCGGGCATGCTCCGGTGGGTCACCCCAATCACGTGATAGGTGTTGGTCGCGGCGACCAACAGCAGCCATCCGCTTAAGTGCTGCTTTTGTATTTTCCCCGCGGCACCAGCCCCGGTTTCTGGGCCTATTCGCCGCACTTCTCCCGTGCCCCATCATCACCGAAGCCCCGCCGCCTCCATTCGCTCCTGCCCCGCTTGCGTTTTTGCCGGCGGGAGGCAGCCAGCACACTTCCTGCCGCTGCCTCACCGCGGGCTGAATGCCTGCCTCCCAGCTCCCACAGCTTTCCTCTGCGGCAAGCTCCTTTCATTCTCAAGCCGCCCTCCTACCCAAATGGCCACCCCCTCCCTCCAAAGCAGCGCTTCTCAACCGGTCTCCTGCTGCTTTTCCCTCACCGAGCAAGAGGGATGATCTTCCACTGCTGCCGTTGCCGCCCGGGCTATTAGCACGTTCAAGCCCGAATGGGAACGGCAGTAGTTTTAGTGGAGGTTGGCAACTGCGGCTGGGCCTTTTCTTCTTCCCGCACCTGACCCCCTGCCCCGGAACAGGAAGTAATGTGCAGTGGGGTGCGCGGGAAGAAGAAAGAGCCATGCCGCACCAAAAAGTAGCGTCGGGCAGCATTGGCACCGGGCAATAGCGTGCGCCCGAAGCAAAATTAGAAGCCGCCAGAAATCGGCACACGAGACAGCAGAATTAGCCTCCTGTGGCAGATAGGAATCTTCTTTCTTGGCCTGCGGGGGCTGGAGGAGGAGGCTGCTGCAGTTACCATTTGTGCTCGGGGGGGGGGGGGGGCAGGAAATGAGAGAGAGAGAGAGCCATCCAGCCATTAAGTGAGAGAATGTATGTGTGATTGAGTGTGCATGTGTAACTGTGACTGAGAGCCTGTGTGTAAGTGAGAGCATTTGATTGAGATCATCTGTGTAAAGTGTGTGAGAGAGAGCATGTGTGTGACTGAGAGAAACTGGTCAGAGAGGTGATGTGTGTGTATATAGGAAAGACAATGGAAGTGACTGGTCAGGGAGAAGACTGGAGTATATGTGTGTGAAAGAGCAAGTGATTATGGGAATGAGAAGCCTGTGTATGTGGAGCGAGTTAGCATAGGAGTGAGAAACATGGGTGTGTGTGAGACACAGCATGGGAGTGAGAAGCCTGTATATGTAAGATAGAACATGGGAGTGGGAAGCCTGTGAGTGTGTGTGTGCATGAGAGAGAGAGAGACTGTTCAGGAAGGTATTCTAACAGGTGCCAATAAAGTTCGGTTACAATTTCATAAATAAAATCATTATTTGAGTAATGTTGGTCAAGTCCAGGTGTATTATTGAGTTACTATCGCTTTGAGATATTACTTCTTAAATGTAGGATTGAGTAAATTCATTCTCATCAGCAATACCTTGTACTTTCATTCTCTACCCTCCACACTCTTTAGTGAAGGCTTTTTTAAAGAGCCATGTTTTTAGATTTTTCTTAAAAGTTTTGAGATTATTCTGTAATCTGAGTTCGGGGGGCATCGTGTTCCATAGTATGGGCCCAGCCAATGATAAAGCCCTTTCTCTCACTTGGGTTAATTTTGCTGACTTTACTGAAGGGATTGTTAGCAGTGCTTTGTTTGCTGAGCGGAGGTTTCTTTGTGGAACATGTACTCGTAAGGCTGTGTTTAGCCAGTCTGCTTCTTTATCATATATTAGTTTGTGTATGGTGCATAAGGCTTTGTATTTTATCCTGTATTCGATGGGCAACCAATGTAAGTCTGCTAGAGTTTCAGTTATATGGTCCCTCTGCAATAATGATCGGTATTATCCAAATTTTCAAAAGGCATTTTATAAAGTCCTTCCTCCTGCATTGTTTTTGCTTTCATCATTGCTACAAACTCCATGGGTTAAAATTACCTGGGAGCTTTGCAGCAATCCCCGGACACATTGCCTGCAATGTGTAGAGCTGATGTACCGCAACATGAAATCAGGTTAATCATGAATTTATACTGGAATCAAACATCTACAGCCAAAGCTTCAGCAGAAAATACAGAGAACATGGAAATTGAAAAAAGAGGACTATGATAAGGATATATATTTTCCCTACTAGTATTCAAATCCTACAGTAAATTTTTAATCTCAGCAGCGCTGGAAAAATGGGAAGGCAGAAGCATTAATGGCATAAACTTCAGAAACATTTGATATGCTGATGACACTGTACTGTTAGTACCTAAAAAAGAAGAACTAGAAGAGATGATAAATTGATTATGTATAAACTATAAGGCTATGGAACACGAAGAAGAAAAAAATTATGATAATTAGCAAAGAGAATTATTTGCTGATGGAACAAAACTGGAATAAATTTAAAAATATTCTGGAAATATGTAGGTAGCTGGATCTCAGACGTAGGAACATATCTAACAGAAGTAAAAAGAAGACTTGAGAATGCAAAAATGACTTGTGACTATAAGGCCCTAGATTTAAAGCTAAAGAAAAAGCTACTGAGAGCATCCATCTTCTCAGTGTTAGGATATGGAAGTGAAGTATAGATCATGAAGAAAATACATACATTTAGGGGGTAATTTTCAAAGGAGTTACGCGCATAAATGTAACTACTATTGTAGCAATTTTCAAAAACCATTTACTCATGTAAAGTGCACTTATGCGAATAAATCCTATGGACGATTCAATGGCATATATTGTAGCAATTTTCAAAAGCCCACTTACTCGAGTAAAGTGCATTTACATGCGTAAAACCCAGATTTACGCATGTAAATGCTTTTTAAAATCAGACCCTTAATTTGTGTCGTTATAGAAGAATTCTGAAGATTAGTTGGTGGGACATGATTGCAATGAAATATAACATGAGAAGATGGAAGGTAGAAGACCTTGTCAAAATGAAACCAAAACTTGCAGGTAATGTACTCAGAGGCTATGATGGTAAATTTGCTAATCTCAAACTTTTGAGTCTGATAGATGGCAAAAGAGACAGAGGAGAAAAGAAAGCAGTCTGTGGCAATGATAGACACGGTCCTTGGTCAAGATGAGCCAGAATCTGTTCATCCGTTTTAGTCTCGATTTTCATTTGTGAATTATTTGAGAAACTCTTGGAAGCCACTGTGCAAGGACCAGAAACATTACATCAGCAAGCTGAATCCCAACCTCACCTGGTAATGAACTAAAAGTTATTACTGCCTGACAGGCATCCCATTGCTTATATGTGAAAGAACTTAAAAACATGGCTATTTGCAAAGACATTTGCATGAGTGGTCAGGATTTATATTTTATTTTGATTTGTAGATTTTATTGCCTTTTGTTTTATATTTTTGATCTTTTTAGTTTTGCATTTTATTATTTTAAGCTTAATTTTATGATTTAATTTAACCGCTAGTCTTATAAATTAGATTTATTTTATATGATATTTTCTGAATATTTTTACTTATTTTATACTGTATTTTTCTGAATATTTTTTATTTCACCTTCCATTGTAAGCCAGCATGATTAAAAAGCAGAATGATGGTACATAAAAGTTTTTAAATAAATAAACAATTCCCCAGGTTGTCTACTGTTCACATCACAATGGTCGTGTTGGTAGTTTTAAGAAAAGCTTTCTTACCCTCCAGTTTGGCAGGCTAATGCCTTCATAAGGAGCACTAACGCCCCTTACAGAAGAATAGGGAGATTTCAGGGTGCATGCATTTGCAAGTTTTTTACAGAGATCCGTCTTCAGTGCCTACAAAGGAAGAGGAAAACATGTATGTTCAATCTCATCTAAACAAGAAAAGAAACAATGCAAACTCACAAACAATAATTTAAACCCTCTGAATTGCTTTAGCCTCAATATCAGATATCTCATGGGATCATCAGACTCTCACCAGCTGAAGCACTAACAATTATCCACTACAGTGGAATTACATACACTCAAAAATTGTTTTAAAAATATTTTTAAAAACAAACCCTTCACAGTAATTTCATCTTTGTAATTGCAACGGACCCTCCAGTCATGTTACCTCTAAGCCCTGGGTGATGTATGTGTTCAGCTAGATCAGTGTAAGGTAGAGAATGGGGAGTTTACCATTCAAATGCAACCCCCCCTTCGAGGCAGCTGGAAAGGCCATCCTCTGAGCAAGCAGCTCTCTCTCGGGGATTTCTGGGGCAGTGTAGCTTGTGTTTGTAGGTTTAAGAAGTGTGGAGGAGCTTTTGTCTTTTTTGGAACTTTTGACCTATTGGGAGTCTGTGAGACAGGTTGGGGATCTGCCCTGCTTATCTACTTCCTGGTGGGTAGAGAGTCTGCATCCCAGGATATTTTGGGCTTTTGAGAGACATTAAGTTGTAGGAAGCCTGGTGAGACGCCCCGGACACTGCTTGGGGAGAGAGCACGGGGAACCCTCTTTCTTGGAGTCCCTGGACACCTCCGCGAGGACAGAGAAAGACGGTGACCCAGTGCCAGCGCCCTTCTGAGGGGAAAAGAAGAAGTTATTTTGAGACGATCTGGGAGGACGAGTTGGCTGCCCTTCTTCCTGGACATCAGCAGGAACAACTAGAGCTGCTTGTTCCAGAGTGGATCCCTCCCATCAGGGATTTTCTTTTTTTTTTTTTTTTTGAGAAATAGAGTATTGCACATCTACTAACTGGGAGTAAAGAGCTAATTGAGAACTTTGAGGACACCCATCATGAGAGAGAGCTGATGGACTTTCTGTGTAGAGACTTTCAATTTCATTTTTACCAATTGTGGAAGGGGCTTTTCCTGCTCCCATCTGGGAACTCTATTCCTCTTTGCCCTGGTAACCAAGACACAAGAACTGTAACAAAAGAGATGTCTCTGGTGCTATGGATTGCATTTACCTGGGCCATATTTCAACTGCTTTTTCTTTTATCAGTAAAGACATTTTTGGACACAAGCCCAGTGACGCCAGCGTATTTCTTTGGGCACATATAGCACACAGTGAGGCAAAGTAGCCCTCTCCCAGGGATGGGAAAAAAAGATAGAAAGGGTCACCCTTAGCACTCTGGGCCTTGAAAGAGCATTCTCCCCCCTCCCCCCCCCCCCCCAACAAAGGATCCAGACCCAGGGGGGGAGGGCAAGAGGACATTGTAAGAGCTAGCCAAGGGTAGTTCCATCCCTGTTAAAGCTTTTATGGCCCCATCGGAGCACAGCAAGTTCCCCGGAATTGGTTTTCATATCAAAAATTTACGATGAAGGAAAATGTCACTGCGAAATGGTATTTGACAGCAGCTGTTGTTTTGATGGAAAAACTCCTGTATGAGAGGCAAATTGTTTGTTGATGAAATCTTTGCAGCATCCTCTGTATATTCTAGTCATCAGTTTTTAAGACTTGGAGAGCAAGAAGAGATGCTGTCATCCAGTTTCATGATAGGAGTTTTTCTTTGTTGTGTTGTCGAGAAGACTTTACAGAAGATGTTATGGAGAATTTGACAATGGTCAATTGGCAGCTGATGCTGACGGGGGCCAGCAACAGCCAATACTGTATAAGGCCCCACTGCTCTCCAGCCTGGCTGCTGCTTTCTTTTAATTACCCCCCACCCTGAACTGGGGCTGCTTCTTTGTTTCATTTCCCTAGAAGACACCGAATCTGCCAAGTGGTGCCAACAGTAACTGCTCCTGTGAGCATTGCAGAGCTCACGCAAAACTGAGCTCAGCGGCAACTGGTAAGACAGCGTCTGGGGAAGGAAGGTGGGAGGGGAGTGGGAGAATGGGAAATAGGCAAGAGAAGGAAGGAGGAGTAAAAAGGGAATATGTAAGAGAGGGTGACTGCACAGGAGGAAAAAGTGCAGGGAGGGATGGGAGTAAGGAGGGAGTGAGAGAGGAGAGATGGAGGGGTGAGAAGAATGAAAGGTGAAAAACTGGAGGGAAGGATACAAAAAAGCAGGAGAAAGTGGTTGAAAAATAAAAAAGGCAACTGGAGAAGGGGAAAGACTGTAGTGGGAACGTGATGAAAAAAGAGGAAAGAAGGAAGAGGGAAAAAGAGGGAACATGAAGCAACAGGAAAGAAAGAAGAGGAAGATAAATGGAAGAAAGAAAAAAGACAAAAACTGAAAAAGCAAGAAAACTGACTTGAAAAAGATTTGCCGTACCAGGTTGGAGAATTACTTTCTTTCAACGAGACAGTTTGCAAATGATGGATTTTATGTAAAAATGTGCTTTGCATACACAAATTTATTTAAATGTATGTAAATGTGATGTGATAGAATCTCCAAAACCAAAAGAGTGCGACAATGATTTCCATTCAAAAATAATTAATTCTTCCAAAAAGGAAATCGAAAATGTCTATCTCTCAATAGCCACTCACAATTTTTCAACGGAACCATTCCTTCATATAATGAACAGAATCTCCAAAACCATGCCCAACCCTGGCCACAGAACCCATCCGTAAGCTCCTGCAGGAAACTGAGGGCCTGGATCCTGATCTATTCGTGAAGCAGACAGAGTCTTTGACAGATTCAGCCTGCTGCATCTGGGTGAGGGGACTGTGATTCTGTGTGCTCACACTGTGCAGGATTATTTCCTTATAGAAGATTAGTATCTTACCTCTCTGTATTCACACATTCTCTGATTCTCTCACAAATTATAAAGTATCGTTACCATTCATAGTAAAAATTAATTTAAATTGCCAGTGGATGAACGGATAATAATGCATGAACTATAAGAATTAAAATTGGTAGGTTATAAAAACTAGTGCTACTTACCAAAAAGATTAATAAGGGAATAGCCAAGATAGCCAAGATGCACATGACGATGATGGCTACTGCATATCCTGGGAAAGAGTTTGGTACCGTGGGAACAGTAGGTGAGACTACTAGAAAAAAAGGATAAAGAGATAAGAGTTACCTACAAGGGTTATTTGAAGAAAGAGAAGCATTTCATTTGCGTGTTGCATAGAGTTTGGTCCAAATCCAGCTGGGATCAAGAAAGAGACTACAAAGCTGAAACATACAAGCCAGCAAGAGCCTTTCTTTCTTTCTTTCCCTTCTCTCTTAATGCAGTTCTATGTTAGCTATAGCTTGTTCCCATCTCAGTGACCCCACTGTCTGTACATCATAAGAACATAAGACATTGCCATGCTGGGTCACACCAAGGGTCCATCAAGCCCAGCATCCTGTCTCTAACAGTGGCCAATCCTGGTTACAAGTAGCTAGCAAGTACCCAAACACCAAGAAGATCCTAGCTACTATGCCAGTAATAGCAGAGGCCATTCCCCAAGTCAGCCTGATTAACAGCAGTCAATGGACCTCTCCTCCAAGAACTTATCCAAACCCCCCTTAAACACAGCTACACCAACTGCACCCAACCACATCCTGTTGAACTCGGGGACAAATCCAAGTTCTGGGCCACCGATACCAAACCAACCTCACTTGAAGGCACTCCAGAGGCAGATTGAAAATCTCCACACTGATCTTGTGCCAACTTGCTTGAGGCTGCATCACTGCCTGGGCTCCCTCCACAGTAAAAATGCATGCAGCCTACTCAGGTCAGCGTGTCGTTCCAATGGTGAAGATCAGAGATCAATGATGTTTTGCCTGGTGATCCGAGCACTCCCTCGCTTGTAGTTACAATGGCTTCTCCAGCCCCCCCCCCCCCCCCCCACACACACACACAAACATCAGCAGGGTTACTGGTCACGATTGAAGTGATAAGTGGCTGAGCTTATCACTTTGCTATGTGATAAGCGGCTGAGCTTATCACTTCGCTATGATATCACTCATATTATACAACACGCGCTTCCTTCCCCGCTGATTTTAGCTTTAGGGATTTCCAAATGGGAAGTACTGTAGAGAGAAGGAGCCTTGCTCTGGAGGATGTTGTTATTTGATATTTATAAGCTTCCTTTTAAGTTGCTGTGTTTCACTATATTTGAAATTGAAAGACTGAGATACAAGATTTGAAGGTAATTTTATAACTGGGTACAAGTGTTGGTGGTGTCTGCTTCTTATGCACAGATTTTACCCCAAACTTTCAAAGCAAATGTGTATAAGTTTGCAGAACGTTAGGCCTCTTCTCTCCAAGGCATTCAACTTGTGCAGGTTCATTTTTTTAAAATGCAAAAGTAAGCACGAAGTCCATACTTCACGTCCCCCTCCCCGTCCCCGCCTGCAGTTCACATGAAAGTATGTGTCAAATGAGCATAATTTTATGTGAACTGAGCCCTGGACTATTTTGTAATAGCCATTAAAGTGCATATAAGCCAGTTTTATTGTTATTTATTTGATGTATATTCCGTCTCAGTTTTATGCATGCAAATGGATTTGAAAATCAGGTCAGTAAGGGACGGTCCTGCGCAAGCTTCTCTTACACCCCTCTTCAGTTGTGGCTTGCAACATTTTCTAGTATTTAAGTTTTTCACTTGGACCTCCATGCAGCTCTATGCAATCCCTCAGAATTCCCTGCTATCCCAGCATGCAGCTCTGCCATAACGTAATGGAAGTAGGAGGATCTATAACCTACCAATAGAATTGGGATCCACATTAAGGCCTCTGTTTGCCAGCACATTCAAGTTATTGAGTATTGCCTGGCGAGTGTCTGCTTCAGATGGACCTCCGACAAAGTAAGTTGGATTGCTGTTCGCTATGACAGACCCTGACCTGTTCAGCAAAAGAAGAAAGGTTAGGCGAGAGATTAGAATAGATTTGTTCATACAGATGCAGATTTTTAGAAATTTGATGAGCGTTCTGGTGTTAGATTACAATAATGCTACATACTATCTGTAATCAATTAGATATGAATGATTACTGGACAAAGTCGTCTGCTTTTACAATGAACAACGATGTCATAAATGCACTCTGACAGTTCCAATCAACATGAAAAGTGTGAAAAGGTAACTATAGGGATTAGTTTGACATCATTCTGCTGCAAATTAAACGGATAAGAGTTGTGCAATAGATTTATTTTGTGCTCACTCATGACTGAAGGGGCCCATTGGTTTTCCACTCATGAAAACTCCTGTGTCCAGTGGGGAAACATATTTTTCCCCTACACACTTCAAGGTCATTCATCTCTATTGTTTCCCCTTGTAAGCAAAGAAATATGTACTTTATAAGGCCCACGTGAAAAAAGCAGGACCTTTATCATGGGTATACTGCTTTTTACTTTTAATTGTTAAATATATTGTATTTAATTGTTGTACTGTTTTATGCCAAGCTCTTTAGTGATCTGCTTTGGATTGACCTATTGGTCAGTAATGGCGGAATATAAGTTATTTATGTGTGAGGCCAAAAAAAGTAGTAGTGTTCATCTTGGGTATGAACAGGGACCAAATTTATCAAACCCTTTTTTTTAATATACATTTTACAAAACATAATTGTCAAGTTACATTACTTGAGTGGAAATATAGGTGGTACAGTAATATTTTTTCTCACATTATACATCAAGGAAAAACCATAGTTATCTGACATACCTGTCTTACAAGATAAAAGATCCAAGATTACACAACCTAAAGAAATCTCTTGAGATAACCCAAGGAACTACAGCTATAGGACAGCTTAACTTTCAGAGATCTGAAGTCCATTTTGGGAGAGCTTCATTCAGGGCCCGGTGAAGAACTACACTGCGGTCTATCCCTACTAACCAAAACATCTGTTAACTGAGATGGCTGAAAAAATACATATGATACTCCTCTATGTTTTATTAGGCATTTGCATGGAAATTTTAATATGAAAAACATTCCTAACTGGACCACTTTTGGTTTAAGCAATAGAAATTGTCGCCTACGTCTTTGGGACTGCCTAGACAGATCCGGAAACATTTGAATTCTACAATTCAAAAACATCTCTGATCTTTTTAAACACCCAGACTTTATCAGACTCTAATAAGAAAGTCACAATCAATGTTGATGGTCTCGCCAGATTGCTGTCAGAACCTTCCATAACTGCGGAAATATCAATGTTCGGTGTTTCCACTGGTTGTAGTTACTGCATGCCATTATTATTATTTCCCTTAATATCTTTCTTCATTGGTGGGAGATAGTAGATCTTAGATAGAATTGGTAATGTTGACTCAGGTATTTTCAGCACTTCCATTAAATATCTCCGCCACAGCTAAATTGGTGAGGTCATTGGCAACTTAGGAAAATTGATACAACGGAGATTTTTAACCATTGAGAAATTTTCCATATTCTCAATTTTGAACTGTAAAGTCTGATTCTCTTTAATTAGGGCCTGTTGTAAATCAGTAACTTTCCCCAATTCTAATTTTACAGTTTGCAGCTCTTTTTTCATTTGACCAGTTTCTTCTTCTATTTTATCCACTCTTGAGTTTTATTTCTTTCACAGAGTTCATCAACAAGCCAATTTACATCTCCATATTTTTATTTATATCATTAATTGCTTCCCATATAGTTTCCAAGGAGAAAGTTTGTGGTCTTACCAGGGTTTTAAAATGTAGGGTAGACATTTCAGTCAAACTCTCTCCAGGCCCTGGCCCTAGCCCTGACCCTACTGCTCTCATGGAGGTTCCGCCAGTACTCAGATTGTTAGCTTCCTGCGCCACGGGAATCTCCTGCAGGTCTGCGTGCCTCGGGTGGAGTTCCAGCTGGTTGCTTTCTTCCAGCAACCCCAGTCCCCCCTCGCTCCTGCTGAAGCCTAGTGGCTGGATTTGCTGGCGGCGCTCTCTCTCCAGGGGAGAGTGATGTCATTAGCTCAAGAGCAGAGGAAGGCTCCTCTTCCCCCTACCTACCGCTCAGCGAGCACTCAGCCCCGTTCTCCGTCCTACAACGGACATGGGCGTCCATCGGGCCCACAGTCGGAGGGACCGGTGTGGTCGCCGAGGCCAGGCGCTCCTTGGCCCTCCTTTTGCGGGAAGAATGGGGCATTCCAATAGTAGGAAATGTTTCCAAGGTAAGAAGAATGCTCAGACCCATCACGCCGCCGGTGCCATCTTGGATCGCGTCCTTATCAGAGACTTTTAATGTTCTCAATAAAGGTTTCTCTAATATCAGGCAGGAAAGAGTTCCTGGATACTGGGTCCCTTATTAAGCTCTCAGCAGGGCTTCAGATAAAAATACTTTATGCATGCAGTAATAATAATAGTTTATAAGCTAAGCTCTGTAAGTGCTGGATGCATCCAGGATGAGTAGAAGAGTGGGAACAGTGATGTCAGCTCATTCTTGCCCTGCACCTGAAGGGCAAAGAAATTGACATCACATTGCCCCAGAAAATGTTGAATTTGTAGATGTTTTGGGGATTTTTGGTTGTTATGCAAGTATGGTACAGACACTAAAGCGTAGTGCTTTATATATGATATGTTTTAATCAAAAGCCATTGCAGTAAGTTGCATGGTGCCCTGCCTCAGATTTCATCAGGTCACATGAACCAGGAAGATGTGACCTTGGAGAAAAGTGAAAGCTAACAATCTGAGGTGAAACTCAGCATGTGGCCTCTGAGGCCTTTGAGGCAACATTTTCTAAGACACCTAAATTTTGCATGAACACAGTTTTGGTGATCATCCTTGCATCAGGTGCAGTAATCCTGTTATGAATTATCATGGCGATGGTATTGGTGGTTGGTGGGTATCACGCTGAAAGGCTGGATAGGTTTGGATCTGGTTCACTAAGGATATATATATATAGTTAAGGATTGAAATATACTCACTGAAATGAATCTACCACCACTTCTGCAAACTGGGGATTGGGATCAAGAATTGTAACCATCTGAAAAACAGATAAGCAGACAAATTCATTAACAGGGAGACACAGCTGAAAATTTTTCAGTCTATTAACTGGGAATGTTTTACAACTTCTAGTCGGAAAATCCCACGTCCTAGATTAACAATTCTACGTATTTGCTGACAGTTTGAATTTGCATGCCAACAAAATACTGCCTAATGACAATGCAGCTTCCATGAGGTTTGCGGACATTAATACTGTAACTGTACATCATTCTGCAGTAAATTCCTATTGGCACTTGAGGTCTGAAATAAAGCAATAGCGAGTATGTGATAAGGCAAGTTCTACTGAAGGTCCCGATGCTTTATACCAGTGGTTCTCAGTCATTCCCTGAACCCCCATCCCATATTCAGATATGTTCTGCAAAGCAGGCTAAATTACATATTTGAATACTTCTGTGGAAAGGTAGGCTATAATTTGGAATAAATACAAAAAAAATAATAAAAAAAAAAAATATATATATATATATATATATATATATATATATATATATATATATATATATATAGGCTATCTTGTAATGCAGAGCGGTTTGGAGGGGGTTGAGGGAAGGAGGAGGAAAGTACTGGAGTGCAGAACCAGGGACTTTACACCAGGCCTTCTCAGACCTGCCGTGGTGACCCCAATGCCAATTGGGTTTTCAGGATTTACATAATGAATATACATGAGATACACTTACAAACATTGGAGAACCAGCATATGCAAATTAATCCAATTCATATTCATTTTGGATTTCCTGAAAGCCTGACTGGCTACGCGGCCACCATAATGGTTTGGGAAGTCTTGCCTTACATCACCATTGAAAGGATATATAATATGTCTTATAATCCACCCAAGACTGTTTATAATTATAAGATGAGTACCTGTACCCTCAACTTGGCCTTACTGTTTGCCACCATGACTCAGAAATAATTTTATTAAGGTATTCAGTGTGTAACCATTCAGACAGAGCAATAAGGTGACTGTTGCTGCAGTGCACAAACTTGTGATCGGAATCCATCATTCAAGCAATCATTTAGAGCGCTAACTCAGATTTGTTCATGTTTTAGGAAGAACTAATTACTTTAGTGCTATCAGCATTTATACAACTCAGCCCCCAGACCCATTTTATGCCTCAATTGAATTTGATCAGGGTCTCGAGTGGGACATTCCTCTGTCGCATTTTCTTCCTGCAAAAGAAGGCCCCGCTCACATGAAAACGAGGGCGGTTCTTTCCTACAGTGGGAAGAAAGCCACCTAGGGGGAGGCCTTCATGAGACAGATGGGCCTCAGCTCAATTTGCAATATGCAGATTTGCTGCACTGATTTATTGTAGCGAACTCTCACGTGGGGTCAGGTCCGGTAATATTTATTGATTTATATTCTGCTTTCAGTCACATCAAAGAAGATTACCTTAAAGTACAGTAGTTATTTCCCTCTCCCCAGCGGGGCCTACAATCAGGGACGGTAACTTTTAAACAGGCACACACGTTATAAAACAGATTGATCGCCCACAAGTGTGCGCACAGTGTTCAGTGGGCTTGACTTCTGCGCATAAATGACACTTCTACTTCATACGTGGCGGGATTTTAATAGATATGGTCGCTGACGCCATCAACAGTTTTTCCCCATTCGTTCCTAGTTCACCCAGGTAAGGTTCATCCCCCAGTTTAATAACCTCCCTTCTACTCTATTAGCGCCCGACCCTTAAAACCCTGCCAATCTATTTATCTTTATTTTATTACTGTCATGCCATCCATAAGAGAAGGAAAGTTACGTGGTAGGGGACCCAGCATGTGCTTACAAGCAAATTTCAAGGCGAAAGCCTGGAACACCTGTGCCCCAGCCAGACCACGCCCACACCCCGCCCCCCCCCTTTCATAACCTTTCGTTTCTGCGTGAAGCAGCAAGAACACGCATACGCGGTGGCCTTTTAAAAATCTGCTCGGCACGCGCCAGCCCAACATATTCGTGTATCTCCTAATTGATGTGGGTGCTGGGCTTTTAAAATTCACCTGTAAGTTTCTACCTGAGGCCATGGAGGGTGAAGTGACTTGCCCAAGGTCACAAGGAGCGGCAGCAGGATTTGAACCCTGGCTTGTAGTCCGCTGCTCTAACCACTCCTCCTCTCCTAAGGGCTGGAGAGGAAGAGATCCTCTTTTGGCTAAAAGCATTGCCAGTGTCTTGCTGCACCTTGCTAAAAGTGGTTCAATGGGAGGATAATAAGACATCACCCTTTTTCTTTTAAGGGTTTCTAAATGTTGACATGCACGCAAGAAATATACCAATAGTGAAAAAACAAACATATACAAGCTGATGCTCCTTACCCCTGCACTTATGTTTCCTCTCAGGTACTGAGACTCTGGACTGGTTTTATCGTTTAAAGCATTTGAGAAATCCCGGTTTGTAATCCTCATGGCGATATTGTAGAGAATAAGATCCGCATTTTCACCTGGGAGATGGAGTAAGATGTTAAGAGATGATAACTTCCACCACTTTTATGGTCTCTCTCTCTCCCCCCCCTGCCTCACCTCATTCCTGGTTTCCCTCTTAACACAATATATTTCATTCCCCTGCTGTAGCTATTCCACTGAGGCTGATAAACATTCATGTTTGTGCCTTCATTTACCCCTCCAGACCCATCAGTGTGTTTGTGCACCAGTTTGATTTCTGTGTTTCATAGCTGGACAGCCTGGACCATCTAAAGAAGGAAACTCAAGTTAAGTTGGCTTTCTTAATTCTGCTGCATTCAGGGCAGAAGGGTAAGCTCGGGACGTCAGGGTTACCAGAGGCACTCATTTCTATTTATTTAATATGTGACAGCTCAGTGTCAGTTTGTAAACCACTGAGGTTAAGGAAAATTCAGTAGCAGACCCACAAAATCTCCATCACTATACCCTAAAAGTACTTTATGCTCTTAAAACCCCCCTTCTGATTCTCAAAAGTCTCTCAGTATTAACAAAAACGATGCTAGATCTATGTACTGTACAATATATTTTGGATGTTGGCATAGCCATTTGTAATACTCATCCTGCCCGTTATTACATAGGAATGTGCTGTCACTTCGAAATGACACAAAGGCATCATCAATGACATTTTTTGCTTTGTGTCATTTCAAAATGAAATAACAGGAAAAACACAAGTTTTTGTTTCATTTCAGTTTTCATTTAGTGCGCACTAAAACCAGTTAGAGTGCATTAAATGGTTTTAGCATGCACTAAAACAAACAATTAAATAAAATGGGGGGAAAAAAACAATGACATGAAAAATAAAACAAAACCTTTTAAACGTCAGACTCCAATATTAAACTTTTCAGCTAAAAATATTTTAAAAAATGACTATTGGTGACTACAAAGCATGGCAATAAGACTAATTCTAACTACATTGGGACCATATTTAGATGGATAGCAGCTGCCATGCAGAAGGTCCCAGGTTTGATCCCCGAGTTGATGTTTCTGCTCCCGGCTCAGTTGAGGCTGGGGATGCTGCCGAGGCAGTGTTCACAATGCCTGGGGGAGGGCGTTGTGGTCATTGCTTAAGAGAGACACCTGGTGGCTGGATTCAGGGCCCCTAATTGCAAAGTTCTGGAAGGAGTTCCGATGCATGGCCCCTGACCCGGGACCATACTAGATATGTTGGGTTAGGTAGTGGGGGGCATATAAAATAGGGGGAAAAGCTCCAGATACTTTTGAGTAAAGGCTCCTGGCACCACATCCCAGGCCTGTTTTCGATTGAGCTAAAAGAACAAAGAAGCTGCATAACAATGCCCAGTCAGTGACAGGGGATCTATAAACTGAATGCCATTCACATGTCTAGTTTCAATAATTTCAGCCCATCCTGAAAATTATGTGTCCTTCACAGGCTACCTGGAGGTGCTCTGTGTATTTGGGGTGGTGGTGATGGTGATGGTAGTGGTTCACCACTGAACCGCAACCTGTAAGTGCATGTTACACAGAAAGGTGTCATTTCATTGTGAGTTGGGGGGGGGGGGGGGAAGGGGTGAATCCAGGCTCCATCTTCCCTAATGCAGAAGAATGGTCTCAGTTCCTCAAAAATTAGCAGGGATAACTTACCGTTTACCAAAATGCTGGACTTCCGCACCAAACCTTCGGTAAGGTTTCTGGCCAGAAAGTTTGCCACAACTTTGTTGCTTATAGAAGAAGTTGCATTTAACTTGTATTTGGCAGAGACTCCAACCCACTGTGCTTGATTACTGTGTATAAAAAAAAGACAGACATCAGCATGTACCAAGACACATACAGAGAGCCTTCTCATAGTAAAGAGAGCACTATCCCAAAACGTAGATAATCCCTTGGGACGTCAGGATGCTTAGGGTTTGCACCGTTACACTCAACACTGCTGCATTCCTGCTGAGAGGAAGTGTGGTCTAGTGAGTGAGTGAAGCACTGGACTCCTAGGAGAAATCTTGCTATCTGAATCGAAAACCCCCATGTTTCCACTTGTTCTCTCTGTTACCTTGGGAAAGTCAACCTATGTTCCAGTTCTTTAGTTTCCCAAATGTAAATGGACCATAAAAACAACAGCAGTATAAAGCTTTTCTCTCTCTCATGCGCACTTTCTCTCTTTTGAAAGTTGCCTGTTGACTAAATGCATGTATGATTCTGACTTATTAGACTGTAGAGCATATCAAGATTCATTTTGTATAAAATTCAGACTATTAATTTAAACTATTAATATTAACTTATCTAAATCATTGCACCAAAAAAGGTTTGGATAAGTTCTTAGAGGAGAAGTCCATTAACGGCTATTAATCAAGTTTACTTAGGGAATAGCCACTGCTATTAATTGCATCAGTAGCATGGGATTTTCTTAGTGTTTTGGTTCTTGCCAGGTGCTTGTGGCCTGGTTTGGCCTCTGTTGGAAATAGGATGCTGGGCTTGATGGACCCTTGGTCTGACCCAGCATGGCAATTTCTTATGTTCTTAAATCCAGTGCGGTGCAGTATACCAGGCAATTAGCACACTAGGCTTGATGAAGATGAGATACAATTTGGAGCAGCGTGCAACCCGCCCCCTCTGCCCAACCAATGCTTCCTTCTGAGGAGGAGATACTGTGTGATATCGGCGTTGGTTTCTCTAGTTGTTTTTGTAAATATTGGGCATGAAAAACTGGTGCATTAAAGAAAGAAATAGCAATGCAGTTTGTTAGGAAGATAAAGAAAAGCCCCATTCCCTCAGGAACACAAACATTGGTACTACTCCTTTGTCAACAGCTGAGAGAATTGTTTGTGCTGTTAACAGTTTAGGAATGGCCATCCACATGAGACAGCAATGTCAATGTAACAGAAAATGAGTTTTCCATGTGAAGCTATCTATGCAGTCCTACCCAGAAGTGTTAAGATACCCATATTACCATTGCTGTGGGTTTTAGATTTCATCAAAGCATACCTGAAAGAGACATCGGGGTTCCCTTGTAGACTTTGCCCATATGATGAAGTCAAATTAGGGGTCAGCTGCAAAGAAAGAAAGATAAATATCAGTCATGATCCCAAAATGCTTCTCCATATTATAAATCCAGTATTATGGGAGCCTGGAGATAGGGCCAGGGGCTCAACTAAAAGACCAACAGATATGTTAATAAAAGACTTGCTGGGCCACATTTAAGGACTGGGAAAAAGGAAGTCACAAATCTGATTGGATTTTGCATGTGTAATGAATTTTGCATTTGTGCCAAATGTAACGTTCACTCAAAAATTCACAAAATTTCCACCAATCTGCAAAGATAAAATTGAACAGTCACCAAAAAAACCATGCAAATCAACCTTTTGTTTACTTTTGAATATAGCACGAGTTTTGTCCAAAGCACAGACCTGATGGAGGTGAAAATTTGGGCACAAAAAGTTGGTCCTGCCCAAAGATGCAAAATTTTTTATTTTATTTGTTTATTTAAAATCTTTTCTATACTATCGTTAAGCTAGGTACCATCACAATGGTTTACAACAAGGCACAAATAATAATGTTGGTATATGTCTTGATTTATATCCACTAAACAGGTGCCATCAAGTTACGGTAACATAGTTTCATCATAAATACTAATTGGTGGGTGTGATATATTATGTCCATTGTTATATGTGACAGCTTTAAAATAGATTAATCATAATATCTTATCATTTGGTGTTGAACAAAAAAATAAAAAAATACTATACACACACATATAGATTAGGGTAATGTATGTGGGTGTTCTACAGACCGCATCCTAATCTCCTTGGCTTCTACTCTCCATTCTCTCTGTGATACGCTTGTTCAAATAGCCATGTTTTTAAATTTTTTCTGAAGGTTTTGATGTCTTTTTGTAAACGGATTTCTACCGGCATGGTGTTTCATAGTATAGGTCCTGCTAAGGAAAGGGCCCTTTCCCTCACTTGGGTTAGTCTTGCTGTTTTGACCGAGGGAATAGTTAGTAATGCTTTACTTGCTGATCTCAGGTTTCTGGGAGGGACATGTACGCGAAGGGCTGTGTTCAGCCATTCAGCTTTTTCGTTATGTATTAGTTTATGTATGATACATAGGGTTTTGTACTGTATTCTTTGCTCAATGGGTAACCAGTGTAGTTCAGCTAGGGTTTCGGTGATATGGTCTCTTTTGCTTTTACCAGTCAGTATTCTTACGGCAGTGTTTTGTAGTATCTGGAGCGGTCTTATCGTGGTGTATGGTAAACCCAGTAGAAGGGCATTACAGTAGTCAGTGCTAGCGAAAATCAGAGCTTGTAACACTGATCGGAAGTTATTAGTTGTTAGTAGTGGTTTTAGTCTTCTAAGAGTCATGAGTCTGGCATATCCTTCCCTCACTTTTAAAGATATGTGTTGTTTCAGGCTTAGCTCCGTGTCAATTATCACGCCGAGGTTTCTTACTTTCTCTGCTAATTCTAATTTTTGGTTGTTTTTGAGTGTGATTGGGTTTTGAAAGATTTCAATGTTTTTACGTTCTAAATGTAGGAATTCTGTTTTCTCTATATTAATAACTAGTTCCATTTGGTTTAGTAGCTGTTTGATGATATCAAGATACATGTTAGCTATGTTTAATGTTTTTTCTATTGTGTCATCGATGGGTAAAATTAATTTAATATCGTCAGCATATATGTAGTGTGAGATGCTCAGAACAGCTAGCAGGTGACATAGTGGCAGCAGGTATATGTTGAATAGTGTGACCGATAAAGCTGATTCCTGTGGGACTCCTGTTTGAAGGTTTATTTTTTCTGACATTACGTCTTTGATCTGTACTTGGAAGTATTTATTATTTAGGTATGATTTGAACCATTTGATTGTTTTGTTACTTAGTTCTATTTCTTCTAATCTATTTAATAGGATATTATGATTTACAGTATCGAATGCCGCTGATAGATCTAGCATCACTAGAATGTAATGTTTACCACTGTCGAAGCCTCTCATGATTTTGTCTGTTAGTGCAAGAAATAGTGTTTCTGTGCTGTAGTTTTTGCGAAAGCCATGTTGTGATGGCTACAGGATATTGTTGTTCTCCAAGTGTTCCACTAACTGTACTGTGGAACTTTAACCAATTCCATAAATCTGGCTCTTTGTGTTTAGCTCAGTGCCATATTTAGTTTTCTGTTCTAAAAAAGTGACCTCTTTGCCTTCCTGCATACCCAGCACCACCTGGAACTGTCCTGCAACTCTAGTGAGCATGAGTCCCACTCACTTTGGATTCAGCCTCCTCTGTCTATAGCTCTGCTCTTATACAATTCAACAAAGCATCATTAATCAATCTTAAAATGGAAATACATTCTCCTGGTCCCAAAGAAGAAAGTGGACCTCATAACCTTTCTCAATGTGAAAGGCTGATGAATTGTCAGTTTGTTGCCACATTTTTTTTAGGCGGGGTTAGATGAGAGATGTCAGATTTTAGCAGTGCAGACACTTACCCAGGAAAGAACTGAATTTTTTAAGGTGTTTGCGTTCCCTGATGCACCATTTGAGAGATCTGTTGTATAGAATTGATTAAGAATGGTGAAGGAAATATTCACAGCCACTGCAAAGAAAAAATAAACATAAAATATGCATTAAACACATAGGCGATGGATTAACTGGGTTGGAACCAACAGGATTCAACTCCCCTCAAATCAACCCGGTTGATGTTGCCAGGTTGGTAGTGGTCAGGGCCCTCCAGAAAGGCCACAGGCTAGCTGGACATTTGGACATCAGCCTCATTATTTTTTTGGGTGACAGCCTGACTAGTTCTAGTAGTGATGTAGATTATTATAATACTTCGTGATGAGTGGGTCTGGATGTTGGGTTAGGTACGGGAACTTGTACGTTCATCTACCCAGGACGAGAATCAACGAGGAAGACATCGAAAATGAACGTTGATAAGGTGCGATGTACTAGAAACAGTCAAGCGTCTAGGGCTGGCAGCAGCAAAATAACCTTAGCAGTGTGGATAGGAGTAATTGGGCAGACTGGATGGGCCAATCAGATTCTATCCGCCATGTTACTAAGTTCTATTAATTGATCATTTCAGACAGCAAGTTTTATCCAATATAGTAAATGTAACTTAATTTAAACAGATTTAAACAGAATGTACGTGCTTTTCAGAGATGCAGAAAGTGCTTCAGAAGTAAGAAAAGTGCTCTAGCTAGAAGATCAGCCAGAGCTTTATAAAGGCAGTGAAACTGGGAAAAGTTGAAATTATTAGAAGAGAGAAGCATTCTATTTCATTACATTTCCCAGGATCCCGTTTATGTTTATGTTCGATCTTCATTTAGACTGTAAGAATTTTGATAAAGTCACCCTCCAACCTCTGTTTGCTCTGTGACAGGACAATGCAGTTTAGTCTAAGTTATAAATAGTGAAAAAAAATGAACACAGTAAACACATCTCTTCCAAATCATATGTAAAATGGATTCTCGTCCAGAAGGAAACAAGTGGGAAAAACATGCAGAGATTACTTTTGGAATGTTTTCCTACACAGATTTGTAGAAAGGATGATCGTGTTCTTACATTATTTCAGTATAGTTTTTCAGATTGTTGCAATCTATTCCACTTGATGCAACAATGGGGTAAGGGGGAGAGTGGCTTGGAAGGTGCAATTATGTAAGTATGTGTGCATGTGTATGTCTCTGTGTATGTGTGTGGCCTTAGATTTTTTGGTGCTTATGGAGGCAGTCGGAGGCTGTGGAATATTGGCAAGTGCTCCATTCCAAAAGATTCCCCCTTACCTCCATGTCCCAAAACTGAAGCGGTATCCCAAATTGCATAGCTACCATAAAGCTTTCTGGTATAAATTCAAACTTTAGAAAGCCCGCAAGGGGTGAGTTAAATACACAGACACAATTACTTCAGAAACATTAAAGGCAAGAGTCACTTCACATCAGACACAAGATCAAAAACCCAGGAAAGAGAAATGTGTCACCTCCATAGGGGAGTACTGGTCAAAACCAAGCCACTGGTTCAATGACTTTATGATCAGGATAGTTAAAGGAAAATGTAAAACAAACAAGGAACACAAGTCACTTCATCCTTCATTGCTTCAGGTGCAAACTGACTGGGAGATTCATCAAGCTACGGTAGTGCTCAAGTGCTCATTAAACAGTTTATATCGCACGATATACATGATATTTTGAATATCTCCTCCTAGGTTCACTCCCTTATTATGATGACCTTCTTTGCATGTGATTTCCATGCATGAATAGTGAAAATGCATGCAAATAAGGTCAATAATAGGCAATTGCATGCAAATATTTTATTGCAGCTGACCGAGAAGGTGGTCAGCCGTGATAAAATAACAGCACCTCTTAGAAAAGCATGAAATGTGAGGTGGCAGGCCAAGGACCCTAACGGGCGTCCCGAGGCTCCCACCTCACATTTAAAGTGACAGCAAACAAACAAAAAATATGGCAGGAAAAAAGGAGAGGGTGAGCGAAGATTAGGGCTGACTCCTGGCTCAACCCTGGGCTACTATTTGAGGCAGACCTGACTCCCTCCAAAATTTACAGGTAAAACAAAAGAGCCGAAGTAGCGATGAATTCAGCACACCCCCCCCCCCCCCACTCTTGAAAGTTTCAAAAAATAATATACATTCCTGGCCTTGGACCCCCACCTGCTCCACATCCAACTACCAACTAGACCCTCCCCACCCCCTGAAGTGCAACGAACCCCTAGCCCCCTCCCCCACCTCCCCATATCG
The DNA here is from genome assembly GCF_901001135.1 of Rhinatrema bivittatum. Lineage (NCBI taxonomy): Eukaryota > Metazoa > Chordata > Amphibia > Gymnophiona > Rhinatrematidae > Rhinatrema > Rhinatrema bivittatum. The sequence continues at coordinate 16,214,688 of NC_042627.1, read as the reverse complement.
ATCCAAATCAAATGTGCTCCATGGCCTGGCTCCCCCTTCCCAATTCCCCCCACACACAAAAGGTAGAATTTCAACAAACAGGGTCCCAGGCTCTGACCCTCTCCTTTACCCTCCCCTCTGCTGAATGCCCCCAAACCTCACGTTTTCTTATGGGGTCCGTGTCAGGGTTGTTGTGCTCTCTTGTACCTGGCCTGGTCTGTGCCATTATCCAAAATGGCGCCAACCTGACCTTGCCCCAGCCATGTGACTGGGGACTGGATTGTGGTCTGTGGTTGTTTGGAGAGGGTGGTGGGGGATTGTATGTATGGGTGGGTTGTGTGATTGCTGGTTTATGTGGGGGGTGTATGAGTATGAGTGTGTGTATGAATATATGTGTGTGGGTGCGCGCGTGTGTATGTGTGTGAGACATGTATGTCTGTACATTGAGAGGGGTGCTGAATGTGGGGTGTATTTGTGTGTGTGCACTGTCCTCTGTCAGCAGCTTCGTGTTTTCCTGTCTGTCTTCCTTTCTTACTCACGGACAGGCTGATGGAGGGAATGACGTCACTGGCACTCCACATCTTTTACCTGCTTCCCATAGAAAGCGGTGTGGATTTATGTGGGAGGGCTTATTCTCTGAAAATACTGATGTGATAATTTTGGTTTCCAAATATCCTAGATAGTCTCATTTTCTTCCTATATACCAAATTTGGTGACTTTCTATTCCTTATTTTGCCCATGGAGTGACAGACAGACTGACATGGATCCCTTTTTATATACATTCTATGTACTGGAGATCATAAGTATTTTATTTTTCCAAGTCTCCTTTTCAAACACAAAGGAATTTTGCAGTGCTCAGTAATAATGCATCTGACTTATTTAGGTAAACCCCTGCCTGAGGATATTTCTCAGCTCATTTCACTTTCCAGGAGAGGAATGTTTTACCCAAACACATAGGGGAAAAAAATGAAGGTAACATACCAGCAGGGATAACTGAGAGTGGATCCACTGTCACATTTCTGCTCTGGAACGTGGAAAGGTTATTCACTATTGCCTGTCTTATAGCTGCTTCGTTTGTCGCCCCGGGAGGAAAGTACAGGTCAGCGTAGGCAATACTGGAGCCGGAGTTATTCCTGCACGTGGGACAAGAAAAGCAGAGCTTCAGGGCAGATGCTGTGCCCCAGACTGGAATACATAGGCAGTCTGACGAGGTTACGATTTCTATGACTTCTCAAGAACTGAGCAGAATAAAATGTGGACCACAGAAACTTAGAAGCTTGCTTATCAGGCCTGTAAATGTATGTAAAGGGATGAAAACTTACTGAAAACTGTTCACGACTGGCTCCACAAGTTGCTGGCTCCCAAGGGTGTCTTTCAGCTATGAAGAAGGACAGCGAGATGAAACATTCAAGGAGATGACAGAAATAAAGGTCAAGAAACAAAAAATGTATATGTGGTGAGGTGGAGATATATGCGGCTACAGAGCACTGAATAGCACCCTCGGTGATACCTTGTTAATGGATTAACAAACTTAATACCTTTCTTGAATAGATTTCAGTAGCTAGCACTCCCTTTATCCTTCTATCTCAGAAATTACAAGCGTCACAGTTTTGACAAAACTGAGACAGACTCTTGGCACATCTCTAACATAAGTTATTTTCTATCTTATTTACATGTTTAATGCTGTATCTTACCTTAAGCAGCTAAGTAAAAAAATGTTTAAATGATAAAAATAATTTACATCACACGTGACAAGATGCGTGATGCAATATATTCAGAAAGGACTGGGTAGAAAGGAAAGGAGGAGGCGTGGCTTTATATATAAAGAACAGAATTAAAGCAAAAGCACTGCTGGGATTATGAGGTAAGGAGGAGGCACTCTGGGATAATCTGGAAAGAGGGAACGGGACATCTGTTTATACTGGTGTTATATACAGACCAGGTCAGATATAACACTGAAGGATTATATTCATCCCCTATCTATATGAAACCACTAACAAATTAGGGAATCTGTTCTATATTACAACAAAGTTTTATTATATTTTCAATGAAAATTCAATTTCAAACCAATGTGCTTTACCCATACAAAATACCCATGAGACATGGCAAAGCAATCTTATCATCAAGTTTTTGATGTCTACTACTCTTATTTAAAAATATATCCACTCCATACATATCAAATTCATACAGCACACCAATTACATAAAACCCCCCAATAATGTTTTAGATACAATTACAAACAATAAAAAAATACTTTTACAAGTTACTCTTTCAATGAATACAATATTGCTTGTTCTTCAGGTACATTCATATCATATATTTCATAGTGGTCATTTTTACTGAATGGTTAATCCAACATCATTCATGTTTAATGCACAATAAATTATGCTCCCAACATCAGGGTCCCATATGTTTTGCCACCTTTTGGCTTCCTCAGGGGAAAATTCTATTAAATATTGAAAGTATTTCTCCTTCATGCACTTAAATTTTGACAAATGGATACTAACCACTCTTCTTCATAGGATAACCACCTGCTTATCCCACTGTAGTATTCAATGGTTCAATCTTAAATTGTTGGTTGTGTTCTCAATATATCAACAGGCTGTATAACTCTACTCTCATTACCATGGTCCCATGATATACTCGCACTTATCTGTTCGTACTGCACAAATCCAATCTCTTTCCTCCATATAACCTCACCACCATGAGTTTCAAAGATTGTTTAGCCATGTCTCATGGGTATTTTGTATGGATACTGCGCAGTGGTTTGAAATTGAATTTTCATTGAAAATAGAATAAAATATTGTTGCAATATAGAACAGATTCCCTAATTTGCTAGTGGTTATACACAGACCTCCATCACAAACAGGAGATGGATAGAGATTTAATGGAGGATATTCACAAGATTGCTATGAAAAGGGAGGAGCTGCTGCTAAGGGATTTTACTCTTCCAGATTTTGATTGGGACATCCCAACTGCAGTGTCTTCTATAGGTAGGGAGATCTGGGATTATCTGCTAGGAGAACTGTTCTGTCAACTGATAACGGAACCCACATGGCAGGGGGCAATCCTGCACCTAGTGCTTACCAACGGGGACAATATTTCTGATGTTGTAGAGGATGATCATCTGGGAATCATTGACCATTGAATGGTGTGGTTCAATATTAGGATGGAAGAGATGAAGGTTCATTCTAAGGTGAGGGTCCTACACATCAGGAAAACAAACTTTCTCAAATTGGGGGACTACCTCAAAGAGACATTAGCTGGATGGGAAAATCTAGGGCAAGTAGACGGGCAGTGGGCAAAACTAAAAGCAGAAATAGGAGCAACTAATCTTTTTGTTAGGACTATAAATAAAGGGAAGAGGGAAAAGAGACCATTATGGTTTTCTAAAGAAGTAGCTGAAAAGGTAAAGGAGAAAAGGTTAGCATTCATAAATGACAAAAGATCGCAGAAAAAGAAAGACAGGCAACTAGCAGGCCGATACAATAAAGCCGCACGGAAAATGGTCGCTCAGTGTTGAGCGCCTGCTTTCCTAACACGTGCCCAGCCACCTCTCCTGGGCGCGCGATAGAATATTTAGATGAGGGTTCACATTAAAAAAAAAAAATAAAGGCTCTAGGGCCTCCTTGGCAGCAGGCACCCAGGAGAGATGCCTATCAGGTGGCTGTCAGGGGTTACAAAAAACAGACGCTCAATTTTACGAATGGCCATTTTCCTAACCTGTGCACAGCCATGGGTTAGGAAAATTGCCATGAGTATTTTTTGCTTTTCTGTACACTTTGTTGGGCTGCATAGAAATTAACGCCTGCTCTGGGCTGGCATTAATTTCTGAGAGTTAAAATGTGCGGATTGGGTGCACATTTTTTTTTTCTATCTGGGGCGAATATCTAATAGCCTCATCAACATGCATTTGCATGTGATAAGCGCTATTAGTTTCGCTGGGGGTTGGATGCATGTTTTGGACATGGTAATTCCTTTACAGTATAAGGGGTTGTGGACGCGCATCCAACCGCGGGTTAAATGCTGTGCTCTTCTGAGCGCGCTGTATTGTATTGGCCTGAATATCTGGAAATATTAAGAGAAGCTGGTAAAGTAGGCATGAATGTGAAGGTTCAAATAGAAGAAAAAATAGCAAATATGGTAAAATGGTGGGACAAGACTATTTTAGTTATGATAGTGACCGAAGGAAGTGCAAAAGTGGCATTCTGAGACTCAGAGTTGAAGGGGAGCAATATGTAGAGGCTGATGAGGAAAAAGCCTAGAGCAGGACCATATTAAACAAACACAAATTAGATTGCAAATGAGGTAAACCTCAATCGATTTTCAGAACAGTGTGCTCGTGAGGAGCTAACTAAACTAAAAGTAGATAAGGCAATGAGGCCAGATGGGATACATCCGAGGGTATTAAGGGAGCTAGAGATGTCCTGGCAGCTCCACTGGCTGACCTTTTCAATGTTTCTTTAGAGTCTGGAATAGTTCCAGAGGACTGGAAAAGGGTGCACATGGTTACTATTTATAAAAGTGAAAGTAAGGAGGAGGCTGGGAACTACAGGTCAGTTAGTTTGATCTGTATGGTGAGAAAACTAATGGAATAGCTGCTAAAACAGTGTATAGTGCAATTTTTGGAATCCACTGGATTGCAAGATCTGAGGCAGCATGGTTTTACCACAGGTTTAATTGTTTAATTAATTGTTATCTTGTTACAATGTAAAATAGGGCAGTTCTCGCCCTATTCAACCTGTTATCTGGAAACCGATGTGATATTTCGATCGAATGTCGGTATACAAAATAAATAAATAAATAAATAAATAAATACAGGTAAATCTTGTCAGACAAATCTGATCAATTTCTTTGATTGGGTGACCAGAGAGTTGGATCAAAGCAGAGCGTTAGACATAGTGTACTTGGATTTTAGCAAGGCATTTGATATGGTCCCGCACAGAAGACATATAAATAAATTGTGCATCCTTGCTACGGATCCTAGGTTAGAAATTGGCTGACTTGGTTAGAAATTGGTTAAGTAGGAGGCGACAAAGGGTAGTAGTAAATGGAGTTCTCTCTGAGGAAGGGGTTATTACTAGTGATGTGCCTCAAAGATTGTTCAATGGACTAGTTCTTTTCAATATTTTTGTGAGCAACATAACGGAAGGGTTATGTAAGGCTCAAGGGGAATGTGGGCCCTTAATGCCAAGGTGCGATTGATGCTGCCTAGTGAGCCAGCCCACTAGGCCCACACTGTCAGCTGGTGGGTAGCCCGAAGCAGGAGCTTTGCCTATAACAGCCACTTCCCCCGCAGGTTGAGCCCTTGGGTTCTGGCAGCTGGTAGGTCTTATTGTTTACCTAGATCAGTCATGAAGAGAATCCAAGGTGAGGTACAGATCTGGATAAGTGGTAGACAGTAGGTCCAAAAGACAATACAGGGATCGAGGCAAGTGGAAGACAGAGGAACCAGAAGACAATCTAGAGGTCGAGGCAGACAGCAGCCAGCGAAGAAGTCAAGATCAGGGCCAAAGTTGAAGACCAGAAAGTCAAGGGGAAATAGGAGCAACGGGGAGGACAAACAAGACAGCAGGATCAACAGACAAGGATTAGTAAGACAAAAAAGATAGAAGGATCAACAGACAAAGCAGAACAGGACAAGACATGGACAAAGAATGGAGAAGGCATGGACAAGAACAATACACTGGGACAATCAAGCTCCAGGGGACCTGTTGCTAAGGCAGTGAGAGCTGTCTGAGAGACCTTCTTATGGGGTACCAGCAGTGACATCATCGGTGGGTGCTGCGTGTAAAGTCCCTCTGTGGGCCATTTAAGGGGGTTCGCACCAACCACAAATGCACCTAAGGGGCTGGGTAAGCGGCTGGTGGCGTTCTTGGCTGTATGATGTGACCCGGATGTGCTAGTGGCTGGAGTTCAGCAGCATTAAAGGTATGTGCGGCGGGTCGTGGGGCCATCCCGCAACCCACTGGTTGACAGGTTATCGGGAAAGGTAAGTCTTTTTGCCAATGATATCAAGATCTATAACAGGGTAGACAGCCAGGAAGGAGTAGAAAAAAGGAAGAGGATTTAGTGAAGCTCAAGGAATGGTCTAAGGCACAGGTGGCAAACTCCAGTCCTCGAGGGCCACAAACAGGCCAGATTTTCAGGATAACCACAATGAATATGCATGAGAGAGTTTTGCATGCAGATCTATCTCATGTATATTCATTGTGGATATCCTGAAAACCTGGCCTGTTTGTGGCCCTCGAGGACTGGAGTTCACCACCCCTGATATAAGGTCTAGCAGTTAGGATTTAGTGCTAAAAAATGCAGAGTAATGAATTTAGGATGCAAAAACCCAAGGGGAAGGTACAATACTGGAGATACAAAGGAAGAGTGGGATCTGGGAGTAATTGTGTCTGATGATCTTAAGGTGGTCGAATAGGTGGATAAAGTGACAGTAAAAGCCAGAAAGATGTTTGGCTGCATAGGGAGAGGAATGGTCAGCAGAAAAAGAGAGGTGATATTGCCCCTGTATAGGTACTTGGTGAGACCTCACTTGGAATACTGTGTGCAGTTCTAGAGACCGCACCTTCAAAAAAATATAAATAGAATGGAGTCGCTCCAGAGGATGGCTACTAAAATAGTCCATGGACTTCATTCTAAAGCCTATGGGGATGGACTTAAAGATCTAAACATTATACCATAGAGGAAAGACAAGATAGACGAGATATGATAGAGACATTCAAATATCTCAAAGGTTTCCATGCACAGAGGTGAGCATTTTTTTAATGGAAAGGAGGCTCTAGAATGAGGGATCAAGAGATGAGGTTGAAAGGGGGTAAACTCAGGAGTAATCTTGGGAAATGTTTGTTTACAGAGAGTGTGGGGAATGTGTAGAACAGTTTTCCAGTGGAAGTGATGGAGACAAAAACAGTATCTGAGTTCAAGAAAGCATGAGATAAATAGAGGGGGTTCTCTAAAGAAGTGATGAGAATTATAGTGCTAAATTAATTGGAGACATGGGCAGACTGGAAGAGCCTTAAGATCTTTTTTGCCATCATGTTTCTGTGTTTCTAATATCTTAAAACAGTAAAACCACTGAATGCAATGGAAGTGACAGAAGGGAATGGGATAACTTGTGATAAAGAGTGAAATGATGAATCCAAATACAAGTGACTGGAATTGTTCAACCATATTTGAATCCTGGCTAAGGATCTCCTCTGAGCCAGATTACCCACACAGCATCCTCCATCTTACTCTAGTGCTATGTACATTGGTCACTAACAGCTCTATTACTTACTGATTGTTCCAAAGCTTTACTCAGACTCTGGAAGTCAGCGCTGGCTTTGTTTCCCTGTCCCGTCGTGAAAGGCGGATTCAAAAGCCCTAGAGGAATGCTGAAGTGATCAAACTGACTGGTCACATCTGTGAAATAGAAAAATGGCAAGGATCAAAAATCCAGTGATAGCCAAATAGATCCCACCGTGCCCGGCTTCGTTACAGGCTGCGGTCTGCTGCATAGTTGTCCCATTTTCATCAGAGAAGCCCAGACTGAATGGGGCATGGAGGCTGAACTTCCCGTATCAACTAAAGAAGTGGTGTTCAAACTGGTCCTCAGGCCTGTCCTGCCAGTTGGGTTTTCAGGATATTCCTAATGAATATGCATGAGATATATCTGCATTAATGGGAGGCAAGGCTTGCAAATACACCTCATGCATATTCATTAAGGATATCCTTAAAAATCCATCCAGCTAAGGCTGGGGAGGACCTCAAGGACAGTTTCCACACCACTGAAAACAAGAATCAAGCACACTGATGAGGCACAGTGGAGAAATCTCACATTGCTACCAAAAATGTCTTATTTGGACATTAAAAGCTTTGAAGGACCTTATTCAATAAAAATATTTTCCAAGGATAGAGAATGGGGAAAAGTCCTTTTAGAATAAGATCATCGGAGTAGTTATGCCCACATAACGCCCCTACAGAATCTGGCTTCATTTTAGAAGGATAATGAATTATCCGTCTAAAATGTAGTCAGATAAGTAGGGAAATCTTGAAAAGTTAGCATTTAGCTGGATAACTTGTGAGTTATTTTCTGCAAGGTCATTTCTGCAGGGAGAGCACTACTTTACCCACTAAAGTCTCTGCAATTACCTTCCCTGAGAATAAAAAGTGGGACTCAGAGGAAGCCTATTTCCATATACCATATTACAAAACTTAAAGGCATAAGAAATTACCGTGCTGGGTCAGACCAAGGATCCATCAAGCCCAGCATCTTGTTTCCAACAAAGGCCAAACCAGGCCATAAGAACTTGCCAATTACCCAAACACCAAGAAGATCCCATGCTACTGTTGCAATTACTAGCAGTGGCTATTCCCTAAGGGGTAGATTTTAAAACCCCTACGCGCGTAAATCCTCCTGGATTTACGCCCGCAGGCCACTCGCGTTTCGGCGCGCCTATTTTGCATAGGCTGCTGGCACACACGTAAGTCCCGGGGCTTCCTAAAAGGGGCGGGAGGGGGTGTGTCCAGGGGCATGTCCGGGGGCAAGGGGCAGTCCGGGGCGAGTCCGGGGGTGTGGTGACGGTTCGGGGGCGGGCCAGGAGGGCGGTCCCGAGTCCCCCGGCACTGCGGCCTTTGCCGGGGATGCCGGGGCGGCGCGCACACATTACGCCTGCTTGAAGCAGGCGTAACTTGCCCAACAAAGGTAGGGGGGAGATTTAGGTAGGGCTGGGGGGTGGGGTAGATAGGGGAAGGAAGGGGAAGGTGGGGGGACGCGGAAGGAAAGTTCCTTCCGAGGCCGCTCCGATTTCAGAGCGGCCTCAGAGGGAACGGAGGCAGGCTGCGCAGCTCGGCGCGCGCAGGCTGCCGATTTTGCGCAGCGTTGCGCGCGCCAACCCCGGATTTTATAAGATACGCGCGGATCTTATAAAATCTGGTGTACTTTTGTTCGCGCGTGCGTATTTTTTGAAGATCTACCTCTAAGTCAACTTGTTTAATAGCCGTTAATGGACTTCTCTTCCAAGAACTTATGCAAACCTTTTTTAAACCCAGCTATACTAACTGCACTAACCACATCCTCTGGCAACAAATTCCAGAGCTTAATTGTACATTGAGTAAAAAAGAATTTTCTCTGATTAGTTTTAAATGTGCTACTTGCTAACTTCATGGAGTGCCCCCTAGCCTTTCTATTATCCGAAAGTATAAATAATCAATTTACATCTACCCATTCTAGACCTCTCATGATTTTACACACCTGATTTTATATATACATTATATATAGAATTTTTATATATATATTATACCTGAAATTTAAACATTGTCTCATATAAAAATCCTTCATTCACAACTACTGCACTATGTGGAACAAATAGCAGCAATCTGTGTTTCCCTTATAAAAGAGTTCACTGCTCTGTTTATGGGATGTCTATGTGCTTCCACCTTGCCAGCTCAGTGGTGGCTCCTCGGCACTGCCATGCAGCAGACCTGGGCTTGATTCCCTTCTGCTCCTCAGCCTGATCACAAAGCCCCTGCCGGCAAGCAGCAAGGGGAAACATTTGCTCTCTTTCCTGAAAGTAAGACGGAAGGTGACAGGACTCACTGTTGACCATGAGGCTGGGTGGGACTATGGCGTAGCTCACGTTGCCCTTCGATTTCCAGATCGCAGCCAGCACCTGCGATTCGTTCAGAAAAAAGGGAGTGGAGATGCTGAAGATCGCGTTGGTCTGAACCCACTGACTCTGGTTACTGAAATGTCGAAGAGCAGTTTGGGGGAATAAATGGAGGGAAAGAATTACTGAGTAATACCGAGATGTTTCCCAGACACACAGAGAGAAGCACAATGCACAGCAATTGTAGTCACACGCTCGAGAGAGAAAAACGAGTTTTGGAGGATGAAAATGGAGTTAGAGGAAGGGAGCACAGAATGCCGGGAAGGGAGGAGGCATGTATTTTGGTGGATGGTAGTTTATTTACATTAATAGGTGAATTTTCTAGTTTAAGCGACATCGTCTTCTGCTGACTGAGTGAACAGTTCATGCTCTCTAAGCCCAGTCGGGTATTTTACAAGAAAATGGAGATGGACTTCTTTGCTGCTCTGGAATGGATAATACACTGCTAGCAACGCTCGTCCGTGCTGGGAGCAGTAGGATTATCGCGTGCACCAGCAGCACTGGGCCTTTAGGGCTTGCCAGCTGGGGCAGGAGGAGGAAGGGGGGAGCATAAGGAGTTGCACATATATTTTAAATTCGGAGCTGGGGATGGGACACGTCGCCTCCTTGGGTTGATAGGCCCATAAATATTTGACATCTTTTGGGGAGGAGAGGGATGGAGGGGGTCAAGTGCAATGCCAACAGCAGTTTTAGACTTTAGCAAGGAGGTGGTGAGAGGGATGGAATTGGGCCTATAAGCCCACAATGATTTTTTTTTTTTTTTTTGCAGTACTTAACCAGATGTGTTTTCGGATAATGCCGAATATTGCCAAAGTTAGGCAGATATCTCAGCTCTGCCCAGAAACTCCCCAGACCGCTCTGACTTAGCTGGATAGGTTTTTCTCCAGTTAAATAGTCATCTGGCTAAGTCAGGGGTTATAAAATCAGCAGGATTTTCAAATCCAAGCGTTTGCCTAATTAAGTGCACTCTTTGAGATAATTGTAGAATATCCTAATGTAATTAGTTAGTGCTCGCAAGCCGCAGCTCAGCACCTCCTGCATTTATTTCAATTACATTTCATTGTTACTCATCAAGGCTACGTGCTGCACAGCCCCAATCCCACGAAAGCCACTTTTCTTAAGCCAGGGAGAACCAGCAAGCCACATTAAACCCTGCCAGCAGAATTTACGGTAATCAAAAAGGCATGCGGAGAAACTTACCTGAAAGTCACATTAGGAGTAGCTGCCTGCGAGCCATTAAGGAGATTCGTAAGAATTCCCCCCAACTGGCAAGGAGAAAAAAGGAAAACTGTTACTTCGTTTGCAGGAGGAGCGCTTTCCCCTAAATCTGCCAAACCAATTTCTCCTTCCCTTTTCTTGCTGTATCATCTTTTTTCTTCTCGCCCCATTCTTTCTCTTTTTTGTTCTATCAGATCTTCTTCCTTGTCTGATTTTTCTCTCTTTTTTGTCTGATTTGCTTTCTCTGAAACCCACCCACTCTCTCTCTCTCCATCTCTTTCACCTACTCATGTATCGTTTTAATTTCTCAGTTTCTTGCTCTGGATCATTGCAGGGAAACTCCCAAATCAATAACAGAGACATTTCCAGCAGTACCACATGCAGCATCAGATTTTAGATTATGGCACCCACAGGCATAGGACCAGGGATGGGGGTTTCACCACCAGAAGTCAGAGAGCAGTGGGGGAGTCCTAGTTTTTGGGTGCCTTCAGAATTTGGCACCCTGGGCATATGCCTGTTTTGCTTATGCCTAAATCCAGCCCTGATTTCATATAGTCCCTGTAGGTCTAAAGGTTGACTGGACACAAGCTAGTTTGCAATCAGATTGATTCAAAGGGGATTTTATTATAAGAAAGAGCACGTAACTGGAAGGCTAGGTGGAAAAACTCTGGATGAAGGAGCCTGGAAACAGATGGAGCCTGGAAACAGATAGTGCCTTGCAAGAGAGACATAGGAGCACATACTGTAAAACTCTGGCAGTCAGTGCCTCAGATGCATTATCTGGTTGCCTGATTTAGAGTACGGTGAAGCTTCTGGACTGTGCATTGTTTATACCGCTCCAAAACTCAATGAATATTGATTGTGGTGCCTGACCTGGTTTCTCCCTTCATATTATATAGCATAACTACTACTTGCTAAATGACTGAAGAAGTACCACTGAGTCCTTTACTTGATTATAGTGACAGTTATATGCATTTCTGATGGTTTAAGCACTAGGCAGACTAGACAGCCACGTAGAGTGCCACAGTTCTGGGGGTGGCATGGCGATTGCACCTCTTTCTTTCTTCACACTCACATGCACCAAGAAGAGGAAGTATTGCAATCAACATGGCTGGTAGGTACAGGAGCAGGCTGCAGCATCAGTCTGTGCAGCTGAAGACAGGAGGAGGCAGCATCGGGCCCATGCTTACTGAAGAAAGAGGAGGAGGCCTGGCAACCATGCATATTGAAGGAGTAGGCTGCTGCTACTTCTTGTGCATTCCAGAGAGAGCAAAGAGTGCAAGAGAGAGGGAGTATGTGAGAGTGAAAGAGCATGTGTGTGTATGAGGGAGACAGAGCATGTGTGTGTGTGTACATACGAGACAGAGAGGAGAAAGTCTGTATGCGACAATTACTCCTTCTCCCACTAATCTATGCTTCAGGGCATCAGGAAATCAAAGGTCCAAGGATGGAAGAGCAGGGGAATTTTTAATCTTTATCAATTTATTTATTGGGTGTTATTTGATGTGTCTGGTGTGAAATATTTTATTGGTGTTTGGAAATTTAAAACACATTTTTGATAGGCTTTTAATTATTGAATGCTATTCTATTCATCAGGGGTTTTAAAATATGTATCATTTTATTAATATGGTTTTACTATTATTGATTTTTTATATTATTGATTTTGTTTGATGTTTTATGTTTCTGTTTTTCCATTGTTGTACTGCATACAGTCTCTCAAGTCTGACTTGTTGCAGTTCCCAGTTGAGTTATCTGCATTTTATGCATTATGTAGTTATTGTATGCACTTTATACTTTTTGATTTGTTTAAAGTGTATGTGATGGAGGTCTGTCTGTGTTCTGCTTGTGTGATCAAGATGAGGTATTCTGCTAGAATATAGTTTCTCTGTAGGAATCTATAACAGCCTGGTTTGTTCTGTTTTCTTAATAGGATGTGTATTAGTGTTTTAGGGCCTGCTGAAATATTTGCAATGTGTTGCCTTTTCATAGGTAGGGTTGTTGCAGTTTGATTTCTGGCAGTTAGTGCTGTTTTGGTATGGGAGGTTTACTATATTATAATTGAAATTTAGTTTATTCATGGCTTTCTGAGGGCCCAGCTCAGGCCCATATTTAGGTAGGGGCAACTTAAGCTTGCCCTGCTTTTCTTTGGGATCTGTGACCTGTGCACCTGCACAAGGTACCCTTCCATATAATGTCTGCAAGCAGGAAACTAAAGAGCACTGTGCAGGAGGTAGATCTGTCTCTGGTTGTAGGTGAAGAATCAGCCTTCAGGGAGTAGAAAAAGAGGAGGATGCTGCTGGGTAGGAAAGAGGAGAAAGAGCGAGATGAGAATGCTAGGTAGAGAGAGAGGGGGATGCTGAGCACTGTGGGCTGGACGAAAAAGGGCAGGGCAGAGGGGGACAAAAATTTGGGAAGAAGAGATGGTTATATTGTGGCAAAGCCACAACACTGCCATTGGAGGGAGTACTGTGCCAGAGCTTCCAGAATGGGGGTGAGGGAGCACCAGTTAGCCTAGAGCCAATCCTGAAGATAGGCAACCCCCTAGGGCACTCACGGCCCGATTTTAAAAGGGCTATGCACGTGGCTGGGCCTTGTGTGCGCCGCACACATTTTCGGAAGGGCCCAGCCAAATGCGTAACCCTGTTATGCACCGAAGTGGCAGGCATCTCCAAAGGGCTGGGCCGGTGGGGTCTGGGTGGGGAGGGGCAGGACGGGGGTGGGCTGGAACAGCGCCAATAGCCGCCGTCCCGGGGAAGCACGTGCCGGCAGCCGGCTGGCATGCGGAAGATACTGCTCCTCTGGAGCAGAAGTAAGTATAAAATAAAAAAGAGGGTTAGGTAGGGATAGTTTACATGTTGGGGAGGAGAAGGGAAGAGGGAGGAGGGATAGGGTTAGGGTTAGGGAAGTTCCCTCCCAGTCCTCTCCTTAATTGGAGTGAATTGGGATGGAACTGGGAAAGGCCTACCTGCATCGCCGCATGTATGTTTTTAAGATCCCCTCCCACTGTGAGCGTGACAGATGTCCTCCTGCACATGCGTGCAGATATCGCATCAATTTGGAAGGTGCCGAATATCCAGGCCAAAAAGGAGCCTGCTTCGGCTTGTTTTAGGACCATGTCCCAACACAGCTTCAAAGGGGTGCCATTATGGCACTCTACCTATGGGTGCCAAAATCCTAAATCTGGCCATGACCAAGCCCAAACCCAACAGGAGTTGCAAGAAACCTAACACCAGATAATGCCAAGTGTTGTGTTGTCTTTTTTGCATGATTTTCTGTTTGGTATTACAGCAATGCATGGAACTATAATATGAATGTTGTTCTAAGTGATATTTCTGCCTCAGAAGTTTGTACTTTGAATGTCCTTCATGTTAAATCTGTTATTATAAATGCGTAATTTTTTATTTATTTATTTATGTATTCCATTTATAAACTGCTAATACCTGAAGTCTCAAGGAGTGCAGAGGTGCACAAGGCTGTAAGGCTTGCCTAATATCCTTATCTATGCATAGAGGGAATTATATTAGGGATGTGCAATCGTTTTTCCTGAATAAGGCAATTTCAATGATTTCATTTCGGAAGAACCGAAAAACGATCTAATTTTTTCCGTGGCAGAGTTAGTGCGCACTTCCACAAAAATCGGGGCCCCCCCCAAAAAAACCCTGGAACCATGGGAAAAACGAAATTCCTGCGGGAGGTCCCCGAAACGAAGGCTGACACGAAATTCAATCCCGAAGCACATCTCTAAATTATATAGGTTTCAGAATCTGCATCCCCACTCCACATGTGCATATTACCTGTTGTCTGATCCCCCAGCTTCCTGTGGATTCTATGGCAAGAATTTGAAAATTCTGTGGCAATTATGCAGCACATTTGCATAAAGTTGAATGGATTTGCATATTAAATATGTTAGTTTGTATTTTACTTCATAAAGTAAAGTTGTTTTGTGATATTTCTTGTGTTTGGCTTGGGGGAAACAGGAACAGTGATCAGTGCTGGGAAGAGAGAAGGGAAATAGAGAATAGGAGGTGGGGAGAAGAAGGTAACTGTAGGATAGGGATTGGACAGGGAATCACAAATGGGCCGATACAGTAAAAAAATGTAAATTAGGCCCGGTGGTAAAAAGAGGAGCTAGGGACACTAGCACATCCCTAGCGCCTCTTTTCGGACAGGAGCGGCGGCTGTCAGCAGGTTTGACAGCCGACGCTCAATTTTGCCATCGTCGGTTCTCGAGCCCGCTGACAGCCACGGGTTCGGAAACCGGACGCCGGCAAAATTGAGCGTCCGGTTTTCGAGCCGCGGGCCTATTTCAATATATATATATTTTTTTTACTTTTTTAAACTTTCGGGACTTCCGACTTAATATCGCCATGATATTAAGTCGGAGGGTGCACAGAAAAGCAGAAAAGCAGTTTTTACTGCTTTTCTGTGCACTTTCCCGATGCCAGGAGAAATTAGCGCCTACCTTTGGGTAGGCGCTAATTTCTGAAAGTAAAATTTTACTTACTGAATCGCGTGGGAATACCTAATAGCGCCCGCAACATGCATTTGCATGTTGCGGGCGCTATTAGGTTCGGGGGGGGGGGGGGTTGGACGTGCTATTACCCCTTACTGAATAAGGGGTAAAGCTAGCGCGTCCAAAACGCACGTCCAAATACCGGCTAACAGTGCGCCCCATCGGAGCGCACTGTACTGTATTGGCCTGAAAGAGAGATGGAAAAGGGGTCTCAGGCAGAACAGGAAGAGCGATAGGGAATCAAAGCACAGAGGAAAGGGATTATCTACTCCTCCCTGGGCCAGGATCGTGGTAACATATTAAAGCCTATATGTTGTGCTGCTTGTTGCCAGTTAATACATTCACACTATTATTTAACTATTGTTATGGAATGTGGCCTTCTTGCATTTGAAAATAGGAAATGCAGTTACAATGTGAGAGGCAAGACTCGTCTGTAAGAACCAGAAACATTCTGCTAGAGGAAGTGCAGTAAACATCTTCATTGTTAAGGCTTTAGAAACCAGGAAAACAAAATCTGTCCTCGTACAGATCACAGTCTGCACCAGATCATTTGACCTTGCGTGACCTTTCTTCTGCTGATCTTTGACCAGGGACATAGTAACATAGTAATGATGGCAGAAAAGGACCAAATAGTCCACCCAGTCTGCCCAGCAAGCTTCTTATGGCAGTGTCTGTCACGCCGAGCAGGTTACTCATGTGTTTCTCTTAAGGGTAGCAACTGCCGATCCCTGCAGTTATTTCCAAGCCTTATGATAACTCATTAAAAATGTATTGCTAGCAATATCTTTACTGGGTGATGAGCCTTCTAGAAAATTCGGACAGTGCTGATGTGTTTTGCTTATGGACTTGGCCATAGAAGCAGCTCTGTCCTTTTTCACTTATGTCTGCATTTCAGTACCTCAGACCATAAAAGTCAGGGCCCGTGTTGGTTGTCATCTGAATCCAATTCCTCTTCCACAAGCCCCACCCCCCAACCACCATCAAAGCGGAGAATGATGTTGTAGTGTCAAAATCATCAAGCCTTAAGGCCGGATTTTTGTTATGGTTGGTAATTGCTGTTCCGTGCAGGTCACCCCCATGCTTATCAGTTCCCCAGACCATAAATGACAGGGCCCTCGCTGCACCAGATCATTTTTCAAACCGGCACAAGGGCGCACTTGGAGATGTGTGCATCGACATGCACCTAGATACATGGCCATTTCATACCTTGTGCACTTATACATGTGCATGTGATAAAATAGCTGGCCGCGCACACATGTGCCTAATTCCAAGGGGGCACGCATCTACGCATGAAATTCCTGCTTCCATTGCTTAAGACGGGGAATTTTAAAAGGGGCAAGCATCCACTCCATTGCCAGTTTCACCAGTGCATCGACAAGTTTGCCCAATTAATAGATAGGTCCTCCAAACTCCCCTGGTTTGATAGCTCACACTCACCCTGGCTTCCTAGACCCTTTAAACCCCTGAGAAATGGCTCTTTCTTGTTTTTTAACTTACGCCTCCTCCATAGCAGAAGTAAAGTTATGTAGCAGGGGGATCTGGGTGCATGCCCAGGTGTGAAAATATTTACATGCACATCTCTTGGCCATGCCCCCAGATGCCCTGCCCAGATCATGCCCACTCCCCACCCCTTTTTGATAACTTTTGAGATCTGTGCGCTACCAGAGATAGGCACATCTGGGCGGTTTTTAAAATTCGGTCAGCACATGCAAGCCCGACTTGTGTGTGCATCCCCTAATTGATGCATGCACCAGACTTTTAGAATTCACCTTTTACAGCATAAGGTTAGTTTTGATGTTGGTAGCACAAAAGAACTCACCCAGGTGGCAGTTTGATTCTGCAGATTGGAAGACTCAGCTGAGCCAGTGTCCAGGAGAGATGAGTTGTAGATTCTTTTCATGATGAAACTGATGTTCACCATGAGTGGGTTCAGCAGAGTAATGTTTGAAGCTAAAGGAAAAAGTAAAGGGATAGGAGGCACAAAGTTATTATTTAGTTCGTTAATGCGCCTGCTAATTTATACACCTCTGTCAGCCATCAGCATCAACAATTTGAGTCCCGGGCCTAGGAGAGGCCTGTGCTCTGAAACTGGCATCCCCCATTCTAATGAAGAGGACAAATGAGTCAACATCATCGGTACTTACTGTTAGACCAAATACTGTAAACATCCAGTGTTAGATTCCCCAAGGTCATATTGGTGGGAGCTACATTGCTGTATAGAGCTCGGACAATAGCATCCGTGGTTGGGGCGACGGTATTGTTTTGAAACACAATGTCGGAAATCACTACTACAGAGCCAGGCCTGAGAAAAGATCAGCATACTCAGAAACATAGTTTCATAATGAGGTAAGTTTCCTATTAATGACATGCAGAGAGCATACAAACATACATTTTTTGGTACATAACTGCAAAAATATATACATGCAGTAGAATTTATGTAACCCAGTCCTTCGGACACACCTGGTCAGTTGAGTTTTCAGGATATCCTCAATGAATGACATAGATTTGCATAAAATGGAGACAGTGCATGCAAATTTATCTCATGCATATTGATTGTGGATATCCTGAAAACCAGGGAGGTGTTTAGCTGCTGGCACTAATGTTTAAAAAGGGAGATAGCGCAGCTTTTAAACTAGATCATGGGGGAAAGCTGAAGTCAAGCTATGCTGTTCAGGGTTCAGGATGAGGCATCTTCAATGGATACTGGCATAACAGGGAAGGCAGGATATCCCAACAGAGAAGTTGTGATACAGGCAGAAGTAGCCCAGGTGCATTTAAATAGAGAGAATACGGAGATAAGTGATTCCAAATGTTGGCAGCTTGTGAATGTAATTAAAAAACATGCTTTGAATTGTCTGTATGTGAATGCCAGAAGTCTAAAAAATTAGATTAGAGAGTGGGAATTAATCAAACAATGTGCTTTTAGGAAAGGGAAAAATTAAAGTTACATATAACAGGGAGATGAAGGAACAAGATGGGAGGATTAGAGGAAAGAAAGGATCCAGTGGACTTAAGCAGGGCCATTAAATAAGAGATTGAGAGAAAAAAATTAACTATATACAAACTTCTGTATTGCGTATAATCCAAACAAAAATTCACCGGAAGTTAAATAGAATTAGACATCTGGGTTGGAGGCAGCAGAGGCTATTGGGAGTGAGAGGGATGGGGGATTTTATGTATAGGCCTGTTTAAATAGCCAAGTTTTTAGATTTTTTTTTAAAGTTTTTGTACATTGTTCTAGGCGTAGTTCGGGTGGCATGGAGTTCCATAGTGTAGGTCCCGCTAGGGAGAAAACCCGTTCTTTGGTGGAGATGAGATGGAAGAGGTTGTGAGCGGGTGTAGACAGGAATCCTTTACAGGCAGTTCTGGTGGGTCTGTCGGATGTATGGTAGTGCAGAGAATAATTAAGCCAATGAATATTCTGGTTGTGTAGAGTTTTGTGGATAGTTGTGAGGGTCTTGTGAAGTATTCTGGAGGGGATTGGAAGCCAATGGAGATCTCTGAGTATTGGCGATATATGATCTGTTCTGCGGGAGTTGGTAAGGATTCTAGCAGCTGCGTTTTGCAGCATTTGGAGCGGTTTGAGAGAGATTGCGGGAAGGCCTAATCTATGGAATTCTTTACCTGCATCTTTAAGACTTGAAGAATGTCCTAAGAAATTTAAAACAGCTATAAAGACATTCCTACTGAAGCAAGCATTTAATTGAAAGATGCCCGTTTATATTTAATAGCTAGTCTGGCGTAATCAGGTTCTGTTTATGTCTCGTAGTTGCAGAGAGTAACTGCACTCAAGTTAAGTTTTCATAGGTGTTGCACTCACTACACCCCTTCTTCATGGCATTGAGCCACCGATCATGCTTTGACTTCTGGGTCCCGGCAGTGTCTCCCTAGGCGCACATGTGTGCCTCTCTGCATTATTTAAAGGACCAGCGGTGGGAAGTTCCCTGCAGCCCTCACCAGTGACATCATCACCCAGGGACTACTTAAGGCCAGTCCCTGCCTTCAACCTTTGCCTCAGCAACAGATTGAACTCCTAGTGAGTAGCTAGTTGCCTGACTCCATGTTCCTGACTGTTCCCGATTCCCTGTCCTTGTCTTGTCCTCTCCTAGATTGCTTCTCTGGCCTTGACCTCAGACCATTCCTGGACTTTTGCTTGATTGCCGCCCACCTCAACTCTTGGTCTGTCTTCTGGAATTTGCTGTTGGCTGCCGTCCCGACCCTTAGAATGTCTTGACTCTGTTTGCGCCTACCATTCTTTGTGGGATTCCTTGTTATCGGAGACATGCGCCTATGTCCAGCTGGCCCCAATACCCAAGGGCTCAACCGGCAAGGAACGAGGGCTGGTATTGGTAAAGGTCCT
This sequence comes from Rhinatrema bivittatum, assembly GCF_901001135.1. Taxonomy (NCBI): domain Eukaryota; kingdom Metazoa; phylum Chordata; class Amphibia; order Gymnophiona; family Rhinatrematidae; genus Rhinatrema; species Rhinatrema bivittatum. The sequence goes on along the minus strand of NC_042627.1, from coordinate 16,194,962 downwards.
GTTTGGTCTCCGCACTGGCCAGCTCTGCCTGCCAAAGGCGAGGACCTGCAGGGCTCCTCCCTGCAGGTAGCATCAACCTAATCTCGGCTCAAGGATCCACCTTTGCAACAACAGGCCATCTTGATTTGGCAAGCCACTTGTCTCATTTTATATTGTTTAGAATGTTTGTCTTTGACTTAAGTTTGTTTTTTATAGTCGGTTTTTTTTTATCTGTTATTTGTAATTATTATGTATGTTATTATGTAAATCGCTTAGAGCTCTTGCACAAAGTGATCGAAACATTTTCAAAAACAACAAACAAATAATTTTTGGAGGGATTAATAAACATGTGAATAATGAGGAGTCTTTGGATGTAGTGTATTTGGATTTTCTAAAGTCCCTGCTGGGAAAATTAAAAAGTCATGTGATAGGAGGCAGTGTACGACTGTGGATTGCAAACTGCTTAAAAGATTAGAAACAGAGAGGAGGACTAAATGGTCAGTTTTCTCAATGGAAAAAGTTAAACAGTGGAGTGCCCCAGGGATCTGTATTGGGACTTGTGCTTTTTAATATATTTATGAATGATCTGGAAAAGGGAACAATGAGTGAGGTAATCAAATTTGCAGATGACACAAAATTATTCTGCGTTGTTAAATAACAAGCGGATTGTGAGAAATGAAGAAGGACCTTGCGAGACTGGGAGATTGGGCGTCCAAATGGCAGATGAAATTTAATGTGCACAACTGCAAAGTGATGCAAGTAGGGAAAAAGTAATCCAAACTGTAGTTACACTATGGTTAGGTTTCAGATTAGGAGTTACCACCCAGAGGTAGGATCATAGACAATACTTTGGAACCTTCAGTTCAGAATGCAGTGGCAGTAAAAAAGCAAACAGAATGTTAGGGATTATTAGGAAAAGAATGGAAAATAAAATGGAGAATGTGATAATACCTCTGTATCGTTCCATGGTGAGACCACATCTGGAGTACAATATATAATTCTGTACACTGCAGCTCAAAAAAGAACTGGAAAAGCTACAGAGAAAGGCGACCAAAATGATAAACTGAGAGGAATGGCTCATTAATGAGGTGAGGCTACAGATGTTAGGGCTGTTCAGCTTAGACAAGGCTGAGGGGAAATATAATAGAGGTCTATAAAATCATGAGAGGAGTAGAAAGGATAAATGGGAATCAATTGTTTATGCTTTCAAAAAAAATACAAAGATTTGGGGACACTCCATGGAATTTAGTAAGTGGTACATGGCAATCAGATAAACTATTTTTTCACTCAATGCACAATTAAGCTCTGGAATTCATTGCTGGAGAATGTGGTTAAGGCACTTAGCATAGAAAGGTTTAAAAAGGTTTGGACAAATTCTGAGAGGAAAAGCCCATAAATCGTTATTAATCAGGTAGACTGAGAAAGTCACTACTTATCCTTGGGCATTAGCAGCATGGGATCTCATCCTATTTTGGGCATTAGCAGCATGGGATGCCATCCTATTTTCTACCCTCCCTCCCTTTGCTCCGTTTCCTATCCTAACCTCATTCCCTCCTCAATTTCCTTCTTTACCTTACCTGCCCACCCTAACCCATCATGATTTTAAGTAGCTTTAAATAACAGAAATGTCTTCGGTGCAATATAGAATTTGTATCCACTCTCAGAACTGGTATTGTCTTAGATACTATTTAGTTTTTGTGTTGGTTTGTTAAGGTTTAATAGTTACATCAATATTTTAATTGTATGTTATACTTTATTGGATGTTCCACAGTCTGTTTAGCCTGTTTTTCGTCAAAACTGTTATATGGAATTTAGTTTATTTAATACCTATTAATAATGTCAATGTAAAGCCTGTTGCTAAGTTATTGTTAAATGTAAACCGCGGTGATGTATTTCTTTACGTACTGCGGTATATAAAAACCCTTAAATAAATAAATACTATTTGAGATGCTGCCTGGAATGTCCACTGTCAGAGACAGGATACTAGACTTGATGGAATTTTGCTCTAACCGCATTTCATTTCTTTTTATGACTAGTGTAGCCCAAAGACTAGGTTGACAACCATTAAACTAGATTATTGGCCTGGTTTATAAAAAGTATTTTCTATCAGTGCAAAATTGGTAAATTTCATAAAACAGTCTTCATCTGTATTGTCACCATAACTCCACTAAATGTATAATTACAGGTCTGCAGCTGAGTTATTCATTGGCATGGATTATTACTTCTGTATTTTTTCTACTTTGAGGTCTGTTCACTAAGCTGTGGCACAAAGATAATATAGGTTAACATACACTAATGTGCAATTCCATTACTTCTTATAAGGTCTATTTACTAATAATCTGTGATAACGCTCATTCTTGAGTGCCGCAGCCTTGAAAATAAACCACTTTGTGTTTTCTTATTAAGACTAAATTTGGAACCCAGGTCAATGTTAATACTGAAAATTATTATTTTATTAATACCAACATTATATTCTAAGGAGGAAGCATCTAAACTGAGTGCACATGAGCAGAGATAATGAATTTTGCTGAGAGAAGATCATTATGTAGTTTACACATGTGTAATTTACTTTCATGTTTATGAATTAAAAGTATGTTTCAGCAGCTATTGTTTGATTAAGATAAACAGGCACAGATACACTTGAGCACTTGGGCCACAAGCTTCAAACCCAGACCTTCATATAGAGGACAAAATGTTAGCTTTGCCTCATACATATAAGTTGTACATATATGATTACAGGTGTGGGTGACACACAACTGCACTACTCATACACCTACAGCCATATTTCTCCATCAAGAAGTCCCCAACAACCTGGTAACCTAATTTTTTGACACCATCATTCAATTCTTCTTTAATCAACGTCTTTATTTTGAATAACAGAACATTGGTAAATTTAGCATGGATTGCAATCATACCTCAGTTTATCTAGCAATCTATGGAAACATTGGCATGTAAGGAGCGAAGTTATGTGCAGCAAGCACAGTACTTACTTAAATTGCTTTACATTCACATGATCAAAGTTGTTGAATCTGCTTTTATATATTGGTGTAAGCTGAAAAAGCAAAAAAAAAAAAAATGTTAACAATCTGCATTCAAACTGTTTTTCAACTTTTGGAGCAAAATGATTTTTAGCAGTAGAATAAGAATTCAGGAACAGAAGCAAGGTCAAAAAAACTGCGGCTAGAACAATACTAATGATCTTCTTGATATTCCATCTACACAGGAGTCATAAAGAAAGGCAGTATACAAGAGAGAATTAGAAATTAGAACTACCAAGAGAGTTCTGGATTTATTGTAACTATGCCACATATCCTCCTTGTCACTAAAGGTGTGTTCTAGACTAGAGAACCTCATTTTAAATGATTCCTGTGTTTATAGTTAAGGACAGACATGACCAGCAAACCTGTGGAACAAACAGGATTTTACTGAGAGCAGAGAGCAGTACCTTGACTGCTTTCAGCTGACAGGGGAAACTGATAGGCTTCGGCACTGTCAGGTGCTTTCTAACATTTCAATGAAACATCAATATATGAATGTATAAGATGCTGGGATCCAGCTCAGGCACTCTACCCCTTTTGTAGCATGGCTAGAGACCTTGGAAAGTGCACCATGTGATCCATAGGTTTATTAACAATCAACAGTGGACAGCTGTAGCACAGGTAGTGGAGAGGTGAGGCTGGCTGACCATCTCCTGTCAATTTTTTTCCCAGTGAAGAACGTGCACTCCTTCTGAAGCAACAGCTACAGATAGAGGCCAGTTCTCTAACTTTTCATTAGGATGTGCTTCCTACAGTGAATATATTTTTGTGACATATGAATATATTCCCCTAACTTGAAAGATGAATGTAATTTTACACTGATTGTGTGTCTGTGTGAATGTACCCTGACTTTTTTAAAATTTATATTCTGCTTTTCAAGCACTACACTGACTTAGAAAAGCATGCATCTCAATTCAGAATGCTTACAAAAAAAAAAAAATAGAAATAGTATAGTCCTCATTTAATTTTCCTAGATCTAGAGAATAGAAACAGGTTTCACACCATTTGTAAAGGTACAAAACAAACTGTATTGGTTTAAAACCAATTAAGTGAGAAAGTTAAATGTGGACTATGGTGCCAATTATCTATTTGGAATACAATCAAGTTAGACGTTAAATTCATATCTTACCTGATCTTCACAGTTTTTCTTCAGATTAATGAAATCACTTGAAGAGGAATTATTCAGCTGCTCAGTAAATGTTACATTTGTAATTTTAAATGTCAAGGGTTGAGAAACAGAGGCTATGGGACTAGTAACGCCAGGTGCTTGAGAGACTGATATCTGCAAAGTCATTGTGACAGCTGATGTTGGTGACTGAGAAACTGTTGAATTAGAAGGGCTGACAGTGAAAGCAGATGTAAAAGCTGTATTGGAGGAGTTAGAGGAGGTGGTAGGCAAAATAGAGGTTATAGTCACTGTAGGTATGGATGAATTTGAAGCATTTGCTTGAGAGGTTGATGTCTGCAAAGTCATTATGACAGCTGATGTTGGTGACTGAGAAACTGCTGAATTAGAAGGGCTGACAGTGAAGGCAGATGTAAAGGATGTATTGGAGGAGGTGGTAGGCAAAATAGAGGTTACAGTCACTGTAGGTATGGATGAATTTGAAGTAAGGGTTGGTGCCATAGTTTGTGTTACAGAGGAAACACTTAAGGAACCTGCAGTTGGTGAGGTTTGTAATGAAATATTAATGACAGGAGGACTAGAAGTTCCATTCATAGCTGGGATAGACGTCGAAGTATTAGACCCAGTCGGGACATTAGGATTTCCCTGATTTGGTTGTGCTGTTACAACATTGATTATCTCATTGGCAAATGATGATGGAGCAGAAGATGATTGATTACTCCAAGATGTTGTGCCAGGGACACCTCTAGACGTTCTAACAGTTGACAGTGATGATGATCCAGCTGAATTATTCACAGACGTGGCTGTGAGAGCTCCAGCAACCACTGCTGTTGGTGATATTGAACTTGATGAGTTTTTAGTAACATTAATCAAGGAAGATGTATTCATAGCTGGGATAGACGTCGAAGTATTAGACCCAATCGGGACATTAGGATTTCCCTGATTTGGTTGTGCTGTTACAACATTGATTATCTCATTGGCAAATGATGATGGAGCAGAAGATGATTGATTACTCCAAGATGTTGTGCCAGGGACACCTCTAGACGTTCTAACAGTTGACAGTGATGATGATCCAGCTGAATTATTCACAGACGTGGCTGTGAGAGCTCCAGCAACCACTGCTGTTGGTGATATTGAACTTGATGAGTTTTTAGTAACATTAATCAAGGAAGATGTATTATGAGAATTTGTGGAGACAGATGTCGAAACAGAATAAGATCCAGTTACTGAAGATAGAGTTATGTTTGAAACAGAGTTTGCTGTAGGAATACTAAAGGTGACATGAGACTCGGAGGAACTTTCTGTTTGTGGTAGTGGTGATGTAATATTAACAACAGAGGGGATAGAAGTTCCATTAATTACAGCTGTGATGGAGGTTGGTGTACTATATCCAACTGAGGAAGAAGCATTTCCTTCAACAGAGGGTGCAGTACCAACACTGGATATGCCTGTAGCAAATGTTGATTGATTACTCACAGGTGTTATACCAGGAAAAGCTGTAGAATTCCCAACAATAGGTAACAATGATGATGCAGATGATCCAGCTGTACTATTCACAGATGCTGTGACAGCTGAAATGAATGTAAGAGTTCCAGCAGAAGTTACTCCACTTGGTATTGTTGAATTTGGAGAGTTTATCTCAATGCTGAGAGAGGAAGATGTATTATGAGAATTTGTGGAGGCAGATGTTGAAACAGAATAAGATCCAGTTACTGAAGATAGAGTTATGTTTGAAACAGAGTTTGCTGTAGGAATACTAAAGGTGACATGAGACTCGGAGGAACTTTCTGTTGGTGGTGGTAGTGATGTAATATTAACAATAGGGCTAGAAGTTCCATTAATCACAGCTGTGATGGAGGTTGGTGTACTATATCCAACTGAGGAAGAAGCATTTCCTTCAACAGAGGGTGCTGTACCAACACTGGATGTGCCAATAGCAAATGTTGATTGATTACTCACAGGTGTTATACCAGGAAAAGCTGTAGAATTCCCAACAATAGGTAACAATGATGATGATGATGATGATGATCCAGCTGTACTATTCACAGATGTTGTGACAGCTGAACTGAATGTATGAGTTCCAGCAGATGTTACTCCACTTGGTATTGTTGAATTTGGAGAGTTTGTCTCAATGCTGAGAGAGGAAGATGTATTATGAGAATTTGTGGAGATAGATGTCAAAACAGAATAAGATCCAGTTACTGAAGATAGAGTTATGTTTGAAACAGAGTTTGCTGTAGGAATACTAAAGGTGACATGAGACTCGGAGGAACTTTCTGTTGGTGGTGGTAGTGATGTAATATTAACAATAGGGCTAGAAGTTCCATTAATCACAGCTGTGATGGAGGTTGGTGTACTATATCCAACTGAGGAAGAAGCATTTCCTTCAACAGAGGGTGCTGTACCAACACTGGATGTGCCAATAGCAATGTTGATTGATTACTCACAGGTGTTATACCAGGAAAAGCTGTAGAATTCCCAACAATAGGTAACAATGATGATGATGATGATGATGATCCAGCTGTACTATTCACAGATGTTGTGACAGCTGAACTGAATGTATGAGTTCCAGCAGATGTTACTCCATTTGGTATTGTTGAATTTGGAGAGTTTATCTCAATGCTGAGAGAGGAAGATGTATTATGAGAATTTGTGGAGGCAGATGTTGAAACAGAATAAGATCCAGTTACTGAAGATAGAGTTATGTTTGAAACAGAGTTTGCTGTAGGAATACTAAAGGTGACATGAGACTCGGAGGAACTTTCTGTTGGTGGTGGTAGTGATGTAATATTAACAATAGGGCTAGAAGTTCCATTAATCACAGCTGTGATGGAGGTTGGTGTACTATATCCAACTGAGGAAGAAGCATTTCCTTCAACAGAGGGTGCTGTACCAACACTGGATGTGCCAATAGCAAATGTTGATTGATTACTCACAGGTGTTATACCAGGAAAAGCTGTAGAATTCCCAACAATAGGTAACAATGATGATGATGATGATGATGATCCAGCTGTACTATTCACAGATGTTGTGACAGCTGAACTGAATGTATGAGTTCCAGCAGATGTTACTCCACTTGGTATTGTTGAATTTGGAGAGTTTGTCTCAATGCTGAGAGAGGAAGATGTATTATGAGAATTTGTGGAGATAGATGTCAAAACAGAATAAGATCCAGTTACTGAAGATAGAGTTATGTTTGAAACAGAGTTTGCTGTAGGAATACTAAAGGTGACATGAGACTCGGAGGAACTTTCTGTTGGTGGTGGTAGTGATGTAATATTAACAATAGGGCTAGAAGTTCCATTAATCACAGCTGTGATGGAGGTTGGTGTACTATATCCAACTGAGGAAGAAGCATTTCCTTCAACAGAGGGTGCTGTACCAACACTGGATGTGCCAATAGCAAATGTTGATTGATTACTCACAGGTGTTATACCAGGAAAAGCTGTAGAATTCCCAACAATAGGTAACAATGATGATGATGATGATGATGATCCAGCTGTACTATTCACAGATGTTGTGACAGCTGAACTGAATGTTTGAGTTCCAGCAGATGTTACTCCACTTGGTATTGTTGAATTTGGAGAGTTTGTCTCAATGCTGAGAGAGGAAGATGTATTATGAGAATTTGTGGAGACAGATGTCAAAACAGAATAAGATCCAGTTACTGAAGATAGAGTTATGTTTGAAACAGAGTTTGCTGTAGGAATACTAAAGGTGACATGAGACTCGGAGGAACTTTCTGTTGGTGGTAGTGGTGATGTAATATTAACAACAGAGGGGTTAGAAGTTCCATTAATCACAGCTGTGATGGAGGTCAGTTTGCTTAGTCCAACTGAGGAAGAAATAGTTCCTTCAACTGAGGTTATTGTACCAACACTGGATATGCCTCTAGGAGATGATGTTGGTGGAGCGATAGATGATATATTTTCCTTAGATGTTGCCGCTGATGCTGCTGTAACAAAAGATAAGAATAATGATTCAGGAGATGATTCAAATGCATCTTTTACATGGGTCATCTTCTGTACATCTTTCTGTTTTATGTGAGACTTTATGCACCACCCGGAGCTTCATGAGATTGGGCAGTTTTATATGTAGATTATAAATTCATGCTAAAAACAACACTAAATTCTTCTTCAGGAGTACCATTGGTTCATAGCGGGTATGTTTCCTAGCTTTGCTTACTAACTTATCTATAATCTTACTAACTTCATCTGTTCAGTTCGTACGTCTCATGTTGAATGTCCAAGTGGCCCCTAACCCCCTACACTAATACCTAAACCTCACCTCGAGTTACTAGGTGGGCCTCCCATAGGGATACAAATACCTATCTAGGGAGCAGACATTATGGCTAGTCTCTCTCTCTCTCTCTCACTTTCTAAAATAGGCCTTTCAGGAGACATCATGAAATGTGCTAACAGCTTAACACTACTGAAAAAGGAGTAGTTAAGTCTGTGCAATAGCACTTTGCAGACTGGCAAACCCAGCCCACTCCTATTCTTTTTCAGATTTGCATCGCACCATATAATATGGTGCTATCACATGATTTAAAGGCGTTTTCGCATGCGTAAATATAATTAGTCCAGTCATTTTCTTACTTTTGGTGATATCTCATCTCACCAAAGACCTGCTTGTCATTGACAGGTCATTGATGAGCCATCACTCAGGTGGAAGTTTGTACCCAGTTCTGGAAGTTATATTTTCTGAATGCTTTATGCCCCATCTCTGGAACTGTGTGCTTTATGAAATTAGGCTGGACATACAGAGGTCGATACTGAAAGATATCTGGCTAGGTAAATTAGCCGGATAAGTTTTATCCTGCTAATTTATCTGGGATATTCAGCAATTTTGGCTGAGCTGCTGAATATATTGGATAAGTTTAAAGTTGGCTTTATAAGTTTTATTTGGCTAACTTTAGACCTGCTATTGAGCAGGTGTAAGTTATCCGCCTCACTTAGCAGGATAAGGCCGAATATCGGTACTTATCCTGCAAGGGGTGTATTTATTAAAGGTTTTCTCCCAGTCTATGTCTATGTCTTACCACCATCTAATAAGCTACAAGTCAAAACAACCAGTCTTCTAGGTCTGCATGACCTTGCTTTCTAGACAGTACTTGGCCACCATCAACCTACAGGCATGGACACTATTGTTTCCTAGGGAGTTGTAGCATGCTGGTACCAACCTGACATTTCATAGTCAAAGGGTTGGGCTGCCTTTCTCCACTCTTTGTTTTGTCTTTATTTGCTTTCCCCTTGCCGCTGCTCTCAAGAAAGTGAAGAGTGGTATGTTTGCAAAACAACATTCTCCCAACTCTGTTCCTCCTATTGTTTTACTCTATGATGGCAGATAAGCACCATAGGCAAGAAATATATTTAGAAAACGTAAGTGCCAATCAATCAGTTCCAAGAGCCAGGGAAATTTTGTCCTTACTGTTTCTTAGGTTTTTGCTTTCTTTTGTTGTTGCTATTTTACTTGTTATTTTGTGTGGCTTTTTTCTTATTTTGCTCTTTTTGTCTATATTTTAGTTTGGGTTTTTACATTTTGGGTTTTTTTTTTTTCCTTTATTCATATTGTTTGATTTTATGCATTATAGGCGCTTAGGTGACCAGGCTCCTAGGAATTGTTCCAGCTCTGACCGTTAGGTTCATCCAGTCTGCCCAACCTCCCACCTGGGGCAATACCTTTGACTCCAGCCAAACTCTGGCTTTCTCGTCTCTTCTTCACCACCAGGAATCTGGTGTATTTACCCCATGCTTTTTTGAATTCTGTTACTGTGGTTTTTCCATCACATCCATAGGGAATCATCCCATGCATTCACCATCTTTTCAGTAAAGAAGTGTTTTCTGATGTTTTCCCCGAACTGTCCCACCCAGGAGCTTCGTATCATGATCTCTTGTTCTAGAGCACTTTTTCTTCTCAAAAAATGTGCTTCTTGTGCCTGATTCATATCTTTGAGATATTTGAATGCCTCTGTTATAGTAAATCTCCCCTGTTTCTCCTTTTCTTTAGGATATACATATTAGGGCTTTAAGTTTCATCTCATATGGCTTTTGGTGCAGAATCCACACCATTTTGGTAGCCTTTCTCTGGACTGGCTCCAGCCTGTCTCAGTCAAATGATTATGCGCTAATGGGGTGATTTTGTTTCTTTCCACAGGCAGTGGAGGATAGGGGAGCAGTTAGTTTTTAATTTTAAATCCAAATAAAAAGAAAAATTCTGAAAAATTTAGAATGGTCATAGATGGAAGTTTCAGCAAGAGATCCATGAAGGCAGCTTCTGTAGCAATAACTGATTGATTACCTGTGGCTGTATTTGTTGCATTAGTCACTGTTGTTGTCGACTGGGTACTTACAAGTCTGAAGAGTCCTAAATAAAAGAAAGAGAGAGGATATATTGCAAATAATGCTATTCGTGGATCCCAAACTGGTCATCAGGCTGAAAGTGCTAAGCAAGGTTGACAACGCTCAGAAAATGTACTGGCAATCAGTAAATAAATGACATGTCCATAAAAATAATTTCATGCCCGTAAGAGCACTCAGAGCAAGGCTCCTGTGTCTCCAGTGCTGTGAGCTCAGGCTCTCATGGCTGCAGTAATCAGGAGTTGGAGCCACCTCTTGTCACGTAAAGAGGTGAATCTTGGCATAGAAAGTCCAGCTGTGCACATAATAGTAATGGTAAAACGCGTGTCAGTCAAAAGGGTAGGTTATCCAGCTAAGAAGTGGCAATCTGTGCCAGATAGCCAGGTAAGCCTGAACTTATCTGGGTAAGTGGTGGCAGCTGCTACTCAGCTGGATAAGTCAGTACCTTTCCATGTGAGGGCGCTAAGCAGTACTCTTGCTTATGAAGGCATATTTTCTGTGCGCAAAACTTCTTGCTGCATCATCAGTAAGCTTTGCGCACAGAAAATACGCATTCAAGTGCAGGCAGAAAGGTGCATTCGACTAAACGCCCCTTTCTGCATCGGCCTGTTAGGTTGTAAGCCCTCTGTGGATAGGAAAACTCCTACAGTACCTCAGTGTAATCTGCTTTGAAGCGCTGAAAAGTGGAACATAAATTAAATAAATAAGTGACTGAGCAGGTTGGAAGCTTTGCACTGGGAAAATAATTATTTCGAAACAAACACAAAGCAGACCACAAGTATCTCATTCAAAATAGCTAATTAGCTCTGTGTGAAATCCTGCACCACCAATGAGGGACCTTGGAAAGTGGCAGATTAACTTCTGATGCCCAGGGCAGCCTGCCAGAAACTGTGCTATTCTGACTTCAGCTTTTCAGTGTGGCCATGGCAAGAGAATTTGATGATCACACACAGTGTGGAAACAAGCCCTTCCAGCCTGGAGATTTTAAACTCAGCTTTCGATGAACAAAGTTTGGGAAAGGGAACAGTGAGCCCAGCAATCTTAGATCTGGGAAAGAACATTGGGATCACCATAAAGGTTAACCAGAGGCAGGGGCCAGAAAGCAGCAGGCAGATGTTGAATTCATTTACCACAATATTTCGAAGAAAGAAATCTTTCCTGTACCTGCCAGTAAAAGCAGAGCAGCGTTGCGTTTCCGTCGGTGCATCCTCAGGGCCCTGTCTCAGAACTTCGTTCAGGAAAAAAACCCTACAAAGAAGCAAATTGATCAGTGATTATTGCTGTCTGGTTCATCAGGTTTTAGTTCATGCTAAAGACATCAAAAAGTACCATGGAATTGAGTTTTCTGTATTATCACTATACCTGCAAGCATCTCCCACTTATCTATATACTGACTACTAGAATACCATTTACATCCCCCTCACTGCATGCCTATGGGCAATATCACCACTTCTGAGGAACAATTTATCAAGCAATGCCCTGAACTCCTCTCTAAAGCCAATAGGACATGAGATAGAAACTCTGATCTGCCCCTAATACCTACCGCTTGCTGATCCAGAAGACTTCCTCATTTTCAGCTTTTCCTCCTATGATACACTTCCTCTGCCTTGATAAAGCCCTCTTCTTAGGCAATGAAATTACTTGGGATATAATTTTATAACAATATGAGGGCAATGTGAGGGAATACTGACAATACCAAGATTATTCTTCCTTCAGAAATCAACTTAAGAAACGTTAGTGACACAGCAGTCCAAGGTATTTTGGGACCTGGGACTTATTATCAACTGGGCCTTCATCTAATCCCTGTCCAGCATGATAGAAGAGGTGGAGCACTGAGGAGGGTTTCTGTTCTGAGTCCAAAGGTGCAATTATACCCTCAACTTCAACACATGCAAAATAAATCTTCCATGTATTCTAAGGAGCATGGGCTGAGCTACAGCATTAAAAAAGGAGACAGAGGGCTGAGAGAACTAGCAGAGAAGGGTAGAAGAGAAAGGAAGATAACAGAAGGGAGAGAAAGGAAGAAGGAAAAAGCGAGAGAGAGAGAGAGACAGGAAAGAATAAGAGCCCAGGTAATTACAGTCATGGAACCAGAGCAACAGATCTCCCCTTCCTCCAAATGCTGGTAAGGGAGACAGAATCCCCTGTACAGTCTACGACCTGGGTATTGGTTCCAACCCCAGCCCCTCATTAATGAGACAGATCAGTCCCGCCTGACTGATATAGATCATCACTGCTGCTGTGATCATTCCAGCAGTGAGGCCAGGAACGCCATAGCACTTGCACTGAAATCATGCAGCTCTCCCTTACATGTGATAAATATAGTTTCCTGGAAACCTGGGTAGCTGGCCATCCCAGTGGCACTGCCATGCAAAAGGGTCTGCATTCAATTCCCCCCCCCCCCCCCCCCCCCGTTAAGGTTTCCGCTCCCCCAGTTGACTGGGTCTGGGGATGGTCCTGGGCTGGGAGGAAGCCCCAGTCATTGCACAGTGACCAGATTTATGGCCATGATGGCAGGGGGTCAGAAGGCTAAGTAAGTTGGCAGGGAAGGTAAAACAGGGGAAGATTCCTTGCGCAATAGTGAATGAAGACTGATGGTACCAGATCCCAGTCCTGGTTCTGACCGAGCAGGATGTAGCTGCCAGGTCAAAAAAAAGAAAAAGATGCAGGAATCCATATTAAGCCACTGTGCAGCTCGACAACTTAATCGGACAGATTTATCTAGTTAACTTACCCAGGATATTCAGCAGCACAGCAGCACTGCCAAATGTACCCGGCTAACTTAAAGTGAGCCAGGAAAGGGGATCCGGCCAACTGCAGGACGTCCCTGTGGTCTGCCCAGGGTTCGCCGATAACGTCTCCAGCTAATTTGACTCCTCCCTAATCCGCTCATTCTCCTCCCTTGAGTTATCCTGCTAAAAACTTAGCTGAATAAGTCACTTATCTGACTAAATGGCTGACTGTAGTTGGATATTCAGCAGCACCACTTAGCCAACTTAGGCCTGGATTTATCAAAATGCGGTAAGTACCGCATGCGATAGCAAAAGGGGCGTGTTTTATGCTAATCTAGTATTTATCGCATTTTGCGATAATTACCTGTGCGAAGAGCTAAGTTAGTGCACATTGCGATACCATTTCATATTCTAGCTTGATGGACTCTCTACCTGGGTAACATCAAGCTAGGTTGAGAGACCCTTGCCCAAATCTCATCTTGGAGTGAGTTTCCTCACTCCGAAGGCCAGCAAATCTTCACAAGAGACCACTGTTCTGTTCGTACGTCTCATGTAGAATGTGAAAGCGGCCCCTAACCCCCTACACTCTTACCTCATCCCCACCTCGAGTTACTAGGTGGGCCTATCCTAGGGATATAAATACCTATCTACGGGACATGCTATTATGGCCAGTCTCTCTCTCTCTTTCTCTCTCTCTCTCTCTCTCTCTCTCTTTCCTTACATGGCAATAAACCCACCTAATGCATTTGAAAAAGGTGTAGTTAAAAATCTGCTGTGACCCCCTTAGCTGGCATATTTTTGCTTAATATCAGGCTTATACTATCCTGCTTACAACTAGATTGCCAAATCATTTTGAAAAGATCTTTTTTTTTTTTACTGACAATTTGCTGGATTTGCACTGATAACCTAACTCTTTTATGAGACAGTTTACATAATTTGAAAGCCTGCAAAATACCAAAAAAATCAAAAATCAACTTAGCTCCACTCTCTGTCCAAGCTCTCTCACTCCACGCCTGTCCCTGCACAGTGCGGTTATTACAAGTCAGTATTTGCCACAGCCTGCTAACAACTATTCTTTTAAAATTGCTGTGAGAAACTTTTCCTTTACCATGCACACAGCGTAGAAACGTCCAGGGCTGAAGGAGCACCGGGACAACACTTTTACAGGCATAAAAAGGAGTTTAGTGACTTTATAGGCAGATGATTTTATGCTCATTCTTTTACTGACTGTCAGTAAATTTACTGATGATTTGTAACACAGCTGGTGAGAAGCTTGTTTTCTGAGAAAAGAGGTCCATTATTCCCTTTTCCTCCTTTCCCTTCTCTCCACCAGTTTACTTTGCAGCCCCATTGTTAATACAACCCATGATTTCAGGCCACGTCCTCCTTTGAATTCGTTTGAAGGGAGCATAGGTTTCAGGCATAAGTCACAAATGTAGTAACACAGTATCACCTACTGATTGTTAATCTCTTATTCTCTGTGCTCTGACAAAAGGAATTAACACTTCAGGCTTAAAATCATGCTGGCGTCATCTTTCCTCTGCAAGAAGAATTACCCAACGCAAACCTGAGAGCTGGGTTTCTCCTCATCTCGGTTAGTCACCGTACTGTGTATGCTAAGCAGCGGCAGGCAAACAGGGCAAGCCCAATTCTTTCTAGATTACTTCTCTCCCCTTTCTGTTCCTGCCAGGGGCTGAGGGGATCCGGCCACGTCAGAGAAGGAGACATCCTGACTCTCGCTGCCATCTCTTCTCTGGATCAACACAAACCATTAGCCTTGGGGAGCCTCACCTCAGGCTTCCCAGAGGAAGCGGTTCTTATTTAGCCAAAATAAATGATAGGTGTACATACTCTTTCCAAATATTTCTTTTCTACTGAATTCTACAGGGAGAATAGCACAATCCCTCTTTTTTTCCCCCCCAAGCCTGGTACATGTTGATTGACCAGCCTGCTGCTTCCATGCCAGATCCATTGGGCTGTACCTACTACTCAAATATTGGCTGATAAGTGCAAACGTAGCTTCTCCTTCTCCGTAGTCTCACCAGGAGACACAATCTTATAGGTTCTTATTATTATTTTAACCCCCTTCTCCTTTGGAGGCTGCGGAAAGGGTTATTTGTACTGCTGCAGCTTCGGGGAACATTCAGGGTCCTTCAGGGACCGCCGGCAGGGAGCAGATCAGCCTCTGTCCAAGCTCTCTCACTCCACACCTGTACTACAAAGGTCCACACCAGGTCCTTGCTCCAAAAGCCCTACATTTATTGAAAGCTCAAAGGTAAAACAATTCTTCACAGGAGAAATCTTCAGTTGAATCACAGGATGCAGTCCAAAAAATATCAAACAGGATCAGCAGAAGCCCTCTTCTTCAAATAAGCTTCATTGAGGAAGAAATTACACTCACTCCCAACTACCCCCAAGGTCTCCTGGGTCAAACGTTCTTTCCAGAAGCTTCCCCAGCAAGGGCAGTAGCCCTTCGACTTCAGGGCCCACCTTCTGGATGGCTGTAGGAATCTTACACTCCTAAAATCCAGCTCCAACTACCACCCCAGATGCCTGGAAAAGCATCTCAAGAACAGAAGAACAGAAGAAATTGCCATGCTGGGTCAGACCAAGGGTCCATCAAGCCCATCTTAAATACCCTCTTATCTCGCCCAAACACAGGGTCATTTATCATTTTGCATCCTAATGCTGTAACGCACACAATAAATACCGCATCGCAAAATGTGTATGCAAATTAAAAATTAGTATTTGAGTGGGAGGAGTTTGGAGGAAGTAAATGGAAATGCGGGTTGGCTAGCATAGCGTGCATTACAGTAACGCAGGATTTAATGCCGGAAATAACTACTCCTTTTTTCTGTGCGTTGTGCCTGCGTTAGTGTCCGAAAAGGTTTTTAATCGCAAATGCTGGTTTGGGAGGGGGAGAGGGAGGGATAGAGAGCCTCTGTGGAGGGCTACTTATACCACTGTAAGAGGGAGCATTATAAACTCGGGGTGAGGTTTTGGGGGGTGGAGTAGGTTTTAGGGGGCAGTTTTAAATGCACAGTCAGAGGTATGAAAAGCATAGTTGACATCAGTGAAGATTTGTTGTCATTTGGAGTGAGGAAAGGTAAAAGAAGAGTTGATTTGTGCAATGTACTCTCTACCTAGGTTGATTGAAGCTATCTAGAGAGTGTCCTCTCTCTACCACACTGCTTGGGGACCATAGTCAGTGTTATATTATTATTATCTATTTATCTCTACAACAAGTCCTCAAAGCAAGTAACAATAAAACAAGAAATGCAATGAATGCAGTAAAATACAAGGTCTGAAAACTCATAACTACAAAAGGACAAGAGACGTGCCATGCTGGGTCAGACTAATAATCCTCTGAGCCCAGCATCCTGTCTCAAAAGGTCATTTGAATGAACCCAGAATATCCTAAAGGGGAAATTGGTTGCTTACTCCCAGAAATGCTGATGCCCAGGGCCACCTGACGTTGCTAATGGACCTGTCCCTTCTATACTGTTAACATTGTCCACATCCTCCAGCAATGAATTCCACAATTTGGGATAGATTTTAAAAGGTGCGCGCGGGAGTAGATTTGTTCGCGCAACCCGGCGCGAACAAATCTACTCCCAATTTTATAACATGAGCGCGCCATGTTCCGGTCTGGGGGCTGGTCCGAAGGCCGCGGCCATGCCCCCGGAATGCCCCTGGGCCGGAACCACACCCTCGGCCCCGCCCCTGGAACGCCCCCCAATGACGCACCGACCACGACACGCCCCTGACACGCCCCCCCCAGGAAAGCCCCTGGACTTACGCGCGTCTCTGGGCTTGCATGCACCGCCGAGCCTATGCAAGGGGCAGCTTTTCAGGGGTTGTGCGTGTATCTTACTCCCGTAACCCTTTGGAAATCTGCCCCTTTGTGTGTTGGCTGAAAAACTACTTTCATAATTTTCTAAAAATCTGGAGTAACCCCCAGTCCTAGTACTTCTAGAAATGGTAAATTATTCTTTTGTATTAACTTATGGCACAGCTCTCTTGATTTTCTAACCTCCGATCACATCCCATCTCAGTCATGTCTTCTCCAAGCTGAAGAGCCTTAACCTGTTTAACCTTTATAAAGGGGCCGTTCCATCCCCTTCATTATTTGTATTGCTCTTCTCTGTACTTTTGCTAGTCCTGCTATATCTTTTCTGACATGGTGGCAACCAGAACTGCACACAGATCTCAAGGTATGGTCATAGCATGGATTTATACAGCTCTCTTTTCTAGATTATTAATGGATAAATTAAACAACATTGGGCCCAGTACATATCACAGGGTTATTCCACTTTATTCACCTTTCTCCATTGGGAAAACCTCCAAAGGAAGTAGTGAAGATAATAGGTAACAGTAGCAGAATTTAAGAAGGGATAGAATAGGCCCAGGAGTGCAAACATCTGGGAGCAGCAGACCAGCTGAGAAATTGCTGCCTCTCAACTGCACCAAATCTCGCTCAGCAGAGATTCAGAAAGCGGAGGGGCTATTCTCTGCCGAGAGAGACTCAGTGCAGCCGAATTGCAGCAATTATTCAGCCCGTCTCCTTCTAGGCAGCATTCAGAGAACAGCAGGAACTGGAGTGAGGTAGGAGGAGGGTACAGAACAGACAAAAGAAAAACTAACCTGCTCCCTAATCCAGCCCCTCCCCTCTTGTCAGTTCCCCTTCCCTCCTGTCCTGTCCTTCTGATCCCTGTTGTCAACAGCACCAGCAGTGCCCAGTGGCAGCAAAAATATAAATCCATCACTGCTCCTACTATTTTGCACCTCCAGCTCAAATGGAACCAAAGCTGGGATCCTGGCATCATGAACTTTTATTTGCAATTTCCTGAGGATTTTCTCCAAGTCATTGCAGTGCTGGTTCTGGAGCAAGGGCCATGCACCAGGGCTCCTTCTGGAATCCTACAGTCATGGATCCTGAAGCTCACCGCTAGGTGTCACCCTTAAGTGATGATCACAACGCCCTTCCTGCTCCTCTGAGGACCGTGAATGCCACCTCTGTGGCATCTCCAGCTCCAGCCAACCCAGGAAAACAGAAGACCCAACTGAGGGATTGAACTGGGAACTTTCTGCATGGCAATGCCCAGCACTGCTGGTGAACCACTGGGTCAGCCCTGGGTACCTCATATTTCTGCGCTCTCTCAGATAACGTCAGGAAACCCAGAAGGTGTGAGCTAAGTCTTAAAAAAAAAATATTAACAATTTCCTGGTGCAGTTTGCGCCGGGTAAACTGGTTTCTTGGGAGACTGTCAAGGATGGTTTAATGGGAAATTGAAAATTGACAATGTGGGTGCAGGAGAAAAGGTGGTGCTCACAGAGACAAGAGGACGGACCCATCCTGCTGAATCCATTCCTGCTGCACAATTTTGCTGTGAATGCCCTATGGTACTATACTATTAGAGAAACAAAGGTGTAAGTATGTGCTGTAGTGCATCCATTGGAGGAAATCTCTAAAATACAATACAGAAAATATAAATGAATCATAAAATGCATTTCCATGAATGCACTGTCACTGGAATGCATTTGATGATTCATTTGTACTTTCTGGCGAAGACGATTTTAGCTCATTCTGTTTGAACCTGAGGAAAGGAATGTCAGAACCCAGAGATAGTCAAGAAATGTTTGTCACCCTTTAATTCTATCAGGCCAATACAGTACAGTGCGCTCCGGTGGAGCGCACTGATAACCCGTGTTTGGACGCACATTTTCGACGCGCTAGTTTTACCCCTTATTCAGCACTAGCACTAGCGTCCCTAGCGCCTGTTTTTACTGCGGGCCCTAATTTGAATAATTTTTTTTTCTGAATCGCGCACACATGAGATTTTTACTGTATCGGCCTGTATGTTGGGAAAGGTAAAACTGCTCAAGGTAGTTTAATTATTTGAGAATCTTTACTGGGTTCAACATGGTATTATAGTTAATAATGCACATTCCATCTGCTTTTAGGATTGCAAGATACAAAACCGATGACTAAAAAGCTGCAGATTTCTAGAGTGCAATGGAAAGTCCATAGA
Organism: Rhinatrema bivittatum; assembly: GCF_901001135.1. NCBI lineage: Eukaryota > Metazoa > Chordata > Amphibia > Gymnophiona > Rhinatrematidae > Rhinatrema > Rhinatrema bivittatum. Next base: position 16,175,696 of record NC_042627.1, on the reverse strand, counting down.
TTAGCACCTAATTATCTATGGACTTCCCATTGCCTGCTAGGAATCTGCAACCTTTTAGTCATCTCTATTGTATCTTGTAAGCCTAAAAACAGATGGAGACTCTCTCAGGAGCCCCTGACTAACGTAATTCGTGAGGACCTCACTAAATGGAACAGAGCTGGTGCGATCCCTTTGGATGTCAGGTCCTTCGATGGAGCTGTCACACGTTGTCCACAGAACCTGCAGCTTTTTAACCATTGAGCTCCTGTATCCCAGCATCCCTGATCCTGCAGACTCTCTCCTGCGTACTCTAATACGAAAGCAATTTATAACAAATTGCTAATAACATCCCTGAGCAGCAGATTGGAAAGAAGGATCACGTTTTGAGGGGAAAAGTAATCTGAGTGAAAGCATTAGAAAGGAATTTGCTTGGAGCAGCCGAGTGGCTGCACTGTGCTCTGCCATGCGGAGAGACGGGGTTCAATTCCTGGCTCAGATCTTCTTTTCCCTTACGGTCTAATCTTAAAAGGCCGGCGCACATTAAAACTGGGAGATACGCGTGTGGCCGGGCCACACCGAAGACCAGCTCGACAAAAAAAGGGGTGGGCCATTAGACACTGTCCCGCTGAAGCGCATGCCGGCAGCCAGCCGGCCCAAGCAACCTGCTACTGCTCCGGAGAGCAGGTAAATATGCGAACAAAAAAAAGTTAGATAGAGGGGTTTTAGGGGTCAGGGCGGATAGGGGAAAAGGGAGGCAGGTCAGCTAGGGGGTTTAAGAAGTTCCTTCCCAGTCCGCTCCTTTATTGGAGTGGACTGGGAGGGAACTGGGGAAAGGCGCTATCGCGTCGCCGTGCGCTTCTTAGAAAACGTAGCCCCCTTATGTGCGTGAGTCGGCGAGCGCACATGTGCACACAGGTAGCGGATTTTATAACACGCGTGAGTCGACGCCCGCATGTTATAAAATCGGCATGTCCATATACACGTGCCGGGAACTGCGCACACACATGGACGCCCGCACACGGGTTTAAAAATTTACCTTTTAGTCAGCAGGGACAGGGGAGGTAACAGGGGCAGTGCTCACAACCCTGACAGGAAAGGGAGGGAGTACCGGTCATTGCTCATTGGTGACCCCTAGCAGCAGGATTTACGGAGGAGTCTGAAAGGAGTCTGGGTGCATGGCCCCCACCCAAGGACTGTGGGGATATAAAATAGGGGGGAAATCCTGGGGGAGATGTGAATGAAGGTTCACAGCACCAGATCTCAGTCCAGGTTCTAACTGAGCTGAAAATCCAAAGGAACAGAAGGAAACCGCCAGGTCAGAAAAAGAATAAAAAAGAAAAGGAAGGAAATCTGCTTCATTGTCTCCGGTAAGGAGAGATTCTGACATAAAACCTTCAGCACTTCAGTCCCCACAGCCTTACGCCTTATCCACACACAATCTCCTCTGTGCCTTTAGTTATTTATGTCAATGTTTTACACGCTCACTTCTAAAAGAAACTATGAGCGACTTACAAAATCAACTTAAGCTACAATAAGTAAAGCAAACACAGAAACCTGCAATAATGTAAAACAAATGAAATGAAGAGCAAGACGTACAATACTGCCCCTGCACCCCAGAGAGCCCTAAATGCTTTCATGTGCATTGCTATGATTTACCTCAGTAAGAAATAGCGATTTATCAAGTGAATAAATGAAATGAAACAAAACTATGACCAAGACCTGCCTTTCCTGCTTTTATCTACTGCAGGTGCAAATGCCAGAGTGAGATCGCTGGAAACTGAAGCCTTCCATATAAGCATGGCCCAGGCAGCACTGACACAGGCTCATGTCCCTCCACCCCTCTGTACGCCAGGAGAAGCCTCCATCTGTGCTGCTCAATGCTGCGATCACCGGCAAGTACCAGTGGTGATGTGGGCATCTGCCCATTGGCCATTGAACAAGACCATCCCTTTCACTTCACTGTTGGGTGATACAGAGCTGAGGACCAGTGTGGGAGGTTGCCAGATATCTCGATGGGAAAAGAATAATCACTCCTTTGTGGTAAAATTTTAAAAATATATCCCTTTTCCCCATTCTCTGTCCTTTGTTTAAAAGGGAAAAAAAGGGCTCATCCAGCCCAAATGGATTTCAGGATGCAATTCTGGGAATGTTCTTCTAAAGAGCTGCGAGTATCTGGCCACCCTCCACAGTGCGATCGCTCTCTCCACCAGAAGGCACAGGACCTATTCAGTAGATGCAAGGAATCCTGCACGGACCTACCTGGGCTCTCTCGGTCTCCGGGGAACCCGCTGTCCGGTCTCCTGTACAACAGGTGTGGCCAAATGACTGCCTGCCAGAGAGCAGAGCCTTAAAGCAGGAGGGCGAGGCAGGCAGGTGAAACCTTGCCTCAGGTGAGATAGAGAAGGGCAATCCCCACCCTCTGCCACCTCCTCCCCTCTAAGGTAAGATCGCCCAGAGCAGTGCAAGACGGGATGTACCTGCCCAAACCCAGAGAGGATCAGATTTCTTTTTTGTTTTTTATTGTGACATTCGGCAAAGCCAGGGGAACCAGTTAAGCTGTTTGTAGAACAAGCAGGAATTTTTAAAATCCTAAAATGTCTATATGAAAAGGCGGTGCTGTGTCTATAGCAAAGTTTGGAGAAGCAACTCAGTTACCAGACTTCAGGAGATGGATTTCCGGGGGCAGGTCCTTCAGCTAAGCCTGCGGTTCTTGTAATTATGCAGGTCTGATTATTATTATTTTTAATTTATAGCCTGCTCTTCTCACAGAGAATTGGGGTGGCATACAAAAAAAGGAATCAGATTAATACAACAAAAATGTCTCTGCTTCCCAGCCAAGGGTCAGTCAATGCAATGAAAATGTCACTCATACAATGGAATCAACAGCCCGTCTCAAAATGCATCTCATACATTTACCAAACACAATGCAGAACCTGAAATAGGTTGTGACCTCATAATAGGCACGACCAGCCGATTGGCTTTCAGATTGCCAAACAGGACTTTCAATGCTGAAAAACAATCCCAATTGCTAGATTTTCTAATTGCAGGACATTATGTATAGGGTTTCGCCATTGCCAAAAAGATGCGATTCACAATTCAGGGGGGTCAATGTCTGTCCATCCATAGACAAAATAACTTTGCTAAAAGAGGAGGAAAATTCACCAAGCCCATAATGCAAGTGTAAAGAAATAAACAGAGGAACTCGCCCTGAAGACAGTGAACTTTATTATTATTCTTGTAAGGTTTGGCTGGCCATGAGATGGCCCCGCAACCAGCCGCGCTCACCCAGGACACTGCCAACCCTCCCCGATGCTGCCTATACTCCTTCGTGACAGGAACGCCACCATCTCTCGCTCTCCCAGGCACGCCAGGCCACTTCCTAGGCGAGCACATGCATGGCAGCCCTGCCTTCGTAGTCCCCATGGCGGGAAACTTGAAGTGACACCGGGAGATGATATCAGTGCGGGCTGGGGATTTAAACCCCAGCTGCGCTCCCAGCCGCTGCCTCAACAACAGGTTTTCCTGCTCCTTCAGTGCATGTTGCTATTGTTGTCTCCTTTGCCTTGCCTGTTGCCTCCTTACCATGTCTTGCCTTGTTGTTGCCTTGCTTTACTCTGCCTTGCCCTGCCTGTGTCTTGGTGCCCAGGGCCTTGTCTTTGTCTTCTCTGTCCGCCTCTGCCTGACTACTGGTTCTGACCATGGCTACGGACATTGACTACTCTTCTGGACTGCCGCCTGCCTTGACCTCAGTTTGGCCCTTGACCTGCCTGCCCTGACCTTGACCTGGACCTGGATATCGTTCACTCACTGCCTGCCCTGGACTCTGCCTGGGACTCGACTGCGTCGGATTGCTTCTTACAGGACTCTCGCCTAAACCCTGCTGGCCCCTGGGATCCAAGGGTTCAATCTGCAAGGTGAGGCTCTAGCTCCAGTCCTAGTAAAAGGACGTCCACCTGCAGTCAACATGGGCCTAGGCTGCGCCAACCGCACCACAGCCCAAGGGCTCAAATCTGTTACAATTTGTATTCATGTTATTATTCTTGTTATTTGTATAACACTCCCAGGTGTATGCAGTGTTTTACAGATTCACATAATATACATCGCCCCTGCTTCTTGAAGTTTACAGTCCAATAAAAATAGACAAGAAGCACAGACAAACATGGTAGCAGGGGTCTTTCATCAAAACAGTGGGGCCATCTGCAGGAAATGAGAACCAAGGATAAGACATATGTGTGAGAACTAGGATTGCAGGTGGAATCTAATTGAAAACATGGATTAATTTACCTAATCAAGTGAATCAGTAGGAAAAACTTTGTCCTCAAAAAAGACTTATTTATTAAAGCATGAGCTTTCGAGGACAGAATCCACTTCATCAGATGCATCTGACCATGCTGCTGAATATCCTCGTAATAAGTGCTTTTTAGGTGCATAAGTGTTATCCATCTAAGTTTAGTTCTGCTATTGAGCAGATTTAATTTAGCTGGCTTAGTTATCTGTCCTAGGCTGAATATCGCTTCTTAGCCGGATAACTTATCCGTCTAAGTAGCATTGTCCCGATCTGCCCACTGCCCACCCACAACTTATCCGACTAACCAGATAGCCTGATATCCTGCTAGCTAGAGGCCACTGAATATAACCAGAAATTCAGCAGCTGCTAGATAGCCGGATACGTCCTATTTATCCAGCTATAAGAACATAAGAAATTGCAATGCTGGGTCAGACCAACGGTCCATCAAGCCCAGCATCCTGTTTCCAACAGAGGCCAAACCAGGCCACAAGAACCTGGCAAGTATCCAAACACTAAGAAGATCCCATGCCACTGATGCAATTAATAGCAGTGACTATTCCCTAAGTAAACTTGATTAATATCTGTTAATGGACTTCTCCAAGAGCTTATCCAAACCTTTTTTGAACCCAGCTACACTAACTGCACTAATCACATCCTCTGGCAACAAATTCCAGAGCTTTATTGTGCGTTGAGTGAAAAAGAATTTTCTCTGAATAGTCTTAAATGTGCTACTTGCTAACTTCATGGAATGCCCCCTAGTCCTTCTATTATTCGAAAGTGTAAATAACTAAGTCGCATCTACTCATTCAAGACCTCTATCATATCCCTTCTCAGCCGTCTCTTCTCCAAGCTGAACAGCCCTAACCTCTTTAGTCTTTCCTCATAGGGGAGCTGTTCCATCCCCTTTATCATTTTGGTTGCCCTTCTCTGTACCTTCTCCATCACAACTATATCTTTTTTGAGATGCGGCGACCAGAATTGTACACAGTATTCAAGGTGTGGTCTCACCATGGAGCGATACAGAGGCATTATGACATTTTCCGTTTTATTAACCATTCCCTTCCTAATAATTCCTAACATTCTGTTTGCTTTTTTGACTGCCGCAGCACACTGAACCGACGATTGGCATCTGAATATCGACCTCAGGATGTCTGAATTGTTTCATGAAAAAACAAGCACTATTTTCCAAAAAAAGAAGCCCAAACACATGTCTGTCCCCCACACACTCATCTCTCTCCCCTCCCCCCCCAGCACAGGTCTGGCCCCCACACTCATGTACCTCTTCTTTTTGATTGTTGCCAGTTGAGTGTTTCACTCCCTTCAGGGTTCAAGCCTGCCATGGTGCATAAAACCTTCCATGATCACCAGGCACTGTTGCTTGCAGTCAGTACTCCTCGTGGCCAGGCCTCATTGGCAGCCAATGTCAGGGACAGCTGGGCTCAAGTCCGACCCACCAAGCCCAAAAAAAACAACCCGCGATTGACAGCAAAATCGCCCAATAATAAGCAACCCACAAACTGAAAAAAAAAAGTGAATTGCTAGAAAAAGAAGCCCAAACTCGCGTCGGAGTTGACCAGGCTTGCGCGACTCACCTGCCACACTGCAGGCGACACATTAACGTGTCGCGACACACAGTTTGGAAAGCTCTGCTCTAGACAGTTTGACCAAATGACACCCAGAAGTATTAACCCTGTTATTATTGTTGGAATGATTCTTATTACCACTGTCATTGTTTTTACTATTACCATCCAATTAAAAACTGATGGAGGAAGGAACGAAGAAACAAAGTAACTTGCCTGAAGTCACAGAGAGAGTCAGTAACAGTGACGAGCCTCATCTAGGGCACAGAGGATCACAACACTTCTCCTGACTCATACATCGGCGCTCTAACCACTGCACACCTCCTGCCTACATTAGGCCAACAATTATAGAATTACAAGCAATTATGGAATTACAAGCTTTCCAAAGCAACAAAATGGAGGCTGAGGTAACAGACATGGATACAAAGGTTGCTACCATGCTGGCAGAAGTCCCACTGTGGTTTTTGGACAAGATTTTGCTTGCACATATTTTTTGGGATGTGCGTATTTTTCCTCTTCAGAAGCTGCAGCACATTAAAGCCTTGACCGGAAGATGCGCTGTTTCAGTCATGCCGGCAGCAGACTGGTTTGTCGGTTTTGCGTGCTTTTTTTTTTGCTCTTGAAGTGTGCTACTCAGTGCCTCACTCACCTTCATGTTATACGGATAGATGTGCAATAGTCGTGGAAGCCAAGTGAATCCTGTTCAGATTCCTCCCTAGCATCCTTCAAACCGATTCAATTCACTACAGTTTTTATTTTCCGAGCCTCTGCTAGCTGTCCGAGCACAACATGGGTTAAATCTCGGCTGGTTTGGCTTAGTTCACCAAAATAAAGGACAGTTCTGACTCCATTCACGGGTCTGGTAGGGATGTGCTGTCAGCTTCTTATCCAGCAGCTCTCACCAGCTCTACTCCAGTAGGTGAGGCACTCTTTCTTATCAGAAAATAATTGAACAAGGGGCTTCTAGGAGCCCCCAAGAGTTTCCTTCAGTACATCACTAAAGTCAAGGATGATTCTTGAGCCAAATATGCACTTGACAGACATCTAATGGCTATGTGATCACTGTCAATGGTCCTCAGCAAATATAAGTGTCTTAAAGTGGAACAACCAAAGTTACTGTCAACATACTCATTGTGTCTGCAGTAGGCACAGTACTGGGAAGAAAAGTAATTCGTTATGTTCAAAAACAACATTGAATGAATAGTCCTGATTTGCATTTTAATTTGTAGTTTGCTTCCAAGATCTCTTATGAATATGTCTCTAGATAAAATGTAACCCCTCATATCGTCACTCCATCCGAGCAATAATGTGTCAGTGCACTAAATTGTTCCTTCGCAATGTTTTTTTTATATTTATTTTTGTTATGCATTCCAAAATAAAGACAAGAATACCTTGCTTCAGTAACATGGGGTACAACAGAAATTGTAAACGGTATCATTGGAAAATAAGCAAAAAGTCAAGCATCCTCATATAATAAAAGGAAAATGGAGGGGAAACAAGAGAAAAAGAAGTGAATGTATTACACCTTGAAATTGGAGGAAAAAAAGCATGCTGAGAAGACAACTCCAGTATCTCTTTATAGGGCCGGTCTATAGGATTGGCTTTTAAGCCTGTGAATCTAAGAACGACCAGAGTTGAGATGGTTCAAAAAAGATAAAATTGAGATTAAGGATTTGAATAAGACACTTACAAGGATATTGCAAGATAAATTTACCCCCCTTAGATAACACCTAAGGAAGCATAGAAAGACATTTTTTCCTGCGAAGTTGGGTAGATCTGGTAACATCAGGATATATCCATAACCTTTGCCCATAATATAATAAAGAACTATTACGAAAGAAAAGTCTAAGAACATTATTTCCATCAGAGAAAAAAGAAAAGGACCCCAACAAAGTTCCTTTTTGCGTAATCTCAGTGGATTGTGAAGTTTCAAAGATGTGGTTTATAAGGTCCAAGGCATTATCCGAGGGCAAATTCCCATCTGGATTTTCTTCTGTTTGAGATAAATAATATGCTTGGTTATTACAGGCATTGCAGCATTAGGAATTTTCAAAATTTGAGAAATATAATTTCTAAACAAATCTGCAGGAGAAATCTATTTAACAATAGGAAAATTTAATATTCTTAAATTAAGGCGTCACAAGGAATTTTCGATAATCTCCAGCTTCTTGGAAGATATCTGGTCAGATTGAATCAAAACTTGCTGCAGTTTTTCTAGCAGAGTAACCCGGGTATCTAATGCTTCAAACTTAGGCCTGGATTCACCATTCTCGCACAGAATGGTGAATTCAGCGGTAACGGGGGGCGGGCAAAGGGGGGGCAGGCCTGCGAAAGCCGGCAGCCATCGCACCACCGCGGTGTTATCGCTGCCGGCTTTCGCACCCAATAGCGATAAACCTTACAAAATAACCCCCCTTAGTTCCATGAGATGAAACCAAATTGGAGTTAAGAAGAACTCGATTGTTAGTGTCCAAAATAAGCTTGGTTAAAGATGAAACAGAGGTTTCCAAAGTCACTAAAGCGTTCCATGTGACTTCCAGAGTAATCACAGGGGGTTTACTCAGTCCAAGCTTACCAACCGGAGCGTTCACCGCATCGCTTCCACTCTGAAAAACACCTTCACCCAAATCATCTGGAAGGGCCACAATCAGGGCTGAAGCAGAGGAGCAACTGCTCCAAGAGCCACGGAAACAGCGGCATTCTCTTCAGCGGTGTCCGAAGCTGCTTTCATGCTCCTCCGCAGCCTCTCGTGACAAATTCCAGGCTCCCTGACTCACCTGGAGGGAAACCGATGGAACGTCTAACGGCAGCAGCATTCCATGGTGAGGGGGAGATGGTGTTGCCGGCACGCCCAGGCTGAGGGAGATCTCTTCAGCTGGCAGGGCGACTTCCGCTCACCGTCGGTCCCTGCAATGGCCATTGCGACCAGGCTTACTGCTGGTGTAGCTGCAAGGAACCCCTCGATCCGAGGTTGGTGTAGGTCCAGCGAGGGAGAGCGGGTAATATTCCCCTTCAGCTTGGCTTTGCGCTTAGTATGAGGCATTCGGAAGAAGGAAATCCAAAAAGACGCTGCTATCCTAAGACAGTGCTGTTAACCCAACATTTGCACACCAGAGGTTGATCTGGCTGCCTTCCATGCAGACAGGACCCTGATCCTCCAGAAGGATGACCCCACTGCAGCAGAGAGTGGGAAAGCCAGAGACCATCTTCATGACATCTTCATGTGCTCCTGGACACCGTATGATAATTTGCTAAATGACTACTTTCAGCTGGGAGATTTATACACAATGCATTTGAGATGAGCAAATTAGCTTTCAACTATATACAGGAATTTTCATAATCTTTATAATGAGTGATTTACTCTGTTAAACCAGAAACTTAAAAACAATACCTACCATACATAAAACCACTGTACATTTTATGCTGCTACAATTAAACTCTTATCTACCTCTTAAAGGTGTAGACATTCTGCTCTCTTTACATAAAGTTGAGATGCTCATTGTCTGATTTAAAATGTCTGATAGTCCATAACCGTAGAAATCCTTTACAGACCTCCCTTTCTAATTTTTTAGTGCATGTGCTCATGTCCAATTTAGCGCAGACTATTTAGTGTGCAGACTAAAATCCTTTAGCATTTATACTACTCAGTACCTCATAGTTTGCTGAAGACATATTCGATTCTGTTTTGAAAGGAATTTTATCATAGGCCTAAAGTCAGAGAAATCTTTTGCAAAATATGGCCCAGTGAAGGTGTAGACAACACATTTTGTTATTTTTTTCCCTAATTGAAGACACAAGAGTATATATCCCATGCAGCTTTCATAACTGCTATTGCCTAAATACTTGCCCCAGGGAGTGAATTTACAGGCCTCCTTGAGTTAGAGCAGTGGTTCCCAACTCTATCCTGAGGACCCTCCAGCCAGTCGGGTTTTCAGGACAGCCACAGTGAATATACATGAGAGAAAATTTGTATGTTATGAGGGCAGTGCATGCAAATTTTCTCTCATGCATATTCATTATGGATATCCTGAAAACCTGATTGGCTGGAGGATTCCCAGGACAGGTTTGGGAACCACTGAGTTAGAGCATGATGACATTTCTATTGCAAGGGCAGCAGCTCGAAGAAAAGTGTAAATGGAATGCTATTTCAATAGACTTCTCCTGAAAATCCATAGAATGGAGGCTGTTCATGCATCACTGGTCAGTAAAAGTGCATGTCTGTGATGCTGGCATTACAGAACATTTTGAATAATGGAAAAGAAATGCAAGTTATTTGCATGGTTATGATTCGCTTGCCTATCACCACACTTGACAAGAGCCTGCATTTAAGCAGTTTTCCTTTTATATGTAAAAGACCATTGTTATATCAGACGAAAATAAATTTCTAACTATCCTAGCAGAGGACACAGTTCCGGTGCAACTTGTTTCCAAACAGAAAAAGCTAAATAGCTATCAACAATGTCCCAGGAAGGAATATTCAGCTCATATACTACAGTCAAGAGTTTCAGTAATTTACAGCAATCATAATAGTGGCGAGCTTAATATTCTAGATTAACATCACTGGAAAGTGAAGATTTCAATTTATGCACAGAACTAGTACAGTAAGGGCAGCAGCAATGCCTGCTTCCTTCATTCTGCCCTGCCAAAGTACCCTAACTGTGACCTCCCCACACCCTTAAATCCTCCCTCTCAGGAATAGAATCTCTTTGTCCAAGAGGACCTTCCAATCTTCTGATTCACTAGTAAGCAGGATTAGGACGCTGTTTTGAGTAGGCGTTTGTTATATACATGGAATGGGAGAAACCCTTTTGAATATAGCACCATTTGTGGTATTTTTATACTGAAAAAAAAAACAATCTCATAGCAATACTGGGCTAATCCTGATAGTGCTGTATTAAGGGTGACACAGTTGAAGTCTATGGAGGCAAATGAGAAGGGTGTTATTCTTGAGATAAAAGCAAATTGGAAGGTCTGGTACAACCAATTGCATTATGCAGGGTTGTAAAGGACTGGACAATGCAAAGGCAGCATAACCACAGTGCAGTTCAGGTACAGGAATCCACCATAAAGTTTCTTGCTATGCTATACCGGGAGTGCACCCTTCCTTCAAACTGGTCAAATCAAAATTCCAGAAATCCTTTAATCCAAAATCGTTCAACGTTCAAATGCAAACATGATGACCAAAGGCCCATCCAGAATGTACTCAGCTATTTCCCTTTGAGACCCTGAAGAAAGTCCCCGACTCCTTACTTCTCTTTATAGGATCCTGAAGACATCCAACATTCTCCAATGTATTTGAGATCCTGAGTGGATCACCAGCCCCTTCTACCTCCCACTGCTCGAGACCCTGTAGGAATCTCTGGCTGCCTCCTTCCCTCTGAAGCTCTGAGCCTGCTCCTGGGCAGTATATACCCCAGTTGCCATACCCCCCAAAAAATGAGGTTATCACAGAAGGAGGACTCAAAGTACAAAACCCTTCCTACAACCACCGAATATCCAAATTACAAGCAAAATATCAGTGACGGCTTGGACTCCTCATATCACTCAAGGAACCGTGAACAAGAAATTTTACTTAATGAAATGTAACATAGTTTAAAAGAACTAAGGGGGTCCATATTCAAAAGCCATTTAGACGGATAATGGGAAAGTTATCTATCTAAGGGGGTTATTTTCTAAATGTTTATCGCGTGCTATAGGATGCAAATTAGCTGGAGGGGAGGAGTCGGGGCAGGGAGGGGGAGGAGTCGGCCGAGGCACTGCTGTCGATGATAATGTGAGGAACATTACTCCTTCGCATTAATTTGCACCGCCGCAAATGTGAGTCAGGGGCATTCCTAGGGCAGGAGGTAGGGGTTCTGGGGAGGAGTGGAGTTAGCTGGTTAACTTAGCTGGCTTACTCTAGACTGAATATTTAACCTAAATCTTAAGGGGGACGTGGTTACTGCAGAGGGGCAGACAACAATGTTCTGCCAGCCTCTGTCTCCTGTTCTCCCCAACAAGCTCAGAATTTCTGAAATTAAGAGCTTAACTTTTTACCAAGGGTTCCCTTGAGGAAGGGGGGATTTGTCTAGCTGGAGAGCTCCCTCAGACAAGAGTAATATCAGGCAGGTCTTTTTCTCCATCTGCACCGTCAACTCAACGTTTTTTCTCTTCTGTCTTCTGCCTCCTGATTGGCTGGTAAGCTGATTGGCTCAGAAGCAAATCAATCTCAGTCTCTTGGTATTTACTACAGCTGGGTTCTTTAAATCTGCAAATTAACCCTTCAAATGCCGGTGCAACCTGGTTAAAACTAGTGTCTGTTTCCCGGACTAATAATCCCTATTTAGGCTGAAAGAAAACAAGCACCTACCACCCTCCCGCAGAGAAAAAGAGAAGAGTGCAACAAAGGGCGCAATAACTAAATCTTGTAAAGGGGTTATGCATGTAAGGCGTTCACTTCATGATAATATAGCAAGGGAGGCAAGGGATGGTGTGCGAGGTAAAGAATGGCAGGAGCAGTGCAGAATTACATGGAAGGCACAGAATGGTATAGAGGGTGAAAGATGGAGTGCGAGACACAAGATGGCATGGAAGATGCATGATGCTATGGGACACACATGATGGCAAAAGTGGCACAGAATTGCATAGGAGGCACAGCATGGCATGGAAGATGCATGATGCTATGGGAGACACATGATGGCACAAGTGGCACAGAATTGTATGGGAGGCACAGGATGGCATGAGAGGCACAGGATGGCATGGAAAATGCATGATGCTATGGGAGACACATGATGGCACAAGTGGCACAGAATTGCATGGGAGGCACAGGATGGCATGAGAGGCACAGGATGGCATGGAAGATGCATGATGCTATGGGAGACACATGATGGCACAAGTGGCACAGAATTGCATGGGAGGCACAGGATGGCATGAGAGGCACAGGATGGCATGGAAGATGCATGATGCTATGGGAGACACATGATGGCACAAGTGGCACAGAATTGCATGGGAGGCACAGGATGGCATGAGAGGCACAGGATGGCATGGAAGATGCATGATGCTATGGGAGACAAGTTTGCTTTGAAAATGTGGGCTAATGTTTGCATGTACAAAGTACACACAGACGTCAGCCTTGTCCACAGTTATGAATTTACCTTCTTTGAGTTTCATTTTCCCAGGCATTTCCATTGGTAAAATGTTCTTTATCTGCAGAAGTGGCCTGTTACAAAATTGTCCACCCAATATGCAGGTAATTGTATGCACATATAGCCTATATATAGCCTATATATAGCCAGCTCATGTCCTCAAAATCAACAAACATGCCATGTTTCCAGGATATTCACAATTAATATGCATTAGATCAGATGTTCCCAACCTGTCCTGGGAGATCCCCGGCCAGTCAGGTTTTCTGGATATCCATAATGAATATGAGTGAGATAAAATTAGCATGCTTTTTATTTATATTATTTATTTAAAAGTGTCTTATATACCCCATATACACACAGTGGTGTCTCATCTTCTCTGGACTGATTTCTTGTTGCTGATCTCAGCCTGGACTTTGACTTTGCCTTGATCTCTGCCTGCCTTGACTTCAGCCTAGACTCTGACTTTGCCTTGATCTCTGCCTGCCTTGACTTCAGCTTGCACTAAGACTTTGCCTTGCTCTCTGCCTACCGTGACTTTAGACTAGACTGCCTTGATTTCTGCCTGCCTTGACTTTAGATTAGACTGACTTTGCCTTGATCTATGCCTGCCTTGACTTTAGACTAGACTGACTTTGCCTTGATCTCTGCCTGCTTTGACTAGACTAGACTGCCTTGATTTCTGCCTGCCTTGACTTCAGCTTGCACTCAGACTTTGCCTTGCTCTATGCCTACCTTGACTTTAGACTAGACTGACTTTGCCTTGATCTCTGCCTGCCTTGACTTTAGATTAGACTGACTTTGCCTTGATCTATGCCTGCCTTGACTTTAGACTAGACTGACTTTGCCTTGATCTCTGCCTGCTTTGACTTTAGACTAGACTGCCTTGATTTCTGCCTGCCTTGACTTCAGCTTGCACTCAGACTTTGCCTTACTCTATGCCTACCTTGACTTTAGACTAGACTGACTTTGCCTTGATCTCTGCCTGCCTTGACTTTAGATTAGACTGACTTTGCCTTGATCTATGCCTGCCTTGACTTTAGACTAGACTGACTTTGCCTTGATCTCTGCCTGCTTTGACTTTAGACTAGACTGCCTTGATTTCTGCCTGCCTTGACTTCAGCTTGCACTCAGACTTTGCCTTGCTCTCTGCCTGCCTTGACTTTGCCTTGCTTTCTGCCTTCCCAGACCACAATTTGAACGCTGATTGGGTCTTGTAGTGTCTCAGCTACCACCTGTGTAAATAAGGGTAAAAATTTTAATTACCTGCCCCAGGAAAGGGGGGGAAGGCTGTCCTGAGGCTGTGCTGGAACAGCTTCTGGGAGTTGCCCTGTTAGATTTTTTTTTATATTTTATAGGGGGGAGGAGGAGGCAGCTCCTGCTGAGCCGCGATTCCAATGAAAGTGATGGTCAGCCATGATGGAGGCAGGAGTGTCATGGGAGTTTGTGGCATTCCCTATAGCATGAAAAGAGGCAGCAGAGACAGGGAGGAGCCAGAACGAGCAGCAAGACTGGTTGCCGCTGCCACTCTGACTCCCAATGTCTGCTAAGGCTGGCCATGATCTTTTATTTTTTTAAACCAATGCCGCTGAGGGCTAAAGGGTGGCAGCAGTCATGGGAATATTGCCGCAGTGATATTGAGGAGTCAGGGATCACCGGGGATGTAAGCAAGCCCCAGGCATGATATTGATGCAAGCCTGGGGTCCCTGCTTACATCAGCATTAATGTCAGTGGGAGGCTGCCCCAGAGGTGCCCAAAGGCAATTCTGAAAATGTAAAAAGTAAATAAAAAACAAAACAATGATTTTAAAAATCTCAAAACCCAGTGGAGCTTGAGAAGAGTTTCCTTTCTAAGTTAAAGCACCTGCTAAGCATCCTGGCAAACCCGGCATCAATAAGTTTATTACATTTCTCCAAATTAATAAAATGTATGCCTTTGCCAGTGTTGGTCTGATTTAGGGGTTCTAGTAATCTGACTACAATAAGAATTAGGGGCCAAAAGTAAATTTTAAGAAAGTTACTAAACCCCTTATCCCCAGGGGGGTCCCTGAGATTAAAAAGCGATAAAAATACTGCAGAAAATGGGGTTTGGTGGTGTTGGTAACCAAATGGGATTATAAAAACACTGTTTTGACCTTTGCTTTGGGAAAAAAATGTTTAAACAGCAGAATATAAATATAATTAGCTTTAAGATTACTTAAAATAGTTATGAAAAGACACGGGACACCTGTAGAATTTATTTGAAATCTAAACTGAGAATTTGGAATGGTTTGAAATTGTGTGAGTGGGAATTTTATTGGCTTCATTTGACTAATTTTTCTCATTCACTTTAATGGACAAGGTTAAGGGTGGTTAAAAATAAGATCCATTCAGCTCTCAGAAAAGAAAAATGAAAACTCCTTAAGCCATCCCATAGGCAACTCCATAGCAATGCTAGAGCACCTCAGTGTTTATACAAAGCATATTAGTGATCAGGTCTGCATAACAATACTAAGTTAAGCTAAAGCACAGGAAGATTTAAAAAATAAATTACCTAAAGAGGTAGATTTGAACTTATTAAAAATTATTTTTGAGGATGTTTTTCTTAGGCATGGGGTTTTTAAGCGGTTCCTTAGAGAATAAGTAGGCTTTCTGAAATAGATAACTACTATTTTCTAAAATGACATCAGAGGAGTAGGGATCTTTGCTGAGGATTTTCACTGGCCATGTTTTTGAAACTGCAGGCAGAGCTGAGCTGGAGAATGATGGAGTGAGATCAGGTTGCAGATTCCTGTCACAGAGGCCTAGTTTACATGGAAAAGTATCTAAAAACAATCAGAAATACTTGGTTCATGTATGAAAGTGTGTGTAAGTGGTGTTGGTTTGTAAATGTATTGCTGACAGAGGTAAGAATGTAGTTAAAGTAAATTTAATTTCATAGCTGATATGCTGTATTTATCAGCTTTGATAGTTAAATGGATGTGAGGAAGACTGGATGATTGGTAATCTGACTCTGAATTTATTTAACTGAAATACATACTATTTCATAAAGTCACATAGATTTCAAATTGTAGACACTCTACTTGTACATAAAAGTACTGTGGTGTTGGATACACAGTACCTACATATAAAGTTACTTTTGTATTGTTTCCTTAGAGGAAAAATATTTGGAATATTTTGGAATGTAGAAATCCCATAACTTCTTCCTGTCTTTATTGGCAAATTTATCAGTAAAATAATAAAGGATGAGAAAGAGTAAAAGTGTGGAATGTGAGAGAGAGAGAGAAAGTAATAATCATTAATTATCTTACTCTACAAGTTCACCCAAAGAAAATAGCCTTTAGCATAACATCTAAGATGAGCCTCTAAGTCTAATTAGACAGGGCTGATTCAATTATTTTTTTATTTCTGTTAGTAAAGAACTTCAGTCTCAATTAGATGCTGAGTCACACACTAGCAACATTAAATATTTAATTAAAGACCAATCTTCTTCTTTGTTATATAATTTTTTACCTTCTAAGGTTAATTGTAATAATTATGTGAATTTTGGGGGAGATAAAATTAACTCTTTGAGAAAAAATGTTCCTGTTTGTACTTCTTTGAGTGCACCCGTATATTCATATGGTTTAACCTTTGAATCTGTAAGAGAACTTGAAATTGGGCAAATAATAGCTAAAATTAATCCTGCCTTCCATCCTTTTGATCCTATTCAGGTTTATTATTTATTTATTTATTTAAAGGCTTTTATATACCGATGTTCATGTACTGGTACATATCACGTCGGTATACATAAAACAAAGTTGGAAATTACATCGAACAGGTAGGAAGGTACAAATAACGGGGCTAACTTTGAAGAACTTATAGATAAGCTAAGAGACTTAAATTAAAATTAAAATTATTACAGATAACTTATAACTTATTACAGATAGCAGTTAATAAATAAAAGTCCAAAACTCAGACTTAGGACATAACTAACAGTATAGAGTATAACTAACAGGAGGATTTATGGTTGCGGCATTAGAAATCTAGCGACTAGGAGTAAGAAATGCGTAAATCAATCCCAAAGGGAGACCTTTAAGTGAAGGCTTTAGTGAAGAGCCAAGTTTTGAGCTTCTTTTTGAACGTTCGACTGCAAGTTTCAAGACTGAGGTCCATGGGGAGGGCATTCCAGTGAGAGGGGCTGGCGGTCGAGAATGCACATTTCTTGAGCAGTGACTTGGCTGGAGGTGCATATAAGGTGCCTAAGTAGCTGGTTCTGATGGGTCTCAGTGATGCGTGAGGACGAAGCGGGTTGCTCAGATCTAGCGATGTTTGGGAATGAATAGTCTTGTGTGTTATGGTTAGTACTTTGAATATGATTCTAGATTTGATAGGGAGCCAGTGTAGATTTTTTAAAATAGGTGTGATGTGTTCACCTCTACTAGAGTTAGTTAGAATCCTGGCAGCCGAGTTCTGCAACATTTGTAATGGTTTGGTGGTAACAGCTGGGAGGTCTATTAGCAAAGAGTTGCAATAATCAATTTTTGAAAAAAGGATTGTTTGGAGGACTGTTCTAAAGTCCTGAAAATGGAGGAGAGGTTTCAGCTTTTTCAAAATGTGTAGCTTGTGAAAGCATTCTTTCGTTGTGTTTTTGACGAATTGTTTGAGATTCAACCTATTGTCGATTGTAACGCTTAGGTCTCTTACGTGTGTGGGGGAGGTCCTTAGCGGTGTGATTAGGTTGTTGGTGGCCTGAAGGTTGTCATCAAGGTTGATCAGCATAAGCTCCGTTTTTGAAGTATTGAGGACTAAGTTGAGGCTAGAGAGGAGGAAGAAGTGCAGATTATTATTCCATTGAAGAAGTGCAGATTATTATCATTGAAGAAGTGCAGATTATTATTCCCCAAATCACTAATTTAGTCAATCTCTCTTTATCAGAAGGACTTGTCCCAGCTAGT
Organism: Rhinatrema bivittatum; assembly: GCF_901001135.1. NCBI lineage: Eukaryota > Metazoa > Chordata > Amphibia > Gymnophiona > Rhinatrematidae > Rhinatrema > Rhinatrema bivittatum. The sequence continues at coordinate 16,157,813 of NC_042627.1, read as the reverse complement.
TTAAAACAAGCTGTGATAAAGCCTATACTTAAATCTAAATCTGGGAGGAATGATGATTGGAATAATTATAGACCGATTTCAAATCTTTCCATTTTATCTAAAGTTCTTGAGAAAGTTGTACTGTCTCAGTTAGTCTATCATTTAGAAGATCAGGATATTCTTTTTCCTAATCAATGTGGATTTAGGAAGCATCATTCAACTGAAACTCTTCTTCTTTCCTTAGTGGATCGGGTTTCACGAGGATTTGGTTCTGGAGAATCTTATTTTCTCGTCTTGATTGACTTGACTGCAGCCTTTGATACTGTTGATTATCACTTCTTACTCCATCCATTGATTGAGATTGGGATTGGTGATAGTATTCTTAAGTGGTTTTCGTCTTTCTTTCTGGTAGATCGTTTCAGGTCAAACTTGGTAATAATTTTTCTAATGTGATCCATATTGAAAAAGGTGTGCCACGGGGCTCATACCTTTCGGCCACCCTTTTCAATATTTATATGCTTCTTTTATGTAAATTGGGAATTTTGTTTTATCTCTATGCTAAAGATGAACAGTTTTACATCCCCTTCACTACGTCACTTCAACTTACTGTTTCTTTGATTTCTATTTACATAAAGGCTATTCAGTATGTATTGCCGTATCTCAAATTGACATTAAATGCTAGTAAGACTGAAATTATTTAGCTAAACAGACATATTTCCAAGGATAACCATCTGTTCTTGCTCTGGGTACTTTTAACATCATCTTATTGAATCAAGTACATAATTTAGGTATTTAGGTATTCAATTTAGGTATTTAGGTATTAGATGAGAGTTTCTCTATAAAGAAGCATATCAATAGGTTAATTAATTTGGGCTATGCAAACTTGTGCTTGCTACAGTGATTGAAACCTTTATTAACTTTGGAAGACTTTTGATCAGTATTGCAGACCTTATTTTTCGAACTTGGATTATTGTAATTCTTTACTGTTTGGCCTTACTGCTAGTATGCTGAGACCTATGCAATTGCTGCAGAAAGCCTCAGCTAGACTCTTATTAGGATGCCAAAAATTTGATCATATTATACCCACTCTGATTTCATTGCACTGGTTACTAGTGCAATTCAGAATTTAGCGTAGAATTCTCTCACTAATTTTTAAGATTATTCATTCTAATGATGCAGGATGGATCAGTGCAGCGTTGCATTTTTATATTCCATAACGAATATTGAGATCCCAAAATAAAGGTTTTTTGGTTGTTCCTACAATTCGGAGTGCACATTTAACTGAAGTAAGAGACTGTGAATTTTCCATAGCAGGCCCTAAGCAATGGAATGTAATGCCAGAAATGTTACCTAGTTTAACTCATGGTAAGAGATTTAAATGTGAACTCAAACACGGTTATTTAAAAATGCTTACAAGCTTGTTTAAGAGACATATAGAGATTGTGACTTTGTATTAGAGCTGTTAAAATAATCGTTAGTGATGAGATGAATTAAAGTTACGTATATTTTAGACGTGAGAGAAATTAAAGTTATATTTATTTATTTATTTATTTTTTTATAGATTTTTTTTATACCGGAGTACGTAAGTAACATCACCTCGGTTTACATTCAAACAGTAATTCAGCATTGCGCTTTACAATATAACTTAGTAACTGAACGAATACAATACCATGTATAACTTTGTATTAATAGAATATAAACAATAAATGAGAAACTGTGGAAATTAGGAAGAGTAGTATAAGATTTAGTTCATTAAATTAAATTAAATTACATTATATGTAATGTGATGACTATTTTATTTGATGTGTATTATTTTATTTATTATTTAGGTATATGAGTGTTTTTTTTTTCAATTCATTATATTGATATTATGTATGTCATCTGTAAACCATTGTGATCTTCATGTGGAATGCCGGTATATAAAATGTTTAAATAAAAAAATAAATAAACATTGTAGGCTGCGTAAGATTGGTGATTTGAGGACGTCAGTGTTTGCTATTGATTTGATTTGATTTAGCGCAGTAGGTAAAACATTGTGTCCTGAGACTTCACGCTCAAGAGTGGCAGTCTGTGTCTAGTCACACCAGCAGCCTATGCAACATAGGCTCGGCGCGCGCAGGAGGAGCTTGGGGCAGGTTTTCGGGGGGTACACACGTATCTTATGCACGTACCCCTTTGAAAATCTGCCCCAGTATGTCTATGTGCGAGCGCCGGGTTATGTCAAATTTGGCTGTATTATTGTCAAGCAGCTCCACTACCTTGATTTGACCCCAAATTTTCTTTAGTGTACAAAAGGTGTAACTCAGTGCTTCTCTTGTTTCAATGAATAAGTCACTGAGTCAGAGATCTTTACAATGTACTGAGATGAACAGTTTCTATGCTAAAGTGGTTAATTGGTCTGTACAGATGTCACTTTCAGCTCAATTTCCTACGTTCTGTATATACTTACAAATACATCTATACACTGTATAGCATTTGCTACATTTGTGTTTGTTCATCCTGGTGCCGATAATAAGACTCGCTGTGAAATTGGCGTTAGTTGTCTGCGTGTGTTTTTTTTTAGCATGTGTAGAAAAGCAGGCACCTCCGCAGGATGTAATTAGGGGATGGCATGTAAATGAGATACACGCAGAAAATCCACACAAATATCTGTGCATATATGTGTGCTAAAACATGCGCTGAAGGCCTTATACAATAAACCACACATAAATCTGCATTAATGTGATGACCTGTGATTGACTCTCGGTTGAAAGCCTTTAAGACCATAGTGAGTTAGTAGTCAGGGAGTGGAACTGAGGGTGGGTAGAGCGGTGTCTAACCCCTTCATGATCTGTCACTTACCACATAGGAGCTATAATTGCAGATGCCGGTGTGTGGGAAAAAATGCAGTAGCAATTTGGAAGGGGCCAGAAAAGCATTCGGCATTTCTGACATATGCCTTTTTCCTCTCTGACCTCTCTTCTGGCTTCTGCCACTTAATTTTTTGACCTCAGGATAGGCACTTACAATTAACTCTTGTCCTGAGCCAGGCGCTAAAAATAACCTGCTTTAAAAAAACCTGCACTATCACCAGCGCAGCTCTCTGCATTGCCCGTTAATAGTTAATTGCATCCTTTGCATGGCATTAACATGGACTCGGGCTAAACCAGCTGTGGCTTTCTGAGTGGGTTTGTGCAGGTGTTTTTTTCCACCTTAATCATGTTATTATATACACTCATAGGATTAGCGTGAAAAAATGCGCATAATGCCACACATGCAATCCCGCGGCAGGTCTACTGCAGCTAATTCCATCGGCCCCTCTGTTAGACTCACTGCCTCTCTTAGCCATTTACTGACTGATTTTGTTTCCATAGGGTCTACGCTCGGTATCCCACCCAAACTTTTCCCTTAACAACCTTAATTGAATATGAAATTCAATAAAACATATTTTCTCATGGGATCCCTAAAGATGGACATTTTCTACACATTTCTCGAGGGTAAAACCATGTTTATGCATGTGAAATGGGTTCAGAACATTGCCTGATCTCTGTCTGGGTAAACGTACGCATACGGCGTAACAGCAAGCACAATTCCCTGCTGCAAAAAGCGTGCATGCTCTCTTCCCAGCTGCTGAGGAATGCGTTCCTAGGGGGTGGAAAGGATGAGAAAGTGACGCTGTATACGTTAACGCCTTTTTTTCCCCGACCCTTACACTAGTTGAGACATAATTCACAACTGCATAGTAAAAGGTAAAATGTAAGTGGCTCCTATCCCTACGTCTGTGATTTACAGCATAGGTCTGTAACCTAATGTCCCCCCATGTTGAAGGGGAGGGGACTGACCCCCCTCCCCTGAGAAAGCATCCTTGCATCAAAGTGGTGATGGGATTCAGAGAGCTCCTGCGTCATGCTCTTTCTTCCCTTGTCTGCTGCAGTACACCAGAGATGTCAGATGGATCACAATGATAAACGAACGAGGGAGTGGGACCCAGATGGACCGGAAGAACAGGAAAGCAGGTGCCTGAGCCACATTGCTAAAATATTTCAGCTTTACTGGTTTTTTTTTTTTTTTCTCACTCCTTTCCCCTCTGAAAGGGCTGCATTTATTCAGGCATGACTTTGGTAAAATAAGAAAAAAAACCCAAAGGGCAGAAGAAACTGACTGCTTGCTTATCCACTTTCCAATCCTATTTAGGGGGCGTAGGCAAGAGAGCTTAGCATGCCGCGGTGCAGTTTGCACTCCAGTAGCGAGCTATGGACTTTCTAATCTAATCTAATCTTAGACCTCATCCTTTTAGTTCTGTACAACAAATGAAAATACGATTTCATAAATACCGATGACAATATAGAGCTTATTTAAAATTCAGTTCATGAACACATATATATTTGCATTGAGACTGATATTCACAGAAAAGTTGATCCCTTAAATTTAGACAGTTAGATGCTTATTTTTAGATCCCTAAGAGGTTCAACTGTACCAGCTGTATGCCTGGCTAGATTAGATCTTACCAGACATCGGGTTTTCTCTATTGCAGGCCATTTACTGTGGAACTCTCTTCCTGACAACCTCAGATTATTATCCAACAATAAGGATGTCAAGAAACACTTAAAAACTCACTTATTTTCGCTCGCTTACAAATAACTTTCCTTCCCGCACCTTCCTCCTCACCTCACCTCTTCTCTTTGTTTTTATCCTTCGGTTCTAAAGTATTGTATAAGCATTTTATTTTCATGTTAATTTGAGTTTTATTATGTAAAAATTCTTAGGCCTACCGTCATTGATTAAGTGGTATATGAGTTTTAAAATAAATAAAATAGATATTCAGAAGCATATAGCCTGCTAACTTCGATGTTAGCCGGCTAAATGAATATTTGGGCACAATTGTAGCTGACTAATAAGTTAGACGGTAAGTTAGGGTATTCCTGGAACGAAGCTGGGAGGAGTTGAGTTGGCCGGCTAAGGTAACCAGCTAACCCCAATATTCAGAGTTATCTGGATGACTTCACCGGCTAAGTCTGGGCCAAAGAGCAGCCCTAAAGTTAGCCGGCTGACTTTAAGATAGCCGCCTATATTCAGTACTCTGACTGCACTATTCAATATGCCTTCAAAGTTAACTGGATAAATGTATCCGGCTAACTTTGCTATCTGGACGTATCTGAATTTGGACTTCTATGTTTTCAACTTAAAATTAACCTAAATTTTGGATCTTAAAACATTGGTTCCTGAATTTAGGATCCCAATTTATTTTCCCAGATTTAGGGACCTTTATTAGGTACATAGCACTGAAAATCAGTGCTAAGCACCTAACATTTTCCCCTGCCTTAACTCCACCCCTGTAGCCTCACACCTTTTAGGCTCCTAAATTTAGGAGGCTAGTGAAACTCGTTCTCTGGGGCTAGGGAAATACCTACAGTATCTGAATGTAATCTGAACGGTGGAATATAAATCAAATAAATAAACTCAGCAGTAGTACATTTTCAAAGGGGCCAATTTAGGGGCCTGACTTCCAAAGATAGGAGTGTAAAACCTTTGAAAATGGACCTCTAAGGCTCTAGTATGCACACTAAACTGTTCCCAGAAGACGATAATCCATACGTGCCAAATGTAGTGCATGAGCTCATCTTAATGAAGGACTACCAGATGCAAACTAGGATTTAGTGGGCCAGTGGAAAGACGGAGAAGAGGGTGAGAGTGAGAGACAAAGGAAGAAGATGCAGGCCTGGGGCTACCGAGTGTGCAAACCGTGCAATTGCATAGGGTGCCGTGGGAGCAGCGGTGGCAGCGGCAGAAGGAGATTACTAAAGAAATGAGAGAGAGGCCCATATAGCCACTGGTGAACCCCAGTGGCCAAAAAAAGTATAGGCCCCATTAGGAGCAGAAAGAGAGCCTGTTTTGTTGCTCCTCCTCTGTGCTGGCCCTCCGGTATTCAAAGCTCTCAGGGCTAGTATTTTGCCTTTGCTGATCTTGACATGCCCTGTATTGTTGCCCTAAAATCCTACTGCTTGATTGAACATGTAGCCAGATCATCTCAAGCTGAACTCCTTATCATGAAAGTTATTTTATATTAAGGAAATCATTGTTCTGGAAAACAGTTTACCTTCTAACTTGAGGAAATCCATACCAAGTGCCGATGACAAAAGAAAGCAATTTTACCTGTGTTAATTGACTCTGAATACTGCCCCCTTCCAATGTGGCTAGAAGCCCACAGGCCCTTCCACAATGCATTACGGGGTAGATTTTAAAAGAAGCGCGATCAGCCTACTTTTGCTTGCGCATCAGACTCAAGCAAAAGTACGCTGGATTTTAGTAGATACGCGCGGAGCCGCGCGTATCCACTAAAATCCTGGATCGGCGCGCGCAAGGCTATCGATTTTGTATAGCCTGCGCGCGCCGAGCCGCGCTGCCTCCCCCCGTTCCCTCCAAGGCCGCTCCGAAATCGGAGCGGCCTTGGAGGGAACTTTCCTTTGCCCTCCCCTCACCTTCCCCTCCCTTCCCCTACCTAACCCACCCGCCCGGCCCTGTCTACACACCCCCCCCTTACCTTTGTCGGGGGATTTACGCCTCCCGGAGGGAGACGTAAATCCCCGCGCGCCAGCGGGCCTGCTGCGCGCCGGGCCGCGACCTGGGGGCGGGTACGGAGGGGCGCGGCCACGCCCCCGGGCCGTAGCCACGCCCCGTACCCGCCCCCAAAACGCTGCCGACACGCCCCCGGAACGCCGCGACGACCGGGCCCGCCCCCCGACACGCCCCCGACACGCCCCCCTCCGAGAACCCCGGGACTTACGCGAGTCCCGGGGCTCTGCGCGCGCCGGGAGGCCTATGTAAAATAGGCTTCCCGGCGCGCAGGGCCCTGCTCGCCTAAATCCGCCCGGTTTTGGGCGGATTTAGGCGAGCAGGGCTCTGAAAATCTACCCCTAAGAGGAGACACTTCTGGGTGAGGGAGGATGCATTAGGTCGGGGCAGGAAAATAGCCTGCATAGATTGGATTTTCAAAACTGTGCACCTCAATTTTCCATTTAAAAAATACCTGCAGGAAGAGTTGGCTCAAACATCCACAGGAATTCTATACCTGTGACCTTGGCGCAGAGTTAGCAGGTTAAGAGTCCTTGCAGGCTCTACCCCTGTGTGGACAGCATGGGACCTGCACCCTGCCATCTACGCCGCTGCTTCTAACACAGACACCTTACCTGTACATACACAGAGAAACAAGCCAGGCTGATTCTCTCTGAAAATCCACACAACACACACCTTATATTATGAATACTTGTTACCGATAAACATCCTGGCACATTGTTAGTAAGAATTTTTACCAAATATATATTTACGTGCCTCATTGTAAACCGTTGTGACGGTGCAATACTAAACGACGGTATAGAAAAGTTTTTAAATAAATAAATAAAATAAAATCCATGCAAAGAACATGCATTAAAAGTGGCCTACGCCTGCCCTTTTGTGCATGCGACCCAGAGGGGGAAAACAGCTTGTGAGCTTGTGAAGAGACCCTGTGCATGCGCTATGTTCCTCCCCCAATCTAAACATGCCCCAGGGAACACCCCCTCACTGCTAAGCAGAGGCATGTACACTTTTAACCATGTCCAAACAAATAGCTTTGAAAATTACCCGAACATAAGATATTCCACACTAGGTCCAGAGACTCCAGCATCCTAGCATCCTGTCTCTGACAGGAGCCAGTCTGGGTTGCAAGAACCCAGCAGATCCCATGAAGTCGAACCAATTCCTGTAACTCACTCCCAGGGATAGCAATTTCTTGGCTTTCTCTGGTCTACCTGGCTAATAATGTGTTATGGAAACTTGTCCAAACCTCTGTTGAACCCCACTATGCCTTGATCAAGTTCTCTGGCAACAGATTCCACAGTTTCATAGTGCACTGAGTGAAAAAGTAGTTTCTACAATTTGTTTAAAGTCTGCTGGTTGTTAGTTTCGTGGAATCTCCGCCTTGTTTTAGTACTTTTTGAAAGGGTAAATAACCATTCTTTATTCACCCACCCAGCTCGTGATTTTATAAACTTCTATCATGTCCCTTCTCATCTGTCTCTTACCTAAGCTGAATTGCCCTAACCTGTTTAGCCTTTCATCATAGGAGAGCTGTTCCATCCCCTTTATCACTGCTGCTGTCATTCTCTGTACCCTTTTTAATACTGCTATATCTTTTTTGAGATGCGGTGACCAGAACTGTATACAATACTCAAAGTGTGGTCACACCATGAATTGATACAGAGGTATTCTGATGTTCTCTGGTTTATTCTCCATTCGTCTCCAAATAATTCCTAACCTTCAATTTGCATTTTTTAACGTCTCCACACTGAGCTGAGGATTTCAATATATTGTCCCAATACAGAACCCGGCATCGTGTATCTGCAATTGGGATTATTTTGCTGCGTGTGCATCACTTTGCACTTTTCCACATTAGATTTCATGGTATTCAGATGTCCATTTCCTAGTCTCGCAAGTTCCTTCTGCAATTCCTGCAGTTCTCCCAATCTGCTGCTGATTTAACAAATTTGAATAATGTTTGTATCATCTGCAAATTTGATCAAGTCGCTCACTGTTCTTTTATCCAGATCATTAATGAATGTTATACAGCACTGGTCCTAGAACAGATCCTTCTGGTACTCCACTAATATGACCTTTCTCTATTTGGAAAACTGATCATTTGGTCTTATCAGAATGCCTCAGTATCGCTTCATGGTGTGACCACACCTTGAGTATTGTGTGCAGTTCTGGTCACTGCATCTCAGAAAAGACATAGCAGAATTTAAAAGTTTCAGAGAAGGAAGACCAAAATGATAAAGAGGATGGAATGATTCCCCTATGAGGAAAGGCTAAAGAGGTTAGGACTCTTCAGCCTGGAGAAGAGACGGCTGAGGGGAGATATGACCGAAGTCTATAACATAATGAGTGAAATGGAACAGATGAATGCAAATTATTTGTTTACTCTTTCAAAAACTACAAAGACTAGGAGACATTCAATGAAGTTACTAAGGTAATAAGTTAAAACAAATAGGAGAAAATATTTTTTTACTCAACGCCGAAGGATCTGGTGAAAGATATTAGTGTAGCTGGGTTTTAAAAAGGTTTGGACAAGCTCCCGGAGGAAAAGTCCAGAAACCACTATTAAGGTGGACTTGGGAAAATCCACTGCATATCCCTGGGATAAAAGAATGGAATTTATTGACTTTTTGGGATCCTGTCAGATACTTGTGATCTGGATTGGCCTCTGTTGAACACAGGATACTGAACGTGATGGACCTTTGGACTGACCCAGTATGAAAAATCTTAAGTTCTTATTGTTGCAATTCCGGCCGCTGCGTGGCCTCCTCTCTGCCAGAGGACCCCAGTGATCCCAGCTCTGAACTGTTCTCCCGCATTCTCTGGCTCCTTTCCTCAGCCTGTGCTTTTGCCTCCATGCAGCAGGGGAGCTCCACGAGTTCATTCCCCTGGCTGGCCAACCCCTTCTCTCATGCCTGTACCACACCCACACTCCAGCCCTACTTAACTCTGTGTCCCCCATGCCTCAATGCTTCGGCATCAAGTCCTCCTTGGCTCCCTGCTCTAGCCTTCTCTGCCTTTCGGCTTTCTCAAGATATTCCTAGCTTTGTCTTGTGGCCTCCGGGCCTTCTGATTCCGGCCTGGCTTTTCCCTATTTCCTGGCCTCCAGGCCTTCTCTTCCCAGCTTGCCTTGATCTTGTCTTGTGCCCATCTGGCTTTCTGTTCCAAGCCTTGCTCTGTGGCCTGCCCTTGGCCTTTCTCTTTCCTGAACCCTGGCCTAGCCCTGAGACTCTCAGGTTCTCTCCCTGCTTCTAGGCCTCTTTCTGCCTTGCCCCTCGGCCTTTCTTGCCTACGCTGCCTTCAGGCACTCTATGTTCCATGTTCTGTGTAGTTCTTGTCCTGGTTTGTTTTGTCTTGCCCTGGTCCCTGTCTCTAGAATTCCACCTCTACGTTTGCTTGCACTCAGGCCCTGTCTGCTCCAGTGTTCTAGTTCCATGTACGTCTGCATCCACTCCACTCTTATCTGCACCCAGATCCAGTCTGCTCCTGCTGTTCCAGTCCACATTTACCAGCACTCAGCTCCAGTGTTCCAGTTCCACGCTTCCCTGCATCCAGCTGCACACCTCCCTTCACTCTCTTCCTGTACCACCCTTACTGGCACTCAGTTTCCGTGTTCCGGTGCTCCAGCCCAGCCTGCGCCTTGTTCTAGTGCTCCAGCCTCACCAGCCCATCCACGCTCCATTCCAGCCCTGCGACACTCCAGGAGGTGGTGTCTCAGCTGCCCTGCATTCACAACCATTATGTTCTTACCTTTTTGTTTCCTGTATTTTAACCAGTTTCCAATCCATAATAGGAAATTGCCTCCTGCCCCATGACTTTTTAATTTTTTTGTGGAGTTTTTCCATGGGGGACTTTGTCAAATGCCTTCTGAAAATCCAAATACACTATGTGGCCCCCGCCCCCCACGGCCTGGAGTATGAGTTACCCCTATGGTAGGGGTAGGGAGTACCAAATGAGAAATTATATTTACTAATATGTTTTATCTTTGGATTCATAGCCTGAGTGGGGGATGAGACACGATCCCGGTCACCCCGATACCACAATTCTGTGCCCTTCCCAAACAACCTCTCACTTGTGGCACCATAGACCAGATAAAATCATCACACCAGAATAAAACAGTAATTAATTCTTTTACTGGTATTGTGTAAATAGACAGCAAATCCAACCACAACATTAAATGGGAAACATACAGTAGTGAAGTATAATATAAACTTGCAGTTTTCTTATTTTAAATCAAGCAATGCAAAAATAACACTGGGTATGGCCCGTGAGCCAGGGCAACCAACATTCTCATATGGATAGTAAAAAAAAAAATAAGGAACGCTAATAGAGAAAGGTTGGGGGAAAAGCAGTGAAGTACACAACTTTCAATAATTGTCCTTACCCCTGAATGCTCAAAAGAGGGAGGGGACAGATCCACCTCAATGTCACTTGTTTGTAAAGGGTGCACCCTGTCCCAAACACAAAATTGTGTGGGGAAAAAAAAGTCAAGAAAATGAAGAAGTCCCTCTTGATGGTGGAACTGGCTAGATGATAAAAGTCAAGGTGAAATAAACCTTCTTCTTCCTTTGCTAAGATATTCTCTGTGCAAAGTTTAGATTACTTAACTCAGTCTCTTAGGAAGGTGATTCAGCTATGTGCTCCTGGGCCTGGATATCTCTGGAAAGGAAGCTTCTCAGTCTCCCGGCTCTTGCTTCCTCTGTCCCTTGTTGGAATTTTACATGTAATTCAGCTATGAAGAAGAACAGCTGACTGTCTCTCTATTTCCTCAGAGAGGGTATTTCTGTCTCTCCCTTTCAATAATTACCTCTTCAGCAGAAGAACTGATTGCAGGGCTGCCAGATGCACTCCTCTCTTCCTGGGTCTTGGCTCCAACTCCTGGCTGTCCCTGCCTCGCACACTCAGGCAGAGCCAGCCAAATTCTGCCTTAAATGGTCTCTCCAAAATACCATGCACCAAAAAACATTTTTTGCTAGGATATTAATAATCAATTAGTCCCAACTCAAAAAATGGTCTCTCAGCATTCGTTTGGCTTCCTCCTCTGCTGGCTGTGTAATGCTGTTCTTTGGGCAGGCCAAAATGTACAGCCCTTTCCCCAACTTGTTAACACCGTGAATGCTGATTCTTGCAGAACATTTGTCATTCACAGGGGGTTTTGACGTATTTTTATATTCCTTCAACTTGGCTGTGGCGGCTTGCAGTCTCTGCAGAGTTAAAAACCCCTTTTTGACAGGACCCAAACACATCACTCAGATCCAGACTCAGCTCGGTCCACATTGTAAGGCTACAACACATGATAAGCTTGTGGGGGAAGGAACCTAGTTTATAGTAGCATGCTATAACTATATCAGCTATCTCACCTTTATTCACATGTTTATGTATACCTTTCCTTTTTTAAAACCATGGAGACTCTTCCCAATTAAGCCATGTTTATCTATGTGGCCAGTAATTTTGTTTTTAAGAAAAGCTTCTGCAGGCCTGGATTTGCCAATAGGCAGCAGGCTGGCTGAAGATTTTGCTGCTTTCCAGCTGAGTTGAATCTCACTCTGCAAGAGAACAGGCCTCTTCTTTCTGATCTTGCCTTCCCCTCCCAGGCAGCATTCAAGGACTAGGACAGGAGGTGAGCCTGGATCAGTCATGACAGAGCAAAAAAAGAGCTATTCTGTTCCCAAATCCAATCCCTCTCCTCCTGTCATTCAGGGACAGGAGGGGGAGGCATGAACCAGGGGCAAAGGAAAGGACAATAATTTTGAGGAGGTTATGAGGGACTGAGTGGGGGATCATTGAGGGATCACTGGGATATGAGAGTGGATCGGCTGCAGGTTAGGTGTCTGTGTAGGAGAGAGAGGGAAGTGAGGAAGGGGACAGCATTTGAGAATGTCTAATTGATTGGAGGTTAGAGAGTGGATACAAGGTGAAGAAGGACCACAGCACAGTAAGGGATATCAGCATCCTCCTCGCTCCTTCCTCTCCCTTCCAGTGCAAGGGATATTCTCTCTCCCTTGATCTTGGATTCTATCCCCCAGATCCTGGAACCTTCCTTCCTACCTCTTCCTTTGCCACAGGTCCTGGAACCCACCTTCAACCCCTGCTACTGCCCCCTCTCTTTCCAGAATCCCAGAACCTACCTCCCTCTTCCTCTTCTTCCCCATCCAAGATTCCTGACCTTCACCCCTTCCTTGGTCTTCCCCATCCTTCCAATCCCTGCTCCTTTCTCCCTCTCCTCTTTTCCCCTCATCCCCAGCCATCTTTCCTTCTCATCCCTCCATTCCCAGTTTTATCACCTTCTCCTCACCCCATTCCTGGTCCTCCTCCTTTCCTCTCCCCCTCTCCTCCTCCTCTCCCCATCCCTGAAACTTCCTCCCTATACTGATACTAGAGATTCTTTTCCTCACTCAATAAAGAAAATAAATTATGACAACACAAGCAAGGTTAGAAAACTACTACGGGGTCAGTATTCAAAGGCATTTAGCCAGATAGCTTGCAAGTTATCCGGCTAAATGCTGCCTTTTGAATTTTAAGGCAATTATCCAACTAAATGTGTCATGGTTTTGCCTGCTGTGCAGTCTTCCCTCCACCAGGGGTCCTCAGCAGGCCCTACTTACTGCCTTCCTTGTTCTTTCTACCTCTCTGTTCACCTGATGTCTCAGCCCCATCCCTATTTAACTCAGTCTGTCCAATACCTCAGTGCCTCTTCATTGAGTCACCCCGGCTCTCTGACCTGGTCAGCCTTACCTTTTACCTGTCCCTTGCCTTGCAGCCTACCCAGGCCTTACCTTGCCTTCTGGCCTCCTGCCTTACCTTGATTTGTGGCCTCTGGGCCTTCTGACTTACCTCACCTTGTGGCCTCCAGGCTCTCTGACTTGTCGGGTGGCATTGGAGCCCTCTACTTAGCGGCCTTCAGTGTTCTTTGTCCTTTCTCTTCCTTGTCCTGTCCATGTCTTTACCTGTCCTTGTATTGTCCAGCCCTTGTCATGCTCTGTCCATGTCAGGTCCTTGCCTGTTTCCCTAGCTGTGCCCCTGTCTTCAGTCCAGCATGTCTTGCACCAGTTCCAGTCCAGCCTGCTCTGTTCCAGCACCAATTCCAGTCCAGCTCGCCCGGTAGCTGTTCCAGTCCCAGCGTACCTCTAATCTTCACCGGGCCCCTGACTCCAACCAGTGCCAGCAAGAGTCAAGTCCTACTGGCTCCCAGAACCCAAGGACTCAACCTGTGGGGGAGGGGGGGAGGGGGTGCTAAGGCTGAGGGTTGGACTAAGCTTCAGTCCAACCCTGCAGTCCTGCACGACTTCTGCAGGGGTGCACCCGGACTCCAGCCTGCAGCCCCATGAGAACATTTTACCAAAATAAATCATTATCTGGGTAGAATTTAGTCAGATAAAAAAAAAAGAGGTGCACCGGGGGCGTCCCAGGGCAGGGGAAAGTTATCCGGCCACATGTGGCGAGATAAGCCTAAGGTTTAATCAGCTATAACGTAAAGAAAAATAAAATGTGGCCGCCAGGTGATTCCCCAGCCCTCAAGCAATAATTATGAGAAGGGGCCCTGCAAGGCCAAGCCAGATTAAGCCACTGTGCACCCACAGGCAATGAGGGGAGGAGGAGGGGGGTCGGATACAATCCCTCCTGCCCAAATCCTCTCCTCGGGCACCCCCCTCCCCTTTCACCTTTCAGTTGTGTTCGCCAGCTCCGACAGCAACGGTACAAACAACAAGGAAGCATCAGCACGGGGCCTTCCTCGGCCCTTTCATGCTGACGTGCCCCACCCTCTCCTCCTGCAATGGGTTTTCTGTTACCAGGGAGACCCTTGCAAGCGACAGGGCACCCCAGGGTCTGTCAGCACGAAAGGGCCGAGGAAGGCCCCCCCCCCCCCCCGCGCGGACCCTGACACCGGAAGAGAAAAGAAGGGGGCGGAGCAGCACCACACGCAGGGTTTAGGCATAGACGGCAGCTGTAAGGCTTCGGCGCCTGTGAAAAAATGTCAGCAGCGGAGACGGTGGCCTATGTGGCCTATTCCTAAATCCAGGCCTGCCTCAACCCTCTCCAGGGAGGGGTGAGGCGCTCAGGGTCGGAGAACCGGACCCGTAAGTCTGCGCTGCACTTTTTTTTGTTGTGTGTTACTTTGAATATGGGCAGGAAAGTTTCAGATTATCTAGGTACACTTACCTGGATTGGGTTAAACCTAACCGGTGATATTCAAGCCTAGCCAGTTAGGTTTCAACTTATCTGGCTAAAGGTAGCCAGGTAACTCGGTTTGTGGACATTCAGTGGGGCATTTATCCCACAGAATATCCGGGATAACTTATCCTGCTAACTTTAGCTGGATAGATTACCCATTGTAAAGTTTTTTTTAACATTGCCCAATTTATTTTTATAAAGTAAAGTAAAAGCTGGAAATGTTTGTCAATTTGCTTTAGAATTTTCACATTTTTTTCCACAGAATCTACCCCTGAACTGCCACAGGCAATTGTGCAACTGTGCCCCAGTCCAGAGGTCCTTAAGCTTTTCAAGGGAAGGGCCACATAGGAAATTTCAAGTCCTCCAAGAAGACGGGGGCCATCCCGCTCAGAATTTGCAGAGCAGTGAGAGGAGCAAATTCCTTGCAGTTTTCTGCACGGGGAAGTGGTGGTGGGGGTGGTGAGGGGGATGTCTTGCCCTGTGAATGACTTGAGATGCTGGGAAAGGGAGGGGATAGGTTTGCCTGGGGAATGTCATATAGAGTGCCAGTAATAATATTTATAGATTTCTCAGAGATTGGCAACCTGCCATATCCCCAGAAACCCTGCGCTCTGGCTTTCCCTTCTCTCGCCTCTGCCTCCTGAGGTGTGTGTGCTCCTGAGTGTGTGTGTGCACATCTGGTGCACCCCCCTTCCCTTCCCTTCCCCCCATCTCAGTCATTCCCCTCCCTTCACTCTCACTCTTTCCCCTCTCATTCCATCACTCTACTCACTCCTCTCCCTTCCTTCTCACTCCTTCTCCTCTCACCCATTCCCTTTCATCCTTTCACTCATCCCTTTCACTCGCTTTCCCTCTTCTCCTTTTCCCCCTCTCATTCCCTCCCCTCCTTCCACTTCACTCTCACCTCTACCATTCACTCCTCCTTTTCACTCTCTCCCTTCCCTTATTTTCTCACCCCTATCCTTCCCTTCCTTTCCCTTCTTTCGCATTTCCTCCCTTCACTCTCTCCACTCCCATTCACCACCTCCTTCTACTTCATCTGTTCCCCTTCCTTTCCCTTTGCCCTCATTCTTTCCTCTCCCCTCTTCATTTAATTCACCCCATCCCTCCCATCCCTCGCATTCACTCCCTTCCTCTGCTATTCCCTTCCCTTTCCCTGCCATACCTCCTCTCCTCTCCCTTACCCCCAGCGGTGTCCTTCAGCAGAAGGGCCTGGCCTTTAGATTTTCTGCCAAGAGTCACATGGGGGGGGGGGGGGGGGGAGGGCAGGTCATATTTTTGACTCCTCAGGCTCTATCACAAGATTCCCAATAGTGCCTGTTCGGCCTCAGGGGAGGAGAGGTAGGCAACTCCTTTTTGGCCCCAAGAAGCCACACTGGGGGGGTAGAGGCTTCCTTCGGCCCATGGAGTTGTCAGGAGCCAGAAGTCAGTCTTCGCCCCTGCAGGCCATATGAGGATTAGGAGGATCAGCAGCTCTCACTTACTCAGCTCTGGGATGGGAGGCAGTGGCTCTGTTTGACCTCACTACAGGTCACATCAGGCCATGTATGTGTGTGTGGGGAAGGGGGAGGAACGATTCTATCCCCGTTGTCGGGCTATGTCAGCTGGAAGGGGGCAGGCTCTTTCTCTGCCCAGCTGTGGGTCACATTGGAGAGTAGCAGAGGCTCTTTGTTCTTCAGTTGCCTGGAGAAGCCGGAGCTGAGCTGGTACATCTTTTATACCACCTACCGCCCCCTGATATTTGCCGCTGTAGGCACAGACCGAGTGTGCCTATTGACAAATCTGGGCCTGCCAGTGCAGACAGCTTGAAAATTGCCCCTAAAATGCCTATGGTACCCCACCCGCACTGATTATTCTCAACAACAGGAGTGTTCTTCAGTGTCACAGGGTCCTTAGAAGAAAATCAGGCATCAGGAAATGCTCTTTCTGTCAGGGAATTCACCGGTGATCTGATATATATATTGACATGCTCACCACACAGAAAGACTGATGAGATGTTAAACAATAACATTTCCGGCTAGATGGAGACTTATTGTCTGTAGGTGTGGCACCAGGACTCCTTTACTCCACAGGCAAGCTATTTCCTTCTATGACTTAATTGTTCCTTCCTCATTCAGTGCTTCCATCGCAGGGGTATGCACAGAATTTACAGAAGGGTTATCTGCACCACCCTAGTTGTTAGGAATGGCCCACAGTATCCTCACTTCCCAGCAACACTCACTTTACTGCTTTTAAATGCAGGCTTACCTCAAGGTCTACTCCCATTATGACAGCCGGCAAAGTAGAATTCAACACCTCAAAACTCTAGACAAAGAGCCCAGCCCAGTATTCAGCAGTCCTGGAAGTGGATAGGTTGTCAAGCTAAAGGAAGTCAAATAACATTTCCAGCATATTCAGCAGAGCACTGCCGATTAGGTGCTCCACTGAATATTGCCAGATAAAGCCCTAGTTAGGCGGATAAATGCATCCGGTTAACATTAGGACTATTCTTTGGCACGACTAGACAGCCGGATATGTTATCCGGTTAACTCTGAATATCGGATTTACAACATTCCCAGACCCCCTCCAAGTTATCCTGATGTAACCCCCATCCCTGGGTGCGGTTTGCAACCTGATGAGGCCATAATTTCTGGTACTCGTGTCGGCAGGAGCCTTCCCAGGCTAGCTTGGCGGAGTCTCTTGATTTCAGGGCCTGGAACCTTGGTTGAGCGGGGTGGGGGTGGGGGATTTCTCCCAAGGCCCCGCGTGCCAAGGGTGTCCCAGTGCGTGCTGAAGGTGCCAGATAAAGTCAATGGAGCCACTTGGTTAGTGTCCAAATAAATCATTACTGTCGCAAAGAGGTGAAATTGGCACAATATTGGTCCACAGCACCACAGAATGTTCTTTTTACAACCTCCTCCCTCAATCTGTGCGGGAATATCGACTGCCAGAGCCAGGGGAATTTCTACCCTCCAGGGCTCGGAAAAATAGAGTCCCCAGGTTGACAGGGTGTCCTTTAACGGGGCAGGACACAATGTGTCAGTCTCTGCACAGAGAGATACACTCTCTCTCCCCCCAGGGGTCTCGAAGCATCACCAGATGGATGTCTTCCTCAATGTTAAGCTTGGCCGTTTACTCACAATTAGTTGTATAGTTTCTCCTTAAGTCTTAATGCAGTCCTAAGATTTTTCCTTTGAGTCCCTGATGGGAGGGATCCCTTGCTGGGGGGGGGCTTTCAGCGCTCCACTCAGGCAGGAAGGGCAGTCAGCATACTTCCTCCTGGAAGTTGATCTTTATCTCTGAAACAATGACTGCACCCCCCACTGTCTCCGCACACCACTTATTATCATAAATTTATACGCTGCTTAATCCCGGGCCTGACCAATATTTCTTTTTTTTTTTTTTTATTAATTATTCATTCATTTTGTTTTATATATTTTTCAATATTTATCTCACTGCTCAAGGAGTATAATCAACTCTACGCTTATGCCCAAGAAATGATGATTGGAGGGGGGAAAACCTCAGACAGTGCACCTTAAATGCCATAGACCTTTTAATGGTGCTCGCGGCCGCAAAGCTGCCATCGTAGGGGGGGAAAAAAACCTTCATTCAAGACCTATATTTGAGTCATTTATTCAGATCATTGATTCCAAAAAGAGTTTATACAGTTTACAGTCAGTAGTGATCGGTTTACTCTTCAGCAGTGGCTGTGGGGAGATGGGAATAGTCACAGTAACGACTGCACTTATGTTTGAATTTCTATTCACTTACTGCCCTTACGAGGAGGTTGAGAGGAAAAAGATTTATATCTTTTCAGTCGATGTTTGTGGTCCCGACCCCCTCCGTTTTAAACTGTATGCGGTTTGTAATGTAGAGGATCCTTAAGATAGTATTTACTCAAACTACAGACGTCAATCGCCTGATGTCACATAAATAAAGCAGGAAATGATGCGGTTCTAGTTTTGGCGCCAATCTGAATCCTTTTAGGCTCTGGTATTCTATAGTGCACTGTTTTATCCCGATTTGTAAGACCGCAAACTGGCGTTGTAATAGGTATGGTTTTTAAGGTATGATGTAAACTATTTGTAGCGCCCCCCTCAGGTTTCTTCCTGCTGCCAAGGGAGAGGGGCTGCACAAGAAGAATCCCCCCAACTGCACCGGTGTGTAAGAGGGTCAGAGTGGGGGGGTTTGCGGGTTACGTTAGCACCTCGGGGATAAATGATCCAAAGGCCCCGATCCTCTCTTCTATGGGTCTCTGTGGTTCCCACCCCCACCCCTGGGAACAGTGCACAGCACAGAAATCACCACTCCACTGTAAACATTCAGTTCCTTCACTATTAACAGGTACGTAAAACACAACAGAAAGGATAAAGCAAACGGAGGGAAAATAATTATAAATAGCTTGCATCCAAAAGCATAGCAATCACCAATTGGCCAAATATTTGTCTAGTAAATTAAGCAACCTGCCCAGTCAACCAGGGCTATGAGCAACTTGAATTATCAGTAGCAGTCTGTGGATTCTCCTGCTCAGACTGCCCTCCGGCAAACCTTATGGGTACCCAAGACCTTAAGGGTAAATGTCCTACCAGTGCACAACAAAAAGGTTCTACTGATACTTTTATTAGTCCCCAGTCCAAGGAGTGTATACACCCAAAAAAAAGGAAAATATCCCAAACACGTTGGGCATGAGAAGAAGTAAGAAACATGGTTGTTAAATCATCTCAATGCAGGCTGTAAAGTTTAAAAGAAATGGCTCTCTCTCTCTCTCTGGGGAGACTCCAGGCTTATAGAGGCTCCAAAGGGGAAACAAGCTGGTTCCCTGCCCTGATGCAGGGATTTAGAGATTCAGGGTAGGCCTCTACGTGGTTAATAGCAAACAGCAGGGGTTTATCTTGCAGCTCACTGATGCAACAGTCTGGGCCCCAGAAAGACAACAGGAATTGCTGTGCAGCTGCTGAGAAAATTAGGATTTGCTTAGCTGAACCAGGTCCTGCAGGTGGGGGAAGTAAACTCTCAGCTCCTGGACTCTCCTTCTGCTGTGCTTTGTCTCCTGGTAGCCATGGGCGAAGGGCAAGGAGGGATCCTAGCCCAAGCACAGCTCTCTGCTTTCCTTCCCCTGCTGCTCCTTCTCTCTGATCTCCCACACAGCCTCGTGCCTTTTCTTACTTGCTTCTCACTGATTGGTCTGACGTTCTCTCCTCTCTCCGGGTAGTAAGCTGGCTCCCCATTGGCTCATTTTAGTAACCGAACCCCCTGTGCCTCTTGTAATCCGATAACTGCTGCTTTTTTGCAACAGCACAAGTCTCATGCTGGATTTAAACTGAAACAGTTTCATTATGACACCTCTCTGCTCCACAGAGAAAATAACAGTGCCCAGTTGTTCCCTCACTGCAAATCTGGAATACAGTTGTTACCAATTTAGTTATTATTTTTTGTTGTTTGTTTTTATTTTTTCTGTCCCTGGGTTACACCATACATCCCTGCGCCAGGTAAGGTCTGGGGGGCAGGGACCCAAATCAGGCAGTCTGGCCACATTTTGTTATTATATATTTTTTATTAATTGTTTAAAGACTGGGATTTCAAATTATCAATTTGCTTAAAAATGCAGATATGCTGAACAAAAAAGTTACATTGATGGTTTGACCCCCTTTTTAAAAATAGATAAATAAAATACCTCAGGTATGGAACAAATTCGTCAAGCTGATGTGCATGTGCACACAGCACTTTTATCGTATATATTGTCTTTTTTTACTCTATAAGAATGAACAAATGTAAATGCTAGTTTTCCAAAGTCATGGTTATGGTGCATTAAAAGGGCTATTTTAGCTCAGATGCTTTTAGTATCAGTTCACCTACCTATATCCCACCCTTATACAATAGATTAAGCAAGCTGATATCATTATATTCAAAAGAAAAATCCTTTTAAAGTATTTTTAGTGTGCTTGGACTAGTTTCCTCTTGAGCGACTGTTGCGGAGAAAAACTACAGGCGTCTTAAGCAGCACTAGCAACCGCGAATATGTTCATATATTTTTTATTCATTTTTATCTTATTCCCACTTATATGAGGAAGTTTATTTTTATTTTCATAACTGATAAAGACATACAATTCATATGTAGTTATTTCTGTTTTATTATGAAAGTGCCATCCACCTAAATAAAAAATGGATGGCGATTTATGTTTTAAGAGAGTCTTAGGATGATATTTTCTACCGATAATTAACTTTTCATTTGACACAAAAATTTTTTTTTATCAAAATGAGATTTCACAACTTTAGAGAGTCAATTTAATTAATCAGCAAACGAATCGCTATTGTGACTTTTGTTGTGTTTGTGATTAAGGTGGCAGATTGGCTAAAAAAAATCTCAAAAACAGAGTGGACACAAATTGAAGATAGATGGTACCTACTTTGTTCTCTCACCCTAACTTGATGGTCTCTATTACAGGGTACCATCAAGTTAGGGTAAGAGAACATGGTACAAAATGTCATCTTTGTGAGACTTCCTCTCTCCAAATGATGTCAAATCTTCACCAAGGTTTACTGTGCTGTTCATACGTCTCACTCTACATGCAAAACTGGCCCCTAAAACCACCACCACCTCACCTCAACCTATATATATAAGAAGGTGAATGCTAGGAAGGGCGTAAGAGGAATGGAAGAGGGGGCAAATACTGGGAGGGCTGGCAAGCAGATGAAAGCTGGGGATAATGTGAGTGGGTGAGAATGGGTGGAGGCAAGGAGAGGGTGAATGCTAGGTGAGAGACTGATGAGTAGGGGTAAATTCTGGGGGAAGGATGAATTGTAAGGGAGAAGGTGATGAGTCATAAGGTGGGAGTGAATGCTGGGGAGATAAGTAGGTGAAAGCTAGGGGGAGCCTGAGGAGACTAAGAAAGGGATTTAATGCTGGGGGAGGGGATGAGTCGTCACAAGGAAGGGGTGAATGCTGGTAGAAAGCCAATTGAGTGAAAGCTGGGTGGGAGAGTGAGGAGGAGGTGAATGCTAGGGGAGTGAGGAAGAAGGGGTAGATGTTGGAGAGGGCAGGCATGAAGCATGAAGGGTGAGATTAGGAGATCATGCATGCTGCAGGGTTTTGTTTTGTTTTTGTTAAAGAGTTGGCAATTTTAATCTAGATATATACAAATTTGGGTATATGGTACATTTGTTCTAGAGGAATTTGGAAGCGAGTGTTAATAGGAGGTCCCATGAAAAAATTATGGCAGATCGTTTAATCCATTGTCTTTCCAAGTTGATTTCACCTGAACACGTTGCTTCTGATAATGCAGACAGGTGGTCATAAATGTGAGAAGAGTAGTGGCCTCAATACAGGTCTCCCTCAAATCCCAATTTAACTCCTTATTGGTTAGTTTTGACAGTAAAAAAAGCATTTGAGTGAGTGAATTGGACCTTTGTTTTTGAAAATCTATGGTCTTATGGTTTTCATTGGCAATTTATTTCTTTTCTCATCGCACTTTACTCTAATCCTCAGGCTGCCATTTTTGTTAATGGAGAATTCTCCAAAGATTTTGTTTTGAATAGAAGAACATATCAGGGATGACCTCTTTTTGTACTTTCTCTTGATCATCTTTTGAGGATTTGGGGTTGATGTGCAGATATTCATGAAATTACTATTGGGCGTACTATCTCTAAACTAGCGGCATTCGCTGATGATCTGTTAATACATGTCACAAACCCTGATGTGTCCTTATGAGCTACTCATCAAAAAGTTGAGCTATATGGTCAGTTGGTAGGGCTTAAATTTAATTTGGACAAATTAGAAGCTTTGCCTATTGGAAGCTGGAATACCAATATGAGGGAGGGTGTGTTTCCCTTAAAATGGTCTACTGACAAAATTACATACTTGGGTGTTTGGCTTCCTAGGGTTATTCCTGCTATTTATAATATTATAATATTTATATATTACTTCAGTATATTATATATTACTTCAGTATATTATATTATTTATATATTACTTCAGTTTCATGAGATCACTGAAAGATCTTTGCACAACTGGTCACATTTGCCTTTGCCATTATTGGGACGAATACTTTTATTAAATTTGACAATTCTTCCAAAATGGCTCTGTGTTCTAGAAGTTCTCCCATTCTCTCATACTCTTAAAAGGTTACACAAGGAGATTCATCTTTTTATAGGGAAAGGCAAGAAATCTAGATTGGCCTCATATATCTTCTTGAAACCTTTGAATAAATGAGCTTTTCATTACCAGAGATAGGAAATTATATGTATGCGATTAATTTATGTTACATTGGGGATTGGCTTATGAATGCCAGTATTTATTCAGATATAGAACTGGAATTGGAACTGGTTACACCTTTATCATTAGATATACACTTCATGCTCCTTATACTTTACTTTCTAAATATGTAAAATTTCAAATATTCATTTTCCCCCCTCCGTAGAACTTGGACGTTGTTAACCTCCAGATCAGAATTAAACTCTTAGGTGTCCATTTTTCTACCTATTAGAGGGAATGGGTGATTTCTTCCTGATTGGGATGTTAAGGGAATAATTTTTATATCTTGATTTCTTGATAAGGTAATTTCTATTTTACCTTTTCCTGCCTTATGTGAGAATTTTGAACTGCAATCTAAGGATCTTTTTTGTTATTTGCAACTACGACATTATATACATATCTTAAATACATTGGCTAACAATAACCCAGACTGGTTTGATATAAGAACATAAGAACATGCCTATACTGGGTCAGACCAAGGGTCCATCAAGCCCAGCATCCTGTTTCCCAGGCCATAAATACCTGGCAAGTACCCAAAAACTAAGTCTATTCCATGTTACTGTTGCTAGTAATAGCAGTGGCTATTTTCTAAGTCAACTTAATAGCAGGTAATGGACTTCTCCTCCAAGAACTTATCCAATTCTTTTTTAAACACAGCTAGACTAACTGCACTAACCACATCCTCTGGCAACAAATTCCAGCGTTTAATTGTGCGTTGAGTGAAAAAGAACTTTCTCCGATTAGTTTTAAATGTGCCACATGCTAACTTCATGGAGTGCCCCCTAGTCTTTCTATTATCCGAAAGAGTAAATAACTGATTCAAATTAACACGTTCTAGATCTCTCATGATTTTAAACAGCTTCTGTTAAAGGTCTTAATCTCTCTTGCACCTGCTTCTGCAAAACGTCCAGACAATGCAGCACCTCTGCTGTCATTCCCTCTTCCTGTTTAAAGCCCTCCAAATTTTCCTCCATAAAATTAACTATAGGGATGATGTCAGCCAAGGTGGCACTTCTGGAACTCAGCTCCTCCGTGGCATCCTTGAAGGGCTGCAGGATTTTTACCAGCTGACTCATGACTAACCAATCATGATGCCCTAGGCGACTATGCACACCTATCTCCATTTCCAGAGAAAGGTCATGAAGGGGTGTCTGCTGCTCAACTAACCTCTGCAGCATCATATAGGTGGAATTCCATAGGTGGCAATGTCTTGAATAAGACGCTAGTGAGGCTTAGAAAGGCATTCCATTTCTTTTTTTTTTTTAATAAAATTTTGGAGAATACGTAAAAGGCTTGAACGTTGGATAACAGTTGGATAACAGTTGGAATAAGTGGCTACAAGAATTACAGACTCAATTTTCTCTTGCATCTTTTATTGCGTGTTTTACTTATGTTCCAAAAATTACCTGTAACATACAAATGAGAGAGGTTTGATTATAAATGACTTTGTAGATTTCATATCTCACCCCATCAGGTCTATCTGGCGCAGTTTACTGATTCAGGACTGTGTTATAAATGTACCCACTGAAGAGGCTCATTTGGGACATTCCTTGTGGCATTGCAAATTTTTCAGTTCTTTTTTTGGAAACAGATTTTTCTTTACACTGGTAGGATTTTGGAGCGCCAAATCCCTTTTCTTCCACAGCTTGCTCTGTTTGGAAGATTCCCTACATCGTTTTCTGGAAATGCGCAACAAAACATGTGGATCAACAAAGTCCTTTTACTTACTGCAACATCCATTCTTCGTGTTTGGAGACAGCGGGAAGCGCCTTCCTTTACACTATGGCGCGGCAGTATTCATAATCTTCTAATTATGGAGCAATTTTCAAGCCTATGAACAAGAAAAGAACTTTAGATACTTGGGTGCCTTGCATTTCATCACCACCACACAGAGCTCGTAGCTCGGTTCTCAGTAGCTTTGGACATTCCAATTGAGCTTCTCGCTGATATATCATCCTTTATATTGCTATTGCTTTCCCATTAAGAGGCTTTTTGGAGGTTGGTTGTTATATTCATCTTTGCAATGACATGTGGTTATATCAGGAACAAATATGTCCCACGTGTTTCTCATTTCTTATTGTTTTCAAAAAATAATAAAAGACCTTTAAACATATGGAGGTCGATATTCAAAAGTCATTTAGAGGGATAACTGAAAAGTTATCCCTCTAAATGGCTACCCCGTTATATTGAAAGCCGTATGTGGCTAAATTCCAGTTGCATAATGACTTAAGCGGCTGGAATTTAGTTCCATAAGTCGGGGCTTTCTGGGGCGGGCGGTAGACGTTTCCGGGCGGAGCAGAGTTAGCCATATAAGTTATGCGGCTAACTCCAATATTCAGAGTTAGCAACTTAACCTATGTCCCAAGGTTAGCCGGTTAGACATAACTAGTTAGACATAACCGGCTGACTTTCAGATAGCTGGGTATATTCAGCGGCACAACTGCCCCACTGAATATACCCTGCTAGTTAGGCAGATATGTTTATCCGGTTAACTAGCTGAGCTGCACAGCAACTGAAAAAGGATCTCAAAGTATCTGCTGCTGAAGAAAAGCGATATAGAAGGAAAGGCAGAGAACTGAAACAGAGACAGACAGATAACAAAGGAACAGAGATAAAGAAGAGAGTGAGAAAAACACGCTGAGCCAGAAAATGAAGCCACAGGTTGGAAACTTTCATTATGCAAGAAAGTCGTTTCTTGGAGCAGGGGGTGGGGGGAGGAGGGGTGGATGAAGAGAGAGCATCTGCACAGCCCGTCTGATCTTCCCCACCCTGCACTACTCTCCGGATAAGCAGGGCTCAGAAGTTCCCAGGTATGTGCCTGCCTAAACATGTCCTCTCCACACCCCTGACCCTGTATCATAACTTCTGCAACACAAACACGGCCTAGCTAAAGTGATGAGAGAGCATTAGAAGCTCATCAACTCTTAAAGGGAAGTATTTGTATGGACTCATTGCTGTCCTCGAGCCTCTCACCTGCAGCAATTATTATGGGGCAGTGCACACTGACTCCATCCCATTAAGGGGGGGTTGGTGTGATCTGGGCAGGACATGGGCAGTTCAAAACTTTAACCAGAAATTTGCACTTAAATAGGTGATCTGATGTGTGCCAAAGTCCCCTGCCATGTAACTTTACTTCTGCTATGGATAGCATGTAAGCGATAAAATAAAGAAAACTAGGCAGATCAATGGTGTTTTAAGGGTTGGGGCTAACTGGGGGCAAGGAAGGCTATTAAACTAGGGGGATTTGGAAGACCTATCTCTTAACTGGGGGAACTGGGAACAAACTGGTTTTAGTAACAATGGCGTCAAGGCGCACCCCTCTTAAAATCCCCCCCCCCTTATGCAGTAGAAGTGGCATTTCCGCACACACACACGCACGTCCACTTAAAATTGGGTGCACTTGTGCGTGCGGCCAGGCTATTTTATAACGTGCACATATACATGCGCGTGTTGTAAAATAGTCGTGTCCCTGGGTGCGGGCCGATGAATGCGTGCACGTGTGTGCCCGTGCACTTGTTTAAAATATCATCCCTGAATACTGCTTCCTTTTAAACAAACACAACTTCCAATCATACCCTAGTGAATAATCACATGATCATTGACAACTATCACTGCCAATCCCATTGGCCACCAGAGAAATCCCTCAACAAACAGGTCAGTCAATTTCAGCATTTAAACCTCTGGTTGATACAGTTTGTAAGTTAAAGATCCATTGTTCAAGTTTAAGCAACTTTGCATCCAAGTCTCCACTTCGGATTGATGGTTTTGGGCTGGTCCTAGTTGTCACGACCTGTTCTGCTA
This sequence comes from Rhinatrema bivittatum, assembly GCF_901001135.1. Lineage (NCBI taxonomy): Eukaryota > Metazoa > Chordata > Amphibia > Gymnophiona > Rhinatrematidae > Rhinatrema > Rhinatrema bivittatum. The sequence continues at coordinate 16,131,082 of NC_042627.1, read as the reverse complement.
AAAACAGAGGAAAGGTGTGATGGCTAAGCAAGGGCATACTTTGAGAGGCCAGGTGGTCTGGAGTTGCTACCTTTCACCTAAGGCAGCAGCCGTTCCCCTGGGTTGAGCCCTTGGGTGCTGGTGGCCTCCAGGACTTCCACGTGAGAGCAGGAACCGGAAAGGACTGCAGACCAGGCTGGAGGAAGAATCAGGAGCTCAGCTGAAGGCCAGGACTGGAGAAGGAAGCAGGAACACATACAAGAAGTAGGATAACACCGAGGAGCAAATTTAGTATTGACTATTGGACCAACAAAAGTGTGGAAAGCTCCTTATATAAAGCTGTCTATTTGGGCCACACCTAATGCTGCTCCAATAGGGAACCTCCAGAGGCAGGTCTCCCTAACTATGAATCCACTGCAAGATCCCCTGGTCTTGTACACACAGGGCCACGGGTTGGATCCCTTAATGGTAATACAATGATCCATCATCAGAGCTTCACTTCTCTTAGTTGAAACACAGCTTCAATGTTCGATCATCCTTTTTCGAAACGATCATCTAGCTTTGCTGATGTAAAGCAGGTCACATGGACATGCTACTACATAAACAAAATAAGATATGTTACAAGAAGTTTTCATGTTGATATGTATGGGCTGATAATCTTTAAATTGTAATTTGCTTGTGGGCAAACAGAGCAACGATCACATCACTTGAACCCTTCAGCTGTTCATCCATATAAGTTTCAGGTGGCAAAGAAGAATGCACCATCATGTCCTGCAACTTTTGACCATGGATATAAGCAAACCAAGGAAACTTGTGAAACACCAGATGCACTTGCAGCACAGGCCAATATTGTTGTACAATATGATGAATATATCTAACTTGAGCAGAAAAAAAGTAAAACACAAATCAAATTAGTGCCTTCCTGATGTATTATTTTCTGCATCAACAAGGAGTGATCGCTAAAGAGAGCTTGCTTAAAGGAATATTTTTACACATTTCACAGTGTAGCCCTGTTCTAAAAAACGTAGAGCCATACTTTCTGCTTGTTTACGGAATTCCTCTGTAGTCGGACATACCCGTCAAAAGTGAAAGAATTGTCCCAAGGGCAAATTTTATTTTCATTGGCGGGAATGACTGCTAGAGAAATGCAGTAGAGAGTTACAATCAGTGGGTTTACTAAATAATAAAAATTCCAAATGGTCACCACATTAAACAATCATAATATCCAAAAAAGATACAGACTCAGTACTCCATATGAATGCGAAATGAAATTACGCTGATTTAATCATTAAAAAAAAAGCATACAAAGGCGCAAGATCCCCTGACCATAAAAGCAGCACCTTATCAATGTAGCATCTCCAAAGAAAAATATTCTTATCAAAAACACATTAACCTAAATGAGATCTTTCTAAAAAAAAAAATATATATATATAAATTGGCAACATCAGGAGCCGTTGTGGCTTCTATTGCTACACTCTTTACCTGCAGAAAATATTGTTCCTGGAAACATCTGTTGTGATTCAGTTTTGGTGGGGATTATGTGTTAAGTCTGTTTGATATAAGCAACAAAAATGTTTCTACATAAAAAAATTGCTAAATGTTTTTCTTTTCTTGAGGCATACGGTAATGGTCAGGGTGTGAGGCTAAGGAAAAAAGATTGCTTTCTTAGTAGCCTATTTGACGCCTCTTTTTAAAATTCAATTACATAATGTGTTTCATTTACTGAGTACTTGATTATTCTTCAGGGTGCACCCTCTACCTCAACTCCAGCATCAGCCCCCGAGAATGTAGAGAAGGGATCACAGAAAAAATCCCTGATCTGGAGGCACTTCAAGTAAGGGAGGACCCACGTATCGCTCAGTGGGTCCTCCCAGTGTAGTTGGGTTTTAAAAAGGTTTGGATAGGTTCTTGGAGGAGAGGTCCATTGACTGCTATTGATTGGGTTGACTTGAGGAATAGCCACTGCTATTACTGGCATCAGTAGAATGGGATCTACTTAGTGTTTGGGTACTTGCCAGGTACTTGTAACTGGGATTGGCCACTGTTGGAAACAGGATGCTGGGCTTGATGGACCCTTGGAATGACCCAGTATGGCAATTTCTTATGTTCTTATGGACGAATTTTGAAATGGCCATGTGTGCGGCACGTGCATTTTCAAAAGGGCCTAGCCACGAGTGTAAGCGCTGATACGCGCACAAGTGCCAGGCCCTTAAAAAGGGGCGGGCCAGGGGGGCATGGTCTGGGAGGGGTGGAGGCCATTAGCGACTGTCCCAGGGAAGCATGCCCCAGCAGCCAGCTGGCGCGTGCAAGTTGCTTCTGCTCCAACGGAGCAGTAAGTAAATACATTTTTTAAATGCTTTTACTTAGGTAGTGGGTAACGGTCGAGGTGGAGAGGGGAAAGGGAAGGAAGGTTAGGTAGGGGGGTAGGGAAGTTCCCTCCCAGTCCGCTCCTTAATTGGAGTGGACTGGGGAGGGAACAGGGGAAGGCCCAATTGCGTTGCTGCATGTAATTTACTAAAATCCACCCCCTACGCACGCCGCCTGCACAATCCATGGGACGCATGTGTGCGGCCCATGGATTTTATAACATGCGTGCGCCGGCCCGTGCATGTTATAAAATCCACGCATCCATGTGCACGGATTTTAAACTCCGCGCATGCGTGTGCAGGCGGCGCGCGCAAGGGGGGTATTTTACTAAATTACGTGCCGCGACCAATCGGTATTCACTATGCAAGGATATCGGTTGAGGGAAGCAAATGGTGTATCTCACAAATGCTGGAATGCAGCATCACCTGGAAAAACAGCACCTGCTAGCACTGGCATCGGAGGAGGATGGCATTTCAAGGTTAGGAGTCCCTTCTGCCACTCCAGATAAAAGCCAGTGCCTTTTATGCACGAATCCCGGTGGCTTTTAAAATCTGCTTGGCATGCACAAGCCCAACATAGTCACTCATCCCCTAATTTTGGCGTGCGCTGGGCTTTTAAAATTCACATCCAAATGTTTGTTGGTCTCTTACAAGTTCTCCGATCCAGCATTGTCCAAAACATCAGTGTCAGGAAAGCCCCATGGCAATTTGGACCGAAAGACATTACAACCCAGTGGCAAGATTGTCCTTGAGGTTTTCTTTTCTTTTCAATTATATCTTTATTAAATTTTTGATATATAAATCAAAAATAAAGATAAAAGGTCAAATACAACCACATAAATCCACAGCAATCAAACAAAAGGTAAATTATCTGTAATCTCTTTCAAGTCCATATCAAGAAGGATGGATGGAGGATTCTTAACTGTGCAAAATTAACTAATGTTTATTATGACTTAATGTCCCTCCCTTGCCATCTATTCCTGATCAGGAGTTTTATCTAACAAAAAATACTCCAAGTGAGAGGGATCATAAAAAACAAATTTGTTACTATGATATCTTAACAAACACATGGAAACTTTAGGTAAACCGTGTCCTCAGTGTCCAGTACATGCTGCTTCATTGGAAGAAAAACTTTTCACTTCATTTGTGTAAGCTTTGAAACATCAGGAAAAATTTGTAGCTTTTGGCTAAAATAGCTCTTCTTGTTTACTTTTACAATTCTGGTGTATAACCAGGTCTTTATCTGGTTTAGTAAGTAAAGAAACAAGCAAAGCAGCCTTTGTTGAAATATTATCATTAGATGACAGCAAAGAAACAGAAATCACTGCTATCTACAGAGGCATGTAATTCTGCTTCCCCTTCTCTACTGGCAAATAACATTTAGAAAGGGAACTCACTCTGGGCCAGATTTTAGTAGCTACGCGCGGGCATAGATTTGTGTGCGCAACCCAGCGCGCCTGTTATAAAATCCGGAATCGGCGCGCGCAAGGGGCTGCACACTTGTGCACCTTGGGCCAGATTTTAGTAGCTACGCCCGATTTTATAACATGTGCGTGCAGCCACGTACATGTTATAAAATCTGGGGTCGGCGTGCGCAAGGGGGTGCACACTTGTGCGCCTTGGGGTAGATTTTCAAAGAGTTACGCGCGTAACTTAAGCGGGTAACCCCAAAAACCTGCTCCTGAGTGCGCCAAGCCTATTTTGCATAGGCTCGGTGGAGCGTGCAAGCCCCAGGACGCGCATATGTTCCGGGGCTTTGAAAAAGGATCTAGAAGGGGCGTGGGCGAGGCGCCGGACTGGGGACGGTCCAGGGGTGGTCCGGGGGTGGGACCGAGGCCTCCAGCATAGTGGATATGCTGGGGGATGGTGCGCCGGCAGCTGGCTGGTGCGCGCAAGATACGCCTGCCAGAGGCAGGCGTAAATAGCGAAAAAAAGGTAGGGGGGGATTTAGATAGGGCTGGGGGGTGGGTTAGATAGGGGAAGGGAGGGGAAGGTGGGGGGGGAGCGGAAGAAAAGTTCCCTCCGATTTTGGAGCGGCCTTGGAAGAACAGGGAAAGCCATCGGGGCTCCCCTAGGGCTCGGCGTGCACAAGTGTGCACCCCCTTGTGTGTACCGACCCTGGATTTTATAACATACTTGCGGCAGCGCACGTATGTTATAAAATCAGGTGTACATTTGTGCGCACCGGTTTATTAGATTGTAGCTGTATCCCTTCTAAATGACTCTCAAATTCAGTCACTTTAGATGATACTTTTGCAGTTCGGATCAAGGTGTCTTGGTTCGAGATACTACTTGCCAAATATCTAGTAGAGAGATGTTAGAAGAATCGGCAGCTACATCACCTGCCTTCAAGTCCTGTGATATTGGCAGTAGCACTATAGGAACTGGCACAGGGGGAATTTCCAATCATCAGGTTTTCTAAGATACGGTAAGTATATTTTTGTAAAACCAAAACATGTTGTAATTCAGTTTTGATGGGATTATGTGTTACATCTGTTTTTGATCAAATGAAGACTTCATGATATAAGCAACAAAAATGTTTCTACATAAATTTTTGATAAATGTTTTTGTATCCTTGAGGCATATGATGATGGGTCAGGGCATGAGGCTAAGGAAAAAGATAATAGTTTTCTTAGCAGCCTATTTGATGTCTCTTTTTAAAATGCATTTATATTGATTCATTTAGTGGATTATCCACAAGGAATAGTAGGAGGAAGATCCACACTCAGCAGGCAATCAATACAATAATCAGAGTGTGGAGGAAGTAAAGGTCCATACACAGTTCAAAAGGCATTAAATTCTTTATTTCTAATGACAGCTCCTCTGTGGGGCCTGTTCAGTGTGTCCACACTTGTTACCACTGTCATCATTCCGACACCCGATCACTGGTAAATTGTTCACTTTTAAATTCTCTACCATATGCCTCTCGGCAGGTGTGATTTATATTATTCTTTGTCTCTGCCAGAAGGTTTATGTTGGTAAGACAACTAGGCCGATCAAGACACGTATTACTGAGCAACGTTCTAGCATCTGAACGGGTCAAAAAGAAGCTCCATTAGCATCACACTGGCTGGCGGCTTCTCATTCCGAGGCAGACTTAAAATTTTTTGTCATCGACATCCTAACTCCACCGAGATGCTGATCCTGTTAGATTCATGGACCCTTGAGCCAGCTGAGACAGAAGAAGACTCACCGTGGGGAGGCCCACTGTGGATATTGAAGCCGGGAGGCGGCACAGAGCAGGAGACCGAAGGAATCTTCACCACTGGAAGCCCGCAGTCCCCCTGAGAGGAGCTCATGAGGACCCGAGCTGCTTGGACTTAAGAGGGCCTCCTGGACAAGAGCTGGAGTCAGGAACCAGTGGAACGAAGTCGGAATCGAAAGCCATGGACGTGCCGAGGTCAGAAGCCAGTAGTCAGAAGCCGGAATCAGAAGCCAGTAGTCCAAGTCGAGGTCAGAAGCCGAAGACAGAAGCCAGTAGTCAGAAGCCGGAATCAGAAGCCAGTAGTCCAAGCCGAGGTCAGAAGCCGGGGTCGAAAGCCAGAAGACGAAGATAGCAACTAGTAGCTCTCAAGGAGAGTGAACCTTGTTGCAAGGTAAGGTAAAGCATGGCTGCAGGGTTTATATACCCCTGCAGCATCTGACGTCATCTGGGAAGCTATCGTGTGTCTTCCCGCGCTGGCCCCTTTAAATCTGCAGCCCCTGCGCATGCGCGCGCCTAGGGGGCGTGGCCAGCCGCAATGGATTGGCGGTGTCTCCCTCGAGGAGGGAGCACCACGGAGGAGGCCTTGATGAGCCTGCCGGTGGGGACAGAGCAACAGCGGGCCGGGCCGACCCCGAGGTGAATGGAGGGACTGGGGCACGGCCTGGTACCGTAACAGATCCGGCAAGAACAGAAGTGGATCTATACTCTCCAAAGTTTGGCCCCTCATGGCTTAAATAGAGAGATTGAATGGGCTTATTTTATCTAATTCTAGGGATTCCGTGTTATTGTGTTTATGATATCTATTATTAGTATAGTTTGAGGTCACTAATGAAATTTTCTGTCTAATGAATTTACTACTTACCTATAATGTTATTGTATATAGGTTTTTTATGTATTAATTCTATCATGAATTATGTGTTACATTACCTTCACTATACTGTATGACATGTATTGCCTTTAACTTTCTCCTAAAGTTCTCTTTCATGTTCTCTCTATAATGGATGGTTCCTTTTAACATCCTCCTATGGATGTGTATCTCTATTTCTACAGCTTAGTCCGTCTCCTCTCAGACTTCATTCTTTACTGATACCTTCTTTGCTATTGGTGTTTGCTTGTATTTGTTGGGACGTTCTGATAGGTTGATTCTTTGGCACTTTTTTCTTGGCGTCCTTAAATGCTTTAGACTCTAGATGGTGCATTTACACTCCCTGTATATGAGGAATCTTTAATAATAAAGTATCTCTTTATTGTTTTTTACAGGTTATGCACATTGATGTTTGGTCCTTATTGTGCAATGACTTTTCTTTCTATTTTAATTTTTAGTGTGAATGAACTTATTGTGTTGTCCCTCCCGATGCAGCCTTTGGATGAAACACGGGGTCCGTGTTGGGTGACCATTTTATACATATCAAGTTGGATATACTGGAACAGTGGAGTTGTCATTAGAAATAAAGAATTACATGCCTTTTGAACTGTTTATGGACCTTTACTTTCTCCACACTCCGATTATTGTCCGATTATTTAGTGGATACCTGATTGAAGTAAATACAAATTTGTGAATTAGTCTATTCTTTTGTTTTGGATTATCAATATATTTTTGTAGACATTTGGTTCTTTCTGTTTTTGAAATTCCCTGAGTAACAATGCCAGGGACATCATTCACACTCTCTACTAGTGCTGCCTATTCTTCCTCACCATCCTCAGTTTCCTCTATCTCCTCCATCACTGACATGGAGACTAAGATGGTACTAGTTTTTATCCTCCCAAGTTTTCTTAAGCAAGTAGCTCTTCAATATCTTCTGATTCAGGAATCCAATACAAGATTCTTCCTCAGAATCAGTTGATGCAAATACTGCCTTCACTGCTGCTATAGAAGTAACTAAAGAAGAGCGCACTGCTGGTTTTCAGTGTTGCTCTTCTGCTACTCTTGTTGCTCTGCTATTGTCTGCCTTGGATAGCTCTCCCACCTTTTCCATCTGCTCTAAAACAATAGGGAAAAGAATAGGCAGTTGTGACACATCCTTTCTAAATTTCAATTTATTCTGACTGAAGCTGCTTTCCTCTCCTGCCATTCTAGACTTGAAAAAGACACTCTTCAATTTTGGTGTGGGATTGCCTTCCCTATTGCTGCCCCTGCCAACTTTGCCAACATTCCCTCCCCTTTCCTGTCATGATGGAATTTGATGATTAGTGTACTGCATCCTGGGGGTTTGGTTGTTACAAAGAATTTTTTTTTATTTATTGGTACCGTAACTGTGCCCCCACTCACAGTACCACTCGACTGTATATGTGAACTGTCTGTCATACACACAGTACTGTATATGTGCACTGTACTGCATGCAGTGCTGTATAGGCATGCACTAGTGCTGACACAGACTCCACATACAAAAAAAGACTTGCCATCTGGTATAGACTCTTTGCTTCAGTCTCTTTTTACTGCTCAGTCACCTCAATGGTACACAGACAGACAGAAACAAAAAAAATCAATAGCACTGCTGCCCACATTATCTCCCACCCAAACCCTCTCCCAATGAAAATAAAAATGAGCAGCAAGTGCCCCTCTCTATCTTTCTTTGGTGACTGGTACAGTGATTAATACTAGGGATGTATAATGTTTTTTCCTGAATTAGGCAATTTCAACAAAATTGCCTAATTCGGAATGGTTCAGAAGAATTGAAAAACGATTGAATTTTTTCTGAAATTTCAGAAAAATTTCATTTTCGGGTTACTGCGCGCTAACTCCCCGTTAGCGCGCACTAACGTGGCAGAGTTTCGGGGCCCCCGAAAAAATAAACCCCGAACCGTGGGAAAAATGAAATTCCCAGTGGGGGCCCCCGAAACAAAAGCCCAACAGGATATACAAACCCGAAGCCATCTCTAATTAATATTAGTAAAGCACAGAGATTAGAAATAGCCCACCAGTGCCAAAATTCCTAAAAGCTTAAGCTGTTTTTAAAATGTTGTGCGAGCTTTCTTCAAGTATGCCCTTCTCTGACCAAAGTTAGAGAGGTAATACAATGCTTTTTGCACATACTCAGATCTTCTGGTGGGAGTGGGTCAGCATCATTTGATCCAGATAGCATCGATAGCCTATTTTAGAAAAATGTTTCACTGTGATTTGTCATATGTGTGGTTTCCTTATCAACAGGCTCTGACTCAGCTCTGATAAGGCAGTGAAGTCACATAGGGAAGGGATGGTTGCTATAGTTATTTACACTTGCTTTTCCCACAGAGAAAAGCCATAGACTTCAAGGGGCCATAGAAATGAATGAGAAACAAAAACAAATGGGATTAAAAATATTTGTTTCATTTGTGGAAACCTTCATTCATTTTGGAGGACCACAAATAAAAGAAATAGTGTCCTATTTGTTATATTCTACCCATTCATTTCAAAGAAATGAATATCCCTAGTTTCTATATTAGAGACATAGCATACCTGCACAGAGGATGCATCATATGCAGACATGAGAGAGGTCAAACTGGAAAAGCCTGTGGTGTTTGGAAGGGGGGAGGTTAAAACTTAGAGCTAAAGAAAGATATCACGTAAAAGGCATTACTGGGAGGAGTCAGATAACTAGTATATTTTTAGCTATATTGTGCAATTGAAGGAAACATAAGAACAGGTAGGTCTTGTTGGTTTCTAGGTGATGGTGGTAGTGTGTTTTGGATGTGCAGTGTTATACATGCAGAGAGCAAAAAATATCTTGATGACTGAATTGCATTGTACTCTTAGGGGAATTCAGCGCAAAAAAATTTAAAATTCTGCGCACAAAAACTTAAAATTCTGCAAAATTTATATTGGTCAAAATAACACAATTTACATGACAGTCTTTAAGTAATTACATTTTAAATTAATACAGAAAAAAAATGCAGAATTTTAAATATTTTGAGCAGAATTTCCCTAGAAATTCACTGTAAGAGTGTCCATTCCACTCGCTCTCCCTACTCCCCTGGCCACTTTGCCCTCTCAGGTCCCAACTCCTCCACTTATTTATTTATTTATTTATTTATTGTTTTTGTTATACCGAGTTTCATGACTAATATCACATCAACCCGGTTTACAGCTAACAATGTGTGTAGGGTAAAGTGTAACATAATAAACAAATTTCCCAATTGCAACTTTAAATACAGTAAAACAATAATAAGGATGTGAGAAAGTTACAATAAAACAGGGAAAATTAACTAGGATCAGAAAAGGGGGGGAGAGAGTGAATAAAGAGATATTTACAAATCAGACAGTTTCATCAAGTAACATAATTGTATAGCAAAGTGAGTACATATCAGCCAGTTGCATCAAGTAACATAGTTGTGAGTAAATGAGACAACGTGAGTAAATATGACTGTGGATAGATATGACGCAGTAAATAAATATAGCCAAGTGAATAAATATGACACCCAAGTGAATAGATATGACACAGTTGTGAGTGATGATAATATTGTGCTGAGTATAAGTTTGTGGTTGGTGGATTCTTATTTTGATCCAATTTTTGAATACATTTGTGCTGAAGGGTGGAGGTTTTAATCAGGGCCTGGGAATGCTTTTTTGAAAAGCCAAGTTTTTAGTCTTTTCCTAAATGTTAGAGTGCATGGTTCTTGTCTCAAGTCAGGTGGGATAGAGTTCCATAGTGTTGGACCTGCTGAAGAAAAAGCTTGCCAGTATCGCTCCCCTCCACCTCTAGGCTCAACCCTTTCCACTCTATTGCCAGTTCCAGAGTTTGACCCTGTTCTCAGTACTGCCCCTCACACAGGCTCCCTCTGTCCCTTCCTCTCTCACACACGTGCTCCCTCTCTCTAATACACATACACACAGCCTCATAGATGCTCCCTCACTCTCTCGCACACACATCCCCTCATTCAGGGCCCTCTCTCTTGCATACACACCCACACAAGCTCCCTTTCTCTCTCACACATACACCCTCACACAGGCTACATATGTCTCTCTCTCAGGCAGCCCTTCACACAGGCTCTGACTCCCACATACAGAATCCCTTCACACAGACTAGCACCCTCACATATACACGATCCCTTTTTCATATACACGAGCTCCCAATCTCTCACACACATACACACTCCTTCACATAGGCTCCCTCTCTCTGAAATGCACATTCAAGCATCCCCTCCGCTCTCTTACCTCCCATGCTCTCTCTCACCCTCTCCTCCCTCACACCCCCTCCCTCTCTCCTCTCTCACACACACACACACATTCTCTCTCACTGGGGCCTTTATCTTCGCAGTGAGCGGAGCACACTCTGTTCGCGGCACATGGGGACCTTCATCTTCGCCGCGGACGCAGCACGTCCCGAGGCACATGCGGGCCTTTGTCTTCACGTGCTCCATTTGCAACATGCTGGGGTCTCCTCTGCTATTTTCTATGCAGAATTTGGCAATTCTGCGCAGAAAATGGCAATTCCACGCAGGGGGGGAATTCTGCGCAAATTCTGCGCTCTGCAGTAGCACGGAATTCCCCCAGGACTATGCAGTGGTATTTCTTTCATAGCACCTTCCTGTTTGCATAGATGTGTGATATGTTGGGAAGGGAGGGAAGACTGGTTTACAGATAATGGACTTGGGGGGGGCGGGAGAGAGGTAAAAGGTCATTTTCTTCTGGGAGGAGCAGCAGGGATGCAGGACATTTTCAGATTTGTTTTTATAGCGTTTGCAAGTGTTAATGTTAATAAAGGTGATGCACTGATGTCTCCGGAATCTGTGAAACAGGGGTTGAAAATCCAGGATCAACTCATTTGTTTCTTCTGACCTGAAAACATGTTGTTGCTCTAACTGCAAGCTTTCCCCACCTTGCCCCATCAGCATGCCATAAAGGGGTGCAAATACAAGTTGATGAGCTAACCTGATGTGTGCAAGAATTTTGCTGTTTAGTATGGTGAACTATTTGTGTAAAAATCCAATGCAAATTACTATGAATCCACATCAGAATTTGAATGGATTTGTCGATTCACAAAAATCTGCAATGGAAAAATCTGAGGTGGGTTTCTGTGCATTGATAAATTTGCATTGAATCTTGCAAAACCTGTTGGAATTTTCCACTGATTCCCTATGAATCTTGAGAAAATTAAAAAATGACATTGAACTACAACTGGGGAATTCGGTTTCCCTGGGTTCAACTTTAAATTATTCACATATCTTCAACCTAAACCCTAGGCTAGAACATTGTTTTCTAAACCTGCCCTGGGGACCCCACAGCCAGTCAGGTTTTCAGGATATCCACAATGAATCTGCATGAGATAAATTTACATATACCGAGTCTCCATGATATGCAAATTCATCTCATGCATATTCGTTGTGGATATCCTGAAAGCCCATCTGGCTGTGGGGTCCCCAGGACAGGTTTGGGAAGCCCTGCTCTAGAGACGCCCTGTGAAGTTGGAGCATCATATAGGACTAAGCCTTGTCCTCTTTCTTTAGACTGAAGGGAAAGGTCGACCTAGTGACTCAGTGGCAGTGCTACAGGCTAGCATATGGGATGTCTGGGTTAACTTCTAGAGCCCAACTGTAGCTCAGGCTGGCCAGGGCCAGAGAATCCACAGAGGTAGTGTTTACAGCCTCTGAGGAGGGCAGAGTCCTAGCAATTGTATAACAGAGAGTGGAAGGGAAGGTAGTGGCTAGAGCAGCAGGCTACAATATAGGGAAAGGAACCAGGGAATAACCAAACTCAGGGTGTTCAGCTGCCAGATTCTAGATGGAGCTGCAGTCTGTTGCTCTTGTCCGAGTACTACGGCTGTGATGAATGGACTAGGTGGGCAAGGGTTAAAAATGGCGAAAAATCCTGGGAGTTATTAAGTTTAAAAAATTCAGTATTTAGATTGCAAATACATAAAAATATTATGCAAATCTGACACATAATTGCAGCAGAATCTTCACAAATCTGCTGCAGGAAACTGGGTCCCTGTTTATAAGTCTCCTACGCAGAACCGTGTCAGTAGCCTTACTGAAATTCAAGTACAGTACATCTAGCGCTCTCCCCTTACCCAGCTCTCTGGTCATTCAATCAAAGACATTGATCAGATTTGTTTGACAAAATCTATGACTGGTAAAGCCATGCTGCCTGAAACATAACTGTGAATAACTGTAGAAGGACCATGTACGACTGGGGAATTGAGCATTTAAATGGCAAATGAAATGTAATGCAGACAAGTGCAAAGTGATGCACATTGTGAAAAATAATCCAAACGCTAGGTACACAATGCTGGGTTTCAAATTAGACGTAACCACTGAGGAAAGGATCTTGAAGTCACTGTGAACAATACGTTGATATCCTCAGCTCCGTATGATGTGGCAGTTAAAGAAGGAAATGGAATGGGTTAGGGATTATTTGGAAAAGAATGGAAAATTAAACAGAGAATAGCATAATGCCTTTGTGGCATGCGATTCTAGTCACCCCCATCTCAAGAAAGATGTAGCAGAACTGGAAAAGATGCAGGGGAGGGCAACAAAAATTATAAAAAGGCTGGAACAGTTCACTTATGCAGAAAGTTTAGGGGTCCAGCTTGGAGAAAAGATGGCTGATAGATTTGCATAGAATGGAGGCAGTGCATGCAAATCTATCTCATGCATATTCATTGTGGATATCCTGACAACCAGACCTATTTGTGGCTCTTGAGGACTGGAGTTGGCCACTTCAGATATACAGTAATATGCTTCTGGACTTATGCTATTGATTTACATCTATAGAGGTTCACTCCAGCAGCAGCCACAAGGTGGGAGATAATACTGACACCTCATGGCCACTGCTAGTATAGCAACCTCTTGTGTTTCCTGGTCAATCAATAGAGCATTATCATAGCAAATTTGTCATGAATATATTTTGTGATAATGTTGGACAAATATTAGCAGCCAAAGCAGTCTGTGGTGATAGCAACTGTTTATTTCATAGTCCCAGCTTATTAATGAAAGGCAAGATGGAGGAAAGGTGGACCATGCATGTCCCAGCAGCATCTTAGCTGCATCAGAGCCAGAGGCAGTGGTTCAGGAGCATGGAGACAGTGTCAGCCAATGATGAATATCATGGAGCTAGAGACATTTATTTATTTATTAGTTTTATATACCGTCATTCGAGGGAACCATCACAACGGTTTACGTAATAATAATAAAAAAAATGTGACTGTCATGCAGTGCATCAGTAGGATCCGTGGGCTGTATTCACAATGACAATGATGAAAAGTCAGGAGGCCACAAATGCACCACAGACTCAGTTGGCAGAGAAAACTGAGTGCTCTTGTGGTAATGGTGAGAGAGAAAGGGGGAAGAAGAGAAAAGGAGAGAGATGGGGAGGTACAGGATGAGAGGTAAGGAGGGAGGGGAAGGATGGGTTTGAGTGGGCAGAGGGGTGATGGAGAGAGGGGAGAGAGATACAGGGAAGAAGAGGGAGGGCTGAGATTGATGAGAGGTGACAGGAGGACAAGGGGAAGGGATTAGAGGGAAGGGAGAGGGGGGAGGGGTAAGAGAAGGGGGTGAGAGCTGGTTGCATAGAAATATCCATTTGAGATTTGTGGGTTTCAGCTGATATGAAATTATTACTATTGTCACTGTAATTGCAATCTTGAGGCCTCCTCTCAGGCATTGAAGGTCTTTGCTGTTCTTGTGAAGCTGTTCAACCCATTGAATCAAACTTTTATTTTGTAATCCAGCCCAGGAATAATAATAAAAACCAAACAAACTCCGCCCAGCTGTTTAATTGCCAAAGACAAAAACTAGTTTTGCCACAGGCTATTTTTATTTACATTGCTGCCATTAAACTTTGGTCATTTTATTTGTCTCATCCTTCAAAATAAATAAGGCACTCCCCATCGAATATCTAACATCCAGAAGGAAAGAGAACAAGAGAAGCAGCGGGAGTGAAGGGCACTAGATAAGGGAGAATGTTGTCTTGCATGTTCTGAGCTCCCAAAAGCGGGTTTGCATTAACACAGCTGCACTTCAGCAATGTAACAGGAGGCCATGCTGCTGCAGAATGCACACGGAGTGGGGAACCGTCACATACGGTGGCAGTGGTGCGATCCGCGTTGTCCAGCAACGAGGGCTGTGCTCTCCAGGGATGATACAGTGATGTAAAGTGGGCAGTGTAAAAGGGTTTGGGTTTTTTTCCCCCCATTGTTTTTGGATAATGCACTGAATAAAAAGCAAACTATGATCAGAATGATTTTCAATTCTGGTCTGGCCGCTCCCACCATTATCAATCTAGCTAAATAGAGGAACCGATGTGCTTATCCTTATCAGAACTGTATGCATCTGGGAAGGGTGATAACAGAGAAATCTGAGGAGAAGGGGAATGGGAGAGATGGCAGAGATGGAGAGGGGAAGGAGAGGAGCAAAAGAGAGGAATTCAAGGCCAGGGGGAGATGAAGAAGATCCCGGTGGGGGAGGAAACCATTGAGAGGAACCTAAGGAGAGAAGCGAAGATGGAAAGTTGCTTAAGGGGGAACAGGAAGTGCAGAAGTACTCGAGGAAGAAGAGGAGGATATAGAAAAGAACCTGGGGAGGAGATAAAAATGGGAGGATTAGGTAGAGAGGAAGAGGGGAAGGAGTAGGGGGATGATGATACACCACACTGTCTACCACCTTCCTTTATGAAATCTCAGAGCAGCCCAGTGTCAGACAGGAAATTCAGTTCAATTTCTTTTTCCATGTACAGTCAAATTTTAAAATCAGATTAAGCAAGTCACCAGGCCATCCTAGATTAGGCACAACATTTTGACATTAGGGGTTGATTCACTAAGGCTTTTTCCCATTCTCAAGCAGAATTACTAACTGCAAAGGTGCACGTGTGCTTTTAAGCCTAAACAAAACAAGCCATTACATGAGGTCCCTGCGGACCTATTAAACCAGGACTGGATCAGCCTGTTCAGAAAATAAACAAAGTCAATTAGTGACCTCACATATTAGCGTTTCACAGTTTTGAATAGTCTTCCTATTCAGTGTGTGACCATATCAAAAGATGTGCATCTTTTATTCCAAAAATGTATCAAAACAGAAGAAACATTAAGGCAGAACAAGAAAGGAAGTCTAGGAACAAGGTTCAGAATACCAAGTGAACCAACAAGGCAGGCCCGATGATTATCTTTAGGAATCTAGCTAGGACTGCAGCTTTAAAAATGTTTCCCTCTAGAGATGAGGGAAACGAGGGATCCACCTTAAATATGAAAAAGTTCATGCTGCCCAAAATAGCAGCCTTAGGGTCTGGCCAGCTTAGAGTTTCCATCTTGCCTCAAGTCGACTTTTATCCCGTTTTATGCATACCCTTGTAGTTCTTCATTTCCCATTGATGTCCCTAAGAAAATCAAAACTATAAATCCTTACTTACAGTAGGGCAAAACCAGTCCTGTATCAGCCTTGGGTAAGGTGGCAACCCTCGGCCTGGAAGGAGGCGATTTATAAAAAGATGGCTGAACCTAACAGCTGGAAAGAAAGAGTCTGAAATCAGTTAACAAGTAAATTGAATTTTTGTAAAACTTAGCCTCCAGCTGGGAAGTGCTTGGACACTGGTGCTATCCTGCTGTACAATATGGACATAGTAATATAGAGGTCCACATTCAATCACTGGTCGGATTGCAAAGTAAGCCAGATAAACTTATCTGGTTAATTTTGGAGGGATATTCAGTGGTTGATGCCACACTATTAACTATAAGTTTATCTGGCTAACTTTTGCACAGTTCTATGTAACGACCAGAGTTAGTTGGATATGTTATCCTGTAAGGATCTGTTGCTGAGTGCTCCTCCAGAACTGTCTGTCTAGTTCTTCCAGATATGTGCTCCTCATATATACTTATATAAGCCGAAATAAGTATATATATATATATATATATATATAAGTATATATATAAGCCTATATAAGTATAGGCTTATACTTATACTGAGGTAGTTTCAGCAGTCAGTTGCCAGAGCTTGGTCCTAACTTCTGTTCCTCATATTATGGCTCCACTTCTGTTTCCAGAAGACTTCAATATCATCAACTTCTACAATCAGCATGCCTGTTTATTCTTCTTCCTGGGTTCCTGGATTTCTGGTTAGTTCCTGCCCCTTAGCCTGTTTCAGGCCTGTCACTCCTTGTCCGTGTTGGGGCCTACTCCCGTTTCTCATGCCTCACTGGCCACCAGAGGGCACCGGAGGGCTCAACCCAAAGAGAAGGTGGCTGGCCTAGGCAGAAGTCCATCTATCATCGGTGGTCTGGATTTGACTTTTCTGGAATTAGGCCACTTCAATTTCTTATGTTCTTAGAAATCAAGGCATTGAGTGAGGTAGGAATGTCTCAGCCTGCTAGCTCACCCTTGATCCTTCCTGATAGCCCATGTAGAAAAATAGCTGTGAGACTGTCTTCACCCCAATGTAATTTGGAGGCCCAGGTGTGGAACTCTATGGCATGTTTGCCTAAGGTGAGTATCCCTTGGCGAATCCGCAGCAGGTCAGCGGCCAGGGAAGAGGTTCGTTCAGGTTCTTCGAACACCAACCAGAATTGTCAAGGAAGTCCAGCAGACTGTGAATCAGGGAGATCTCTTTTTCCCAGATGAAAGAAGCCCACATTAAAGCCATGCCACCAAGGAGTAAGAGGATGTAAAGGACCTTGGATAGATCTGTCGGGAACAGAATGACCTCTAGTTCAAAGTGCATTCTGCACTGTTTCAGAAACCCTCGGCTTTACTTAGGATCACCCATGTAGCGGGGTGGTGCCAGGAGCTAGAGTATCGGTGTGAATATCACGACACTGTTAGAGGAAGGAGTGACTGTGGTGGTAGAGACTGGCACTGGGGTCAGGGCATCCATTTGGATTGCCAGCTTTTCCAAGGCTATGAAACATAGAAACATAGAAATGATGGCAGAAGAAGACCAAATGGCCCATCCAGTCTACCCAGCAAGTTTTGCACTTTTTTTTTTTCTCATACTTATCTGTTACTCTTGGCTCTTAGTAACCTCTTGATTCTATTTCCCGTCCACACCCACCATTAATGTAGAGAACAGTGTTGGAACTGCCTCTCAGTGAAATATCTAGCTTAATTAGTTAGGAGTAGTAACCACCGCAATAAGCAAGCTATACCCATGCTTATTTGTTTACCCAGACTAAATAATTCAGACCTTGTTGGTTGTTGTCTGTATATAGATCTACGTTTCTTCATTCCCCCTGCCATTGAAGCAGAGAGTTATGCTGGATATGCATTGAAAGTGAAGTATCTGACTTTCTCCCCTGCCGTTGAAGCAGAGAGCTATGCTAGATATGTGTGAAGTATCAGTCTTTCTCCCCTGCCGTAAAAGCAGAGAGTTATGCTGGATATGCATTGAAAGTTAACTATGAGACTTTCTCCCCTGCCGTTGAAGCAGAGAGCTATGCTGGATATGCGTGATGTATCAGTCTTTCTCCCCTGCCGTTGAAGCAGAGAGCTATGCTGGATATGCATTGAAAGTGAAGTACCAGGCTTATTTGGTTTGGGGTAGTAACCGCCGTAACAAGCAAGCTACTCCCTGCTTTTTTTGTGAATGCAAATCTTTTTCCACGTTTCCTCTTGCCGTTAAAGCTTAGAGCAATGTTGGAGTCGCATTAACCATGTGTATGTTTATTGAATAAGGGTATTATCTCCAGGCAGTAGCCGTCATTCCCGCGAGCCACCCACTCTTCATTCACGTGGGTTCAGGATACTCTATTGTTTCTGGACTCATTGGGCCAGGCCCGAGATGGTCTGAAGCAAGGATACGACTGCTGGGTCCTTGGCCTCAGCAACCTGTAAGGTTTGTGGACCCTTGTTGCTGTGGGGAGGTTGACTCAACCTACAGGGAAGGCCCTGTAGGTCCTCTCTGTCAGCTGGCAGTATTATGTTGGTACAAGACTAGTCTAGGGCTTCAGCTAAACCAGCCCCTTTCCCCTTAGGTTGAGCCCTTGGAAGAAATTGTAATGCTTCTTGAAGCAGAGGCCAGTGTGCCCAGGAGGGGGAAAGAATCCGCTTGTGATGTAACTACTCTGAATAATTTTGTGTCATCTGCAAATTTGATCACCTCACTCGTCGTATCCCTTTCCAGATCATTTATAAATATATTGAAAAGCACCGGTCCAAATACAGATCCCTGAGGCACTCCACTGTTCTCCATTGAGAAAATTGACCATTTAATCCTATGCCTCCTATCCCATGACTTTTTAGTTTTCTTAGAAGCCTCTCATGAGGGACTTTGTCAAACACTTCTGAAAATCCAAATACACTACATCTACTGGTCCACCAGTATCCACATGCTTATTCATCCCTTCAAAAACTGTATTTTTATGGAGCAGATAAGAGGGAAAAGATAAAAATATACACTCTATTTATGCACGGAACCCCTTTGAAAATGTACCTTTTAGTGAATCCTTTATATTAAATATATGCACAGTATGGGACAGGACTGTTAACAGATAAAAGTGGCAGCTGAAATGGTTTATATTGTACAAGGGTCACAGACTTCTAGTACTACTACCTATAATTTCTATAGTTCTAACTAGACATAGCTATACAAATACTCATAAGAGTCCATCCCTGCTCCCTACAGCGAACAGTCTATTTAAGACAGAGAGAAAGAATTAGAGAGGGACATTTTAAAATTCTTTGTGAATTATGTGATGTGGATTAAAAAATGTAATTTGAAAGTATAAATATTTTCAGAATCTGGAATCTTTCAGGAGATGGATCTTTTCAAAAGCTGTAAACTTGGCTATAACATGCAAGCTTGTTTGAAACAGGGTATAATATGGACCGTGGGAGCTGCTTGGTCCGGGTGCACGTTGGACTGGACCAGGGAGAATGAGAGTGATCAGGCTGTGGTTTTTGTGGTGAGGGAATGGCTGACCTAGAGGGTGTTGGGCCTGGGATGAATCAGCCAGGAAAATGGAGAGTGGGGCAGGGGGTTACTGGCTGATTGGCAGTGAGTGTGTTTCTCTGGCCTAGGTTCATTGCCGTCCTCCTTCACTAACTTCCTGCTGGCTCCAGTGCTTAATGTGTGCGCATAAATGGTAGGGGGGCCAAGATGATCAGTCAACCAATGTACACTAAACAACAGCCCTCCCTCAGTTAGAAACCTGCAACTTCTTATGTTCTTATATGTATTTATGTTTGGGTATTTGGCAGGTACTTGTATCCTGGACTGGCCACTGTTGGACCCTCAGTGAGCCTCTCAGAGCCTTGCTAAACTTCTGCTCTGCAATATAGCATCCCTCTTCACATTTTCTGTATTAAACAAAATATATTACATTTGAGGCGCATGAATAGGGTCCTTTCCTGATGAGTGTCTTTCCCATGGGGGTAACTATGGGGTCCTATGACATCTGCTCAGTTTAATCAGCAAAATCTCAAGTGGGGGGGGGCTGAACTGTGGATCATTTAAATATCTAGCAATGCCGCTGCAGAAAGGAAATGTTGAATTGATGTCAGAATGTTACATTTAAGAGACACCCCTCCCACCTCCAAGCCAGGCCTCAGGCCACAGGGGCATCCCCCTCCCTCATGAAGTCCTTGTGCTGCTTGCTGGGACCCCACATTCACACAGGGGTCTGACCAAGGTGTTTATCTTGTAAAAGTGAAGCTATGAGGCAATTGTAGCCAGATCTCAGTCTTTTCAGTTTAACCCACATTTTTCTCTCAGAATCGTATCCAGTGGGATACTCATTGGGTGTTGGTATGAAACACTGTGAGAATAGGTCTTCATTTTCCTAGCGATCAGCTTACTCCCAGTATCCCCAGTCTCAACCAGATGCTTGTGGACTTCATCTATAAATGGTTTGCAACTTTTAAGTCTCTTAGGCATCTGCCTGTTCAATTCCCAGTTTATGGAGGAGATGACGACTTTCATCACCCCCTTCTTTCATTAGCAGTAGTAATGCTAAGGTCTGACTTCTTATGTTACTTGATTTAATACCCCAGGAAAACAGGAAGTACACTTGTATGTATGTAGATTGTGCAGTGTTATGGGTCTCAGTGCACTATGTACATTACATGCTATGTGCACTATGACAACTTCTGGACCACACAGGAACACGATATCCTACTGAGGCAAGAGTGGAGCTGGCTAAACATCTTGCACTAGCTACCCAGGCAGAGACTTTTTTGTTGACCTTCTGTACACACTGGGGCCGATATTCAGCTGAAAGCGGCTAGTTAAGTTAGCCGGATACACCTATCTGGCTAACTTAACCAGGATGTTCAGTGACGCTGAATATATCCAGCTATCATAAAGTTAGCTAGATAAGTAAATCTGACTTAACTTTAGGACAGCCCCACGATGCAACCAGAGATAGCCGTATAACTTATGCGGCTAACTCTGCTTTTCCCAGAAATGCCTCAGGCCTGCCCCCAATTTACACGGCTACATTCTAGCTGCATAATTCGACTCATGAATATCGCCAGTTATCTGTCTAAATGGCTTTTAAACTGGAGGTGAAGCTGGTAGGGAGATAGGAGGGGCAGATAAAGCATCCACAGGAGAAAGGTGGAAAGAGGAGGCATCTGTAGGTGGGAGAGCGATCAAATCTCCTAAACAGGTTGGTGTGTGCTCATGGGAAACAGTACATCTGCCTCCTCTAAGGTTGTACCTACTGTTGGCTTGATGATGGTTGACATAGAAAAATGACGATACCGATTTATTGAACATAAGCTGGGGCTAATACCTCATTTTGGGAAAATTCTGGGTCCAATCGCCTTGGGTGTGACTTCTAGTTTAGCTTTCCAGCTACTGATAGGGAGGAAAAAAGAAACAAGACAGCTTATCTGTTTCATAATTACACAGAATGAAATGCTTTGCGCTGTTATGAAAATGTTGTAGAGTTTAGTTTTGTATAAACAACTTCATTATTAGTCATAAATTGAAACTCTAATTCTGCTTCCTTCTCAGAATCACTATCATTTGAGTCACTCCTTTCACATTTATCAGGCAGATAATCTCTGTTGAAACAAAGACTCTTGCTATAGAAATGTTGCAAGCTAAAAATACCTTACACACCGTGCAGGGGTTATATAGTAATGAGTCACCAGATAAATCGTATTTTTAACTTAGCAAAAGTCTTTTCAATAACCAATCTAGGTTGCTAATGAGCTTTCACATAATGTAATCCTGAAGAAGTTCTAGGATATGAAGCCAGAGTCATTATTCAGGGTTTGAAAGGACAGGCAGCATCGACCACATATTTTGAGAACGTAAAAAAAAAAAAAATGTTCTCTCTTGAAATCTTTCATCCATTGTGCAGTAGGTGATTATACTGTAAGCCCTCTGGGGACAGAAAAATACCTGCTGTACCTGAATGTCACTCACCTTGTGCTACCAATAATAAGGCTTGAGCTGAATAAATACAAAATTTAACTAATGGCAATGTGAGTATAATATACCACCCCCAAAACTGACGGGAAGCTAATTATTTCAGAAACAACTCTCATTGTCTTCTCTAGGAAATGAAAAATAATATGGTCAAGTCCTCCTGAGAACCACATTCTTGAACGATGCGGTACAGTGAGAAATGGCCAAGGAGTTGGTCCCTATGAAGTCTTCTGCTACAATTTGCAACGTATCAGTAGTTAAAAATGTTAAAGCAGTTGTGACCTTTAAAACTACAGGCAATGCACGGCTTCTCTGTGTTGGACTCGCCAAATCTTTGTCAAAATTCATGTCTAATGAGCATTTTCTTATTAAGGGGGTAGTTTCAGAACAACCTGTCTAAATTAGCTGGCACATAGGCATGTAAATTACACCAGTTTTCAAAGCGGACTTGTGCACATAAATCTGATTTCAAAAGTATCCCTGCATGATTACACCTGCTACTATGTGAACGGAAAATGTTTGAGAAAGTTTACACCCATACTTTTGAAAATACAAAATGTGCGTGCATAACCCCAAACCTCTCCCGACAGGAACATCTCCACTCATCCGGATAAACCTATGTACACACAGGACATCAGTGTGGAAGTTTGCCTGCATACTGATCAGCCAGTTTTATTAACGGCCATGTGAAAATGCCTTTCAAAATTACCCTCTTCATGAACTTAAAAATCTGATTCTAGGTCTGCAGGATCTCTTGTTCATCCCTGCCTGATACCCCTTCAGATTTACAGCAAAAACATCCTCTAATAGCAAAAGCTCACAAATGATTAAACAATCCACCCCAGCAACCTCACCTGCTTAACTGGTTGGTGCAGACATAAGCCATATAAAACATCCCGAGGTCAAAGACATCTACCTGTGAAAACATCATTTACACTGAAACCGTGTCTCCTGCACACCTGTGTAGTCATGCATATAAAGTCAGATGTCCAACAGAATTACACACTCAAAATTCAGTGCCCACACATCATGCAAATTTAGCCATCCGAGCCCCGACTAAGTTTTTCAAAGTTTTCAGACTGAATATGCCCCTTGTGTGTCTGACTCAAACACATTCATTCGGTGTGTGCATAGTTAGCGAGCCAGGTGATAATGTCCTTCCTCTCCAAAGGCAGTTCTGGTAATCTGGTGCTGAATTAAGCCGCATTCTTTTCTGCAGATAAAAAGAGGGTAAACCAGCCCAAACCTGAGGGCAGATTCACAGCTCTGTGCTCTCTGAGTCAGCAGCAGTGATCCAGGGAATGTTCCTAGATAACAAGAGCAGCCCTTTTGTCTGCCTGGAGCTCTGGGAACCTTGTGCAGATGTGAATCTAAAGCAGGGGTGACCAGCTCCAGTCCCTGAGGGCCACATTACCAGGCAGTCATGTTTTCAGGATAGCCCAAATGAATATGCATGAATTAAACTTGCATGTGCATTGCCTTTATGGTATGCAAATCTATTCCATGCATATTGATTAGGGATATCCTGAAAGCCAGACCATCTTGTGGCCCTCGGGGGACCAAAATATGACACCCCTGATCTGAAGCATGTACAGACTGTCTTAGTGAGTGGATTGGACTAGGGGAGCAGGGTGGTGCAACCAGGGCTGTAAAATCTTCCATCCTTATAAGCCATGCAAGCTCTTCAGTTCTCGAAGGTTCCATATACTATAGTAAAAATTCACTGGTGAAGGTAGTTAAGGGTACAAGTTATAGTAACTAGGGACCAATGTTCCCCCACATTTAGCTTTTTTGTGCAACTCTTCATAAGCTAAGTTCAGATTTGTGCATGCTATATTTTGCTGTCTGCACAGGGTTCACAACCTCTGTATACGTGCATACATGTACAGCTTAGTTAGAGGGAACAGTTCCAGGGATTTATAATTCAATTATTTTTCTAGGGAATGGGCTGCAGGAGAGGATTACTTTTCCAGAAAATAATTGGAGCATTTTTTAGACAAACATGGGGGGGGGGGGGGGGTAGCGTGAGCTTGGAGGGGGGTTGTTACTTTTTTCCAAGTACACAGCTCTTGAAAAGGGCTCAAGGTGGGTGCCGCACCGAGACGCGATTTCCTGTATGGAAGGTGTCGGGGACGCTAGCCGAGGAAGAGAAATTCAGTGCACATTTATGAACTTCATTCTATAGCACACTACTGTTCACACTTCCTAAACATTCAACTTTTTCCTGAACTAACGTAATGGAAGAGAAATCAGCATTACATGGTTTTTTTTTTAGGAAAGTCAGCAGCCTTCTAACCCAGCAGTTCTCAAGAAGGTTACGAGGAAGCCTGTCCATGGATTCATAACCAGGCTGCTAGAGAACAAGAAAGGGGGAACCCCAATCACAGAAAGCAAGCAAAAAAGCCATCCACCCAAACTGCACAAAGTGGTAACTTCCAGCAGGAGGAAGAGGTGGAGGAAGTGAGAGGAGAGAGCCCATCTGGTGCCTCATAAGGGGATCTAAAACAGTTAAGAAGACTTCAGGAAAGCTATGAAAATTGGGACTTATGTTCTGATAAGTAACTGGGACTTTATTCTACCACTCCACAATGGGGAGAATCTGTGATAAACTGGAAGTTGGAAAGAGGAGTGAACTTTCTTCAGAAGCTGAGTATTTGGACAAAGAGGATATGGATTTCTAAGAAATTGGTTTCCCGTAAATTAAAAAACTTTACTAGTAGGGATGTGCATTCGTTTTAACTGAATTTGAAAAACGCAACGAATAAAGACCAATTCATTTCTTTTGGGGCCCCTAAATTAAACTAATCCTATTTGTTTCATTCAGTTAAAAAAAAATCTCATCGGACACACGCCCAGGCCTGAGACCAAGGCCCAAAGCAAGGGCCGCAGCCTGCACCTTGGCATAAGTTGGGGCCTCAGCCAAGACCTGGGCAAAGGCCGAGGCCCTCCTGAAAA
Organism: Rhinatrema bivittatum; assembly: GCF_901001135.1. Taxonomy (NCBI): domain Eukaryota; kingdom Metazoa; phylum Chordata; class Amphibia; order Gymnophiona; family Rhinatrematidae; genus Rhinatrema; species Rhinatrema bivittatum. The sequence goes on along the minus strand of NC_042627.1, from coordinate 16,106,302 downwards.
ATGTTGCCGTGGTCGGGAAATTTACCTTATCTGTTGGGGATCTGATGCCGGGGCCAGGCTGGATCCCAGTGCCTGGGCCTCGCCCTTGGCAAAAAACCCCAGCCCAGGCCTGACGTTTGGGCCTTGATGCCAGAGACCGGATCCTGACGCCTAGGCCTCAGCCTAGGACTGAGCCCAGGCCTCCTTGGAGTCTTCTTTCTTCTGTTTTCTTTCTTCTGCTGTGAATGTGCCAGAGTAAATGAACCCTGACACAACCTTCTCAGCGGAGGCTTCCATTTTGCTGTAAGGCAGCGGATGGCTTCATTGAAGAAGACAAGACAGAAGAACTCCTACAAGAATCGGCTCCGCCCTCCAGGACTGGGCCTGACCCTGGGCTGAGGCTCAGGCATTAGGGCTCAGCCTTTAAGCCAAGCTCCAACATCAGGCCTGGGCTGAGGCCCAGGTGCCAGGCCCCGGGATTGGGCCTGGGTCTGGAGCTAGGCCCAGGTATCAGGAATCGGTCTCCGGACCATGTCTGGCTTCAGGCCTGGCACCGGGATTTGATCTAGGCAGAGGTCCAGGTGTCAGGACCTGCTCTCCGGACCAGACGCTGGCATTCGGGTTCTGGCCTAGGTCCAGGAGTTGGTACCCCACCGAGGCCGATGCCTCAGCATTGGGCCTAGACCGAGTCATTGGGACCAGGCTTGCAGATTCCCTGGGTCTGGGCCTCACCAGAGCAGTTAGGTGGGGGTCGGGTGGGATCCTGACCCTGGCATTTTTCCAGGTAGAGCGGATGGATGGTGGGGTCAGGAGGCCTTAGAAAGCTCCCTTTCTTTTTTTTGTTTTCCTTTTTGAGGTGTTTTTTTTTTTTTGTTTAGTTCATATTTTTTAAGCAAAAGAAATAGATTAAACATTAAACAAAACAAAATTCATGAAGGGAAAGCCCCCTTGAAAACTAAACAAAAATTGAAACATTTTTTACCTTTGCACATCCCTATTTACTACAAGAGTGAAGTCACAAATGTATTAATCTTTCTTCTGCCTAATAATTCTTTGACTTTATTTGAAATCTGATTTGAGTGCTGTAAATATTCTTCAGTCATCCAATCGACTATCAGTAAAGAAGTTGGAAACCACATTGCTTCTCAGTGTGAATTTTGGATGCAAAACACTGCAACTGTTATCAGTGCTGTTTACAGAGAAAGAAAAGAGGCTTGTACTGGGTTTATTGCAAAAGGGCCCTGAAGCTACGTTTCCCCCCACAGGGAGCCCTGGAACTCAGATGTGCAAAGCAATCGGTGGAGAAAGTGAGAGCAGATAGGGTCCATCTCTCTTTCCACGTGCCCCTGGGTTCAGTTTGTGGGAGGCATCCCACTCAGGGCTTACATCACTTTTACAAGAGAGCTTTCTTACCATTGGGTTTGTGTAATCCATGAGGATGGTAGGGGGTTTAGACAGGGCCGGTGGGACATATCAGGCAGACTAGGTGGCCGCCTAAGGTGCCTTAATGGGGCGAGGCGCCACAGGTCGACATGAGGTTACCATGTTTAAATGGGAAACAGTCTCGCAGTGCAATGCGGAGGTAGGTGAGATTGCTGATAGTCTGATTCGGGGGGGCGGGGAGAGAGAGACGGATCACTGCCTAGGGCGGCTGGACATCTTTACACTGCCACTGCATTTAGCATTCTGTGCTACTTGAAAAGATATTTTGTACTGTATTAGTAAAAACAAGCAGCTCCACCCAGAACTAATCCAGTCTACTTTCTGGATTAAAAAAAAACACAAAACCCATCCCTATCCTAGGACACTTCTTCTACTTCCCACTTGATTGGCGTCCTTTAATTGTTCTAGCCAACTCCCGGGTCCTACAGAACAAGGAACTCTTAGTTCTGCTCAACAAGAGTCTTAAGTCTCCTTGAACCAGCAGAATTTGAGGATTTAGATGCCGGAACCACAGTTGTTTCTCCTCTTCTTCTCCCGGATGGGAGCCATTAGGCTGCTGACGAAGTTGTTACATCTGTCTCAATGGCAAAAACCTGCTGTAATATCTCTGGACTCATTGTGGGCAGCTGTTACTCAACTGGAAACAGCTCTTTCTTTGAGAATAGATTCAGTGCTAAAATCCCTAGGAAATCTGATTGTCCAGAAAGGCTGAACACTTAGTTGCTGTTCTAATGTACATGAAACTAATGTTGCCTTGATTAAAGATAGCTTTTGTGTAATTATGCAAAGAGATTTAATTTGAGGTTTCTGAATTTTTCTCAGTGTCCTATTGTTTCTCCAAAGGAGATGCTTAGAAGGTTTTATTTAGATGTTTTCCCTAAGATTTATAATTAACCAGATGCTAAATTAGACTCTTCTAGGTTAAAGAGGCATTATATTTTTGCTTTAAAGAGTTTTCTTGAAGAATCTAATTCAGTTATTAAAGACAGAGCTACGACTTTGATAAATGACCCCCTTAGTTAGAGAGACACAGTCCTGTAGGAAATTGTTGGGCATATGTTGCTGCATTTTTGCTGAAGTTTCCCCACAGATGTGTTATTTAGGTTTCAGAGAGCTAATTACGTTTTTTTCAATCCCTAGACAACTTGAAGGTGTTTTACAGAAAAAGACTTTTCCAGTTGGTGCTTCTGCTGTTACTTGAATCCTGGTATAGCCTTTAATGACTGACATTTTCCCCTGCTTTTTGTATATTCTTTGCTTTTTCTCCTCTTTATGTGTTCTGAAGAACAGTGTGCTTAATTTGCTTTATTGTTTTTTATGATGCTTTTTGTATGTACTTTTCTTTAGAGCTACTGTGGTTTTCCTCAATCCAGATTATCGTGAATGTATTATTTGAAATTAATAAAGTAAAATAAAACAATCCTCATGGTCCCCTTCACGTATTCTCAAAGGTTTGTGTTGACAGGACACCAAAACAGTATTAGGTGGGTAGTGGGGGATGCACGGTGATCTCATATGAATTCTTTCTTTGGAATGCAGACCAAAATATTCTACTGTGTCGTAATATTCAACCTGCTAGGCACTGGCTTTATCAAGCATTGTTTCCTGGATTATGTCTATGGGAGTGGTGTGGTTGCCATGTTAGATTCATAGAAATAAAGCTGAACAAACAAGTTGTTGTAAGCAGGTACTTTACATATGAAGTCAGTCGCATAGAAAGGCATCTGTCACCTACAGCTTGTTTGTTCACACGTCTACTTTTACGTATACCTATGGGGAAGGGACATTGTGAGTCAGGCCTTACAAAGGTTGTCATGGTTTCATTCTTACAAGTGCAGTGACTGGAGATCCACAGCAAATCCTCAGCGAGAGACAACAGAAGTGTGAGCTACCTTTCAGCTATGACGCTTGTGATGTCAGGACAATCCCAACGGCACCGGAAAACAAACCGAACCAGTCTACAAGCTCCAGATTGGTGCCATCACCACCAAAAGTGTTTCTCTGATCAACAAACTAAAAGACATTTTAAATCAGAATACAAGTGGAACGCAGCAATTCTTGGCAAATTCTATTAACATGTAGGGTTCATGGAAAGCACAATTTAGCCAAGACACTTGGGTTAAGATCCCCCCCCCCCATTCCATCAGAAAGTTCCAGGTGCTCTTTAATGCATGCTGAAAAACCACAAAGCCGCTCCGTCAATGATTCCCTACCCTCTACCCTAACATCTTTGTACTTCAATAAGACTTAAAATAGTTCATGTGCATAAAAATCTGTGTTTTAATATTAAGGCTGGGTATTTTCTGTAGTGAAAAGTCAAATTTCACAGTATGATTGTGATTGAAAACACATTTCAGAATCTGTTGTTTTATTGAAGGTAAAGTCTGTCTATTCATGAATGATACTAAAATCTGCAACAGGGTAGACACACTGGAAGGGGTAGAGAGAATGGGAAGTGATCTAAGAAAGCTAGAGAAGTGGTGTGAAACATGGCAGCTGAGCTTCAATGCAAAGAAGTGCAGAGTCCTGCATCTGGGGAACGGCAACCCAAAGGAACTGTATGTATTGGGGGGTGAAGAGCTGATAAGTATGGAGCAAGAGAGGAACTTAGGAGTCATTGTGTCTAGCGATCTGAAGATGGCAAAGCAGTGTGACATGGCAATTGCTAAAGCCACAAAACCAAGAGAAAGAGTCAAAAAAAGAATGCAATCACAAAACAGTCCAATGTCCAAAATAGCATTCAATACAAATACTTTGAACTTATTTATGTAATTAAAAAAATTCTGATTTCTAAACCAAATATCAGTGAAAAACACCAATAATGTAAACCAAACAAAATAGAGAAAATGACAAGGGGACCTTCATAACACCTGTACATGCAAATAATTATATGCACGAAGTACCCAGGTCATAAAAAAATCATAGGTCCATTTTTCAAATGTACACAAGTATCACAGTATTCTTGAATTTTTTAAATTTAAAATTTTTGCATTTAAAAAGAAAGTGTTAGCAGCAGCAGCAGATGAGCTTGTTCCAAGTGCAATCATGCCTGACATAACGTTATGTTTTGTCCGAAACTGCATCAGGGGCATTCAAGAACGTGTCAACGCCATTCTAAAAGATCGATAAGAAAAAATAGATTAAAAAACATCTTAAGTAACAAAAGCACACTTACATTGAAGGAACACAAATCTGAATAGTTACATGTAATGTCCAGACCCTGCATCAAGAACATTTAAAATGGCCACGCGAAGCGGCAAAAGACAAGAATCTTATCAGTCTATCAAAATCCCCACACTTGCCACTGGCAGCGTTCAAAATTGACAGCTGTCAAATTAAACCGTCAAAGAGAGCAGAACCAATCTTAGACCCCTTTTTTTTTAGAAAATGTAAAAATGCTGACATTTATGAAAGAACCTTATCAATTTATCAAAATCCCCACACTTGCCACCGAGCTTAGAAAAAATGACACCATTCAATCTCAGCATTTAACCCAGCCGGATGCATTGAGTGTAAACTGAAGATCCATTGTTGTTCACGCTGTAATACAATTTTTTCTGATTCCCACCCTACCAATCATAATTAATCTTGTCCAAAATGGACCATTTAAAATGACAGAAAAGAATGTCCAGCCATGGAAAAATGAGTCACAATGGGAGCCTGTAATTTACTGTTTTTTAAACAGCTCTTGTGCTCTAAAAGACAAATGCAAAAAGATTGGGTGGTTTTTCCCACATATAGTAGTCCACATGGGCAATGGAGTAAATAAACAACATATCTCAACATTTCTCTTCCTAGGCGCGCATTCTCCTCTGTTGTAATTTAAAGGGACTATGGCGGGAAAAGCCCGCAGCCCTTCCTGATGGTGTCATCCAGCCAGCCCTATAAAAGGGCTCCTCGGTCACTTCTTGGGGGCCTTCATAAGGACCTTCATGGTTGTCCATGGCATTCTTTGACCTTCAAGGTCTGCCGTGTTCATGCTCCCGTTATGATGAACTTAATGTTTCAGACTTCTCAATCTTCCTGGTCTCCTTGGTCTTCGTTGGATGTTCCTGGTCTTTGTTTTTGCTCCTGGGTTGGTGTTCCTGTCTTCATCGTCTGAGGTCCAAGTCTGGTGCTCCTGCCTTTGTCTTCTGAGTTCTTCAATCTACAGTCCACGTCCTTGGCTGGTTCAAGTCTTCGGAGTCCTTGTCCTTGTTTTTAGAGACCCTGTCGAAGGCCTTTTCAGAGTCAAAACCGACCACCACAGCTTGCATGCTTTTAAGTTTGCTAGCTCTATTTATTTATTTAGTTTGTTGTTTTATATACCTTCGTTCCAAAGAAGATCACAACGGTTTACAGTAACAGCATGTTATAATTAGTGAGGTTTGGGTGGACCCTTGGACACTGTGGCAGCTGACCACGCCCATGGGGGGCAGTCCCGTGAGGGGCCACATGTCAGGCTCAGCTTAGGACACACAAACACAGAGATTGATCTTTTATTAGACAATGTGATGAAGCCACCAGAGGTGGCAGTAGTGAGCAGATGAAGTAGCCCGGCTGGGCTAGTATCCCTCAGGCGCTGGAACAGCGACTCCTCCGGTAGCAGTGCTGTAGTGGAAAGAACTGAGAATAATGAGTACAGTGGAATATGAACAAACCCTAGTATGGAGAACCCCAGGATAGGAAGAGCAGGCCCTCGAGGAGCGAGTACCTGATCCCTGAGAGCTGAGAGGCTTGAAGGTGATGTACTCACACAGCGGTTCCAGGTAGGAGATGGCACAGGGCTGGAATGGAGGCAGGCCCTCGAGGAGCGAGTACCTGATCCCTGAGAGCTGAGAGGCTTGTAGGAGATGTACTCACACAGTGGTTCCACATAGGAGATGGCACTAGGGCTGGAATGGAGGCAGGCCCTCGAGGAGCAAGTACCTGGTTCCAGGGAACAGCTCTGAGGTGAAGATGGTAGTACTCACTGATGTTGTAGATAGCGAATCCTTCCAGGCAGAAGAGAAGGTAGGAGCAGGCAGCGAGTCAGGGAACATGGGCCCTCGAGGAGCGAGTATCGGTTCCTGATAGCGACCTGAAAAGCAAGTGAGGCCCCCGAGGAGCTGGTACCCCGTTAGCGTTAAGAGTCCAATGGAATTGGAGGCAGAGTAGCTGGGTATGGAGAGTGAATCCCATCCGTAAGGAATCCCTTGCTAACTCAAAGGCTAGCAAACAATGTAGGCTTTAAATATCCGGGCAGCGTGACATCATCACAGGGGGACGTCCCTGAGGTTCGTGCCAAGTAGGAAATAAGAGTGAGGTCCGCGCGGCACGCATGGCCTAAGGTACAAGCGGAGCATGGCGGGAGGCAGCGCCCAAGCCGGTCCGGGGACACCGGAGAGGACAGCCGGCAGACGCCGCCGCAGCCAGGCGTCCATCAACAGCAAGAGGAGGTGCCAGGAAAGAAAGGTAGGCGGAGTGAAGCCGTCGGGAAGGGACGGTTGCAACACAGCATTCATATACATGGTCTTTGAACATATACTTTTTGTCCATATTTCATATCTCATTCAACACCATAGCAAGTAGATATTCTAGTTCATAGTTATACATATTCTAAGATATCAGACTAGCTATTATATGCATTTAGTTCATATTTCTAGTTCAACACAGCAGTAAATACAAATTCTAATTCATATTGATACTTTTCTAGTTCAACGTAATAGTGAATACAAATTCTAATTCTTTAGCAGTACCCTGTCTATCATGCATTAACTCTGGTACTGTTATTGCAAATATCAGCATAATGGCATTTTGCATTAAATCATGTGCCATTCTGAAGAGCCATTCTAGCTATTACTTTCTTTCATACATTAAAAGATGTTTCTGAATATAATCACTAATGCATTTGTTTACATTCCTTTCCTGTCTTTCGGCACCTTTATTCTTGTTACTGTTCTGTGATACTTCGCTTTTTCCTTTATTTGTGCTGTGCGCCTGTGCCTTTTCATTCATGACCTATCTGTTCAGCTCCCATTATCCCTTGTTATTTCGCAGCTGCTTATTGAAGTTATTTGTTGTCAATAAGCTGTGTTGTGACCTCATCAATAAGCCCTTGCATCAACTAATTTGAGAAATGTATTTATTCATTTTCCCTTTGTATTACTATAAAATATTTTTTCTCTTTACTATTTATTTTTCTGTAAGATATCTCTTATATATTATCTATGTATGAGATTGCTTATATTTTTTCCAGGGTTTATCCTTCAATTTTATGTTAAGTTTATGTATGGAACTGCCTGTTCCTTTTCTAGTGTTTATCTTGGTCATTTAAATATTGGCTTATCATATTTGCCTTCATTATTAATGTTCTCCATTATACATTATAATCTGTTTGTTCTTGCCACTTCTGTAGTTTATTTGGTGTGTCATATTTTTCTATGTGTCCTCTTTTGAATTTATTTAATTTTAATTATTTGAATGCATTTACATTACTTTTTTACATTAATTTTTTGCTGAGGCATGTTCATTTATTTGTTTTGTCATGTTTTTTGTCCACTCTGAATAACTTTTGTTTTCATTCCTGTTTATATATCTGGTCCTTCCTTCCCAATGCAGTTAATCGAAACATAGTCCATGTCGGGGGTCCGTGAACATGATTCATTAAGATGTTAGTTTCTATCTAACTAGATAAATGAAGCCTGACCGACGTGCCGCAAATGCGCAGTAGAGAGCAGCTCTACTGCGCATGTGCAGGTGAGCACGTCGGTCTTAGGAAGGGTAAGGAAAAAAAAAACATGGCGGTGGGTGGCAGCGGGCGGCGGCGGCAGGCGGCGGCAGTAGCGGCGGCGGGCTGTGGCAGCGGCGGCGAGCGGTGGCGGCGGCGGCGGTGGCAGCGGGCGGCGGTGGCGGTAGCGGCGGCGGGTAGCGGCGGTAGCGGCAGCGGGCGGTAGTGGTGGGCGGCGGCGGCGGCAGCGGCCAGTAGCGAGGGAGGGAGGAGAGAGAGAGAGAGGGAGGGATGGACTGAGTGAGAGGGAGGGAGTGGGAGGGACGGAGAGAGGGTGTGGGAGGGAGTGACTTAGTGAGAGAGAGGGACTGAGTGGGAGGGAGGGATTGAGTGAGGGGGAGGGACTGGGAGGGAGGGACTGAGAGGGGGAGGGACTGGGAGGGAGGGACTGAGGGAGAGAGGGAGGGAGGGAGAGGGAGGGAGGGACTGAGAGAGAGGGAGGGAGAGAGAGGGAGGGAGGGACTGAGTGAGAGGGAGGGAGGAGTGGGTGAGTGTGGTGGGAGGGAGGTAGGGGGGGGGGAAGAGTGAGGGGAGAGGGAGAATGCAGGGAGAGGTAGAGCCAAGGGATGTGAGTAAGTGGAAGGGGGAGAGGGAGAATGAGGGAGAGGTGAGAGACAGGGATGTGAGTAAGTGGAAGGGGGAGAGGGAGAATGAGAATGAGGGAGAGGTGAGAGGTGAGAGACAGGGATGTGAGTAAGTGGAAGGGTAAGAAGTTGTGGAGCAGAGAAAAAGGGAGTGGAGGAGGGCTGAGGGGGAGGGGATGGGATTGAGAGAGGGTGGGGAGTGACTGAGGGAAGGGGAGAGAGGTGGGAGTGACTGAAGGAAGGGGAGGGAGGTGAGAGTGAGGGGAAGAAGGCAGTGGGAGACAGAGGGTGAGTAAGACTGAGTGGAGGAAAGGGGAGGAGTGAACGAGGGGAAGGGGGAGAGAGGGAGAAAAAGTGTAGAAGGGTGCTGTGTTAGAAAATGGACTGAAAACAAAATGTAATGTAGCAAAACGGGCTTAACGGCTTGTAAAGGAATAAAACATCTCTTTGAACAGCTATTTGAGCTTTGTGGACTTTTAAGTTTTGTCCCAATCACTATTATTGTCACTGAAGTACACCAGTGTTTTGGGGTTTCTACCTACTTTGTTTGACAAAGTTGAACATAACATCTTTCTATAATTTTTAATGCAAAATTACAATGTATTTGCTTACGTTACCAGATTGAAAATAATAAAACAGTAAATATTTCATGGCAACAGTTTGGACACCCTTCCAATTGAGTCATTGCTACTTAGTTTTAAAAGTTGTTAATAAGGCCCAAAAAGTTGGTTCTCGAACAGAAAAATAAACAAGCTACTATAAACCAGACTCCTGCCCCCATGAGCTTATTGTGTATTGGAGTCTTAAAATGTGAACCAAGCTGCACCTGGATCTGAGTGATGCATTTTGGACCTATTAAAAAGGGGTTTTCAACCCTGCAGAGACTGCAAGCCGCTGCAGCCAAGGTGAAGAAATATAAAAATACATCAAAACCCATGTGTGCTCTCCTGTAAATGAAACATGTTCCTCAAAAGGCAGCGTCCAGCACTCACTGTGTTAACATGTTGGGAAAAGCGCTTACTGTTTATCCTGCCCAGAGAACAGCACTACATAGCCAGCAGAGGAGGAAGCCAAAGGAATGCTGGGAGACCATTTATGGTAGAAAAGGCACAATTTGTCTGTGTATGCGGGGCAGAGATGGCCAGGAATTGGAGCCAGAAGCAAGAAAGAGAAGAGTGTATCTGGCAGCCCTGCAATCAGTTCTTCTCCTGAAGAGCTAATTATGAGAGGGAGAAACAGAAGGCTGCACTCTGAGGAAATAGAGAGAAAGACAGCTGTTCTTGCTTCATGACCGAGTTACATGTAAAATCCCAACAAGGGACAGAGGAGCTAAGAGCTGGGAGACTGAGAGACTTCCTTTCTAGAGATATCCAGGCCCAGAAGTACAGGGATGGATCTCCCTCCTAAGAGACTGACTTAAGTAATCTAAACTTTGCACAGAAAGTATTTTAGCAGAGGATTGAAAAGTTAATTTCCTTGCCTTTTTTCCCCCCAATTCAGTATCTCATCTCAATTGCTTCAGCTTTTCAGCCAAAGTCAAGCTAAAACCCTTGCTGGGAAAGAAAAACTGGAGGACCATAGTCTTTCTGTAAGAGACTGAAACCAGGCCCGCTTTCTGGTTAGTACCAAGTAAGCGTTTTAGGGAAGAGAGAGACCTTTCACACACTGCAGTGCTCATCTATTTGGTTTGTCATCTAGCCAGCTCCACCATCAAGAGGGACTTCTTCATTTTCTTGGTTTTTTCCCCCACAATTTTGTGTTTGGGACAGGGTGCACCTTATACAAACTGGTGATCTTGGGGTGGATCTGTCCCCTCCCCCCCCCTTTGAATACCCAGGGGTAAAGACAATTATTGAAAGTTGTGTACTTCACTGCTTTTCCCCCAACCTTTCTCTATTAGCGTTCCTTATTTTTTTTTTACTATCCATATGAGAATGTTGGTTGCCCTGGCTCACGGGCCATACCCAGTGCTATTTTTGCATTGCTTGATTTAAAATAAGAAAACTGCGTATTTATATTATACTTCACTACTGTACTTTTCCCATTTAATGTTCCGGTTGGATTTATTATCTACTTACACAATACCAGTAAAAGGGTTAATTATTCCGGTGTGCTGATTTTATCTGGTCTGTGCTTCTACAAGTGAGAGGTTGTTTGGGAAGGGCACAGAATTGTGGTATCGAGGGTGACCGGAATCCTGTCTCATCCCCCACTCAGGCTATGAATCCAAAGATAAAACATATTAGTAAATGTAATTTCTCATGTGCTACTCCCCATGCGTAGGGGTAATTCATAGTCCGGGTCAAGGGGGCGCCACAAAGTTATTTATTCTTCCAAATAATACTAAACCAAGGGGACCCTCCATGAAATTAACAACCAGCGGATCCAAAACTATTGATAAAAAGTATTTTTTCACTCAACACATGATCGATCTGTATAATCACTTGCAAGAGAATGCGGTCAAGGCATAGTGGGGTTTAAAAGAGGTTTGGACGAGTTCCTGGAGGAAACGTCCATAACACAAGATTAGCCAAGAAGACTAAAGAAAACTATTGCTAGCCCTGGGAGGAATTAGATCTACTGGGATCTTCCAGGTACTTGCAATCTGGATTGGCCACTGTCAGAACCAGGATGCTGGGCTTGATGGACCTTGGTCTGACCCAGGAAAGCAACTCTTAGGTTTTGAGGATAAAAGAACATTTTGCCCATTGAATTTGGGGCTTTGATTATTACTCTTATTGTTCCACCTTGTAAGGAGACATTCCCAGGGATGGGGAGAAAGTGGGGTTTGGAACAAATGTACATATATTTTATATAATCAAAATTGCACATTATTTTACTGAAAAAAAAAATACTGGCAGAGAAAGTTCTATAAAATTCTATTATGTCCCCTCTCAGCCATCTCTTTTCCAAGCTGAAGCCCTAACCTGTGTAGTCTCACATCATAGGGAAGCCATTCCACCCCCTTTCTCATTACTGTTGCCCTTCTCTGTACCTTTTCTAGTTCCACAATGTCCTTTTTGAGATGGGGGCAACCAAAACTTCAAACTATACTCAAGGTGTAATCGCATCATGGATTGATACAAAGGCAATATGATATTTTTCTTTTTCATTCTCCATCCCCTCTCTCATTTTCTTTGCCCTTCTCTGTACCTTTTCTAGTTCCACCATGCCTTTTTTAAGATAGGGTGGCCAAAATGGCACACGGTGCTCAAGGTGTGGTCATACTATGCATTGATACAGCGGTGATATAATATTTTCTGTTTCATTCTTCATTCCTTTTTGAATCATTCCAAACATTCCATTGGCTTTTTTTTTTTTTGACTGCAGCCTCACCCTGAACCGAGGATTCCATTATTGTCTTCTAAAAACGAGTAAAATCTTTCAGATTTTCTAAGATCATAATGGCATTTCATTTTCTCCGATCCTTGCCCTTCTTGAAAGAAGCCCTAAGAATGTCCTCTACTCTGGAAACAGTACGAGCAAAAGAAATCAGATGATGGTCTGACCAGGAGATCAGGGAAAGAGTAAAGGCTAAATTCTTATTTCCAGAAGTTCTCCCTCTAAATAAAATATTAGAACCAGTATATGCCCTGCTTTGTGCAACGGAGTCTCTATACATTGTTTCGGTGCCAGACAATGTTGATTTAAAAAAGGTCACATCTGCATGGAGTCCCTGATAAAGATCAACAAAGCTACACCTTGATTTAATTAAATTCCTAGTAGTAGGAGTGGTTAAATAGGAGCCTTTCAAACTTTTCAGTCCCTCTGAGCTGCTATATTCTGCTTTATTAAAAGGTGAAGTATCTGTACTAATTATAGATTTGTTTATCTGCCTCTAGGCACTCGACTGTCAGTGGCACACAGCAGAAGCTGAAGGAAGAGGAGAGGGAAAATCTACAGGGGCTGGTGACCCTCTCCAGAGAATGTAGGACGAGCCTGACACCATTTGCCTCCTTCCAGCAGAGAGCTACCTAGTAAAAAGAATGGGAATTGTGACATGCAAAAAGGCCCGGCGACGCGCATAAAGCCCCAGGACGCGTGTAAGTCTCAGGGCTTGCAAAAAGGGGTGGGGAAGAGGCAGGGCATGGGCGGGGTGGTCCAGGGCGGGGCGGGGTCAAGCTCCCGGGACAGCGGCCATATTTGTCACTGTGCCGGGGTTCGCGCGCCGCTCGCAACTTACTTCAACCCCAGGGCTAAAGTAAGTTTTAAAACAAGACCCCCCCCCCAAAAAAAGGTGGGGGGGGAAAGGGCGGGGGAGGTAGGGAAAGGGAAGGGAAGGTGGGGTGGGGGGGTAGGGGGGTAGGGAATGGGGGAAGGCAGAGCGGCTTGGCACGGGCTCGGCGCAGGCAAGGTGCACAATTGTGCACCCCCTTGCGTGTGCCAACCCCCGATTTTATAACTTGTGCACGCCTGCGCACGCAAGTTATAAAATCAGGCGTACATGTGTGCACGCTGGGTAGCCGTGCGTGCTCCTTTTAAAATCTACCCATAAGGGTAGGGGAAAGGAAGGGATAGATTTTAAAAGGAGCGCGCGCGGCATACATGTGCACGTGCTACCCGGCGCAAGTTATAAAATCGTGGGTCGGCATGCACAAGGGGGTGCACAATTGTGCACCTTGCACGCACCGAGCCCGCGCCGAGCCGCGCTGCATTCCCCGGTTCCCTACCCCCCACCCAACGTTCCCTTCCCTTCCCTTCCCCTACCTCCCCTGCCCTTTTCCCCCTACCTTTTTTTTTGGGTCTTGTTTTAAAACTTACTTCAGCCCTGGGTCTGAAGTAAGTTGCGTGTGTCGGCCAACTGCTAGTGTGCGATTCCCTGGCACAGCGACAAATATGGCCGCTGTACCGGGAGCCTGACCCATGCCCCGCCCCCTCCCCACCCCTTTTTGCAAGCCCCGCGACTTACATGCATTCTAGGGCTTTACGCGCTTCGTCGAGTCTTTTTAAAATAGGCCCGGCGCACATATCCCTTTTAAAATCTGGCTCTAAGTTTTTTGGCATTTCTTGCAAAATAACTTCTTCCAGTCGAATGCATTTCAGTGTGGCTTTATGACACATGTATGATCCCCACCAAACTTGTCTAGAAATGTCCTTCAATGGATTTGAAAGTTAGCTTCCCTAAGTCCAGCCCCAGTGCCACTGTTTCCCCTTTAATAAGAGGGAAGATTAGATTACAGTACTGATGTCAGAACTTGTTCTAGGAAGATTAGAACTAAAGAACGAGTCATTGTATATTGCCATGAAAGAAGTCCAGACTTTTTTTTTCCTGACCCTTGTTCTGTCTCCTTGGGCCAGCCAGGTCTAAGAATACTGCAAAGATAGCTATCACGGCAACCAAGAGCAGGGTAGCCAGATGATTTTCTTTGTACAGGCCAGTTCTTTTTTTTACTTATCGAGCTCAAATGTTTCATAACTGTTTACTGTTTGTGGTTCTCTGTCATTATATATTACATTGTGAACAGATGAAGACAGCAGATTTTGACAAGAAACACGACTGTTTTGTTTTTTTTTAACGGTAGCTTGTGAAGTCATTTCAGTAAAATAGATGTTTTATGTCATGGTCTTTATGTAGTATCTGAATGGATGAATGAGCACCTAGGTCGCTTGTGTCTTTTGAATAGTGTATGTTATCATATAGTAAACTGGGAGACATAAATAAGGGATTGAACATTATGCAGATATTAATAGTGAAAAATTATTAGTTACAAGAAGTTATTGACATTTATCATAGTTTCTTTATTACTTAATTTGAATTTTTGATCATCTTATATCAAGTATTAACTCATAGACACAAACATCTGAGTTAGTGATGGGAGTACAGATTCTGTGCTTGAATGATAGCTTCATGAGTTCAGTGGTAATTCCTTGCTCACTCTGTATAATTGATCAGATGACTTTCATCAAGAATAACTAAGCCCCATCCAAACTCAAGTGCACCTGGATTTTACTTGACCCAGAAATCTGGCCAATTTAAAATAGCAAAGCGTATCTCCAGTCTGCAAGGAGTGTCTGTGGTGATTGGTCTCAGTATCTTCTGTCATCCATTGCAATCTCCATTCTGGTAGTTGTAGATATGGTTAGCCTCTCTGATTTCATAGAACTCCTGACTTGTTAGAGTGTATAGGCCACCTTTCATTCATCATTCAATGTCAGGCTCACTTCGTTTACCATAGCCTGCATAACAAATGCTCCAAATGTGCAGTTATTTGGGTGCCTCTCCACCCTGCAATGAATTATGGGGTCAGGTCCTTGCTCATCAGCATCTCACACTGGCAGTGCACAGCCTACTAATCTTTTTTTTTTTTTTGGTATCTGGAGCAGTTAAACCCAGGTGTATCAACTATTTCCCCCCATCCACCAGTGGCGCAAGAATTTATTCTAGTTCTTTCCAAAAAGAAAAATTACTATCTAGGTGTTGGATGGACATGCAGATAGCGTACTCTGCTAAACCATGAGCAGAAAGAGGAGCAACTAAAGAGCAATAAATTGCATTAATTCAGACGTTAACATCAACATGAGAATCAAAATAGTAGCATCTGCAAATAAGTATATAACTAGATATTAGCTAAGTGCATCATAGAAATATTTCATCATGATAATCAGTTATTACATTTCATTGCTTCATAAAATAAATAAAAACAATATCTAAGTAAGTTCACCCCCATGGAACAAGAAAACATGAAGGCAGAGCTTATGCATAAATTCTGAGCACTTCAGTTCATAAAATTAAGGCTTCACAAGGTCATTCTGTTGCAAAGGGTGTGATGTTTTCCTCCACCATGGAATTCGCTTTCCCTCTTTAGCGAAGGCATTTTGTATGTTGCAGACTGAGTTACGGGATATAGAACTGCTTAGGAGATGGCTGGAGAAAACCACAGAGAGAGAGAGATTCATAATAATTAAAGAGAGAATAGTACACAGAAACTGATAGTGTTAAAGTTTGGACATTTGGTGAGCAATGCATTGTTGTTATGATACTTCTCATTTTTCTTTTTAGTATTATTCTCTCACATTTTGGCAGACTGAATGAATTAGTATGTAACTTAGTGTGTCATTTTTATCTTTTATGAGAGACAATTACTGTCATCTTTTGTGTTCATTGAAAAACATACGAGAAAACAATTCTTGCTTCATGCTTCATGGTCTTCACTTTCTTTCCACTAATATTATAACTTATTAGGGCGTACTGCATATGTTTGGATAAGAAAAGATAACACACACACAATACTGCTTAAAGATGTTAAGCGATTTCCCCCAGTAACCCTCCCTTTCTCTAATTTGAAGTCTGCAAGCTTCAAGGTCACCCAACACAAAACATAGATATGACAATTAAAAGAATAAGAGCACTACCCACTTAAAGCCAGCTAGCAGATTAAGAGTTACAGCATAAGCTTTACTAGTACTGAGAGCTGAAAACATCTGGCAACTACCCAGGACAGAATGTGTTAGGTTTAAAGCTAGTGGTCTCAATATGGCAATTATAAGCAGTGAACAAAGACAGGAAGTCCACCATCTTAGAGAACATATGCAGTAAGCTTTTCTTATCAGTAGCTTGGCAATATTTCAGAAAAGTTAGGCAAAGAAATCCCTTCTGAGCATCTGCAGTCCAAACGACATATAACCCCAGCACACCCTATGCTAGACAGATTCCCTGCTGAGCTCGCAATGATAATGGATCTCACAGCGTTGAAATGTCTCCAACTGAGAACCTGCTTAGCTGACTCACTATATGGGAGGGCCCAGAAGCACTTTTCCAAGAAGATGAAAGCTTCCTCTAGGTTTTTGTATATTATTACTCCCTATTAGTTGGAGAATAAATATATTTACTGTTGCTTATTGTGTTGACATATTGTTTATATTCTGTTTTGTTATTTGTTTCAGGTGTACTCATAAGGTCCTGTTCTGTACATATATTATACAGAAAAAATATAGCTTCTCATTATTTCACATAAGACATAGTGGAGCGGATTTTAAGAGGATTACGCGTATATATTACGTTTCTTTAACCGCGAATACCCGCTCCTGCGCGCGCCGAGCCTATTTTGCATAGGCCCGGCGATGCGCACAAGCCTTGGGACACGCGTATGTCCTGGGGCTTGAAAAAAGGGGCGGGGAGTGGGCGTGGTGGGCGGGGCGGGGCGGGACCGAGGCCTCCGGCACAGCAACTTATTTAACAAAGGTCAGGGGGGGTTTAGATAGGGCTGGGGGACGGGTTAGATAGGGGAAGGGAGGGGAAGGTGGGGGGAGGGCGGAGGAATGGGGAAAGCCATCGGGGCTTCCCTAGGGCTCGGCGCACACAAGGTGCACAAGTGTGCACCCCCTTGCGCGCGCCGACCCTGGATTTTATAATATGTGCGTGGCTGCGCGCGCATGTTATAAAATCGGGCATAGATTTGTGTGCAGAGAGGCAGATTGAACTAATGGAGGTGATGTCAAGGTACAAGCGAGCCCTTGGGGGCCCCTCTTTCTGAGAAAGTGGAGCAGGACTAACCTCACCAAAATATGGAGGGGAGCTCAAAGGATCAGCAATGGCTTTTGGAAACCACTGCCACTACACTGTCTGCCACCTGGAAGCAGCTGGCATCCACCTGGACAGAGTGTCCTCTCCCTGCTGGGAGGGCTCTCTCTGATGATGTAAGGGATGCAAGCATAAATCAAGAGGTAGAAGGAAAAATCCCGGCTCCTATTAGAATACCTGATGGTCCTGATCACCAGAGTGAGGGTGCAGCCAAGATAAAGAAAGAAGTAATTGAGGTTGGGCTGCCTGTGGAGAATGCACCAAAACCAAAATGAAGGTAGAGGAATAAAGTAGACCCCGCCCCCCCCAACCCTAGAATTGCCTTAGCCTGTGCAGGCAGAGGAGCAACACAAGCTGAGGTGGTTCCTCAGCCAATCCCCTACCCTGAAGAAGGTGAAAGTGGAAGCAAAGAAGGGGCAGCATAAGATGGCCCCTCACTCTAGGGGAGGGTCAAGAGATCCGGGGACAGCTATCACCACTGTCCTCTCCAGTGGGTGAATTCCCCTTCCCCCCCCATTATGCTAGATTTCATATTCCATTGGTGGAGCTGGATTAAAGGGGAGAAAAAGAGAAATAAGGTCCTCAAAATGGTGGACAGTTCGGCAGTGGATGCAGCATATGTATCTGCGGCTCCTCTGCCAGATTCTTTCCCCACCACTCTAAAGCACTGCAGATAGGAGAGAGCAGAGGATATCCTGAATCAGGAGCTGGGTCTCCTTGCTTGTTGGCAGGAGGAGAGTTTCTGTGGAGAGAAGAACCTGGATACAGGTGTGCCCCCAAGAGTCATGTGCAGGGCCTTTTGATATGAGTTACAATTCATGCTCATTGGGACCAGAACCACCGCCCTCTCTTGAAAAGGACGAAAATATCCAGGCAGAGATGCTATGTTTAGCATCTCTGCCCGGATGCATTAAGGGCACAGAAATGTCTATGTTCTTTGTGTGCTTGTGTTTCTGCATGTCCCGGTCATAATATGGTAGCTATGAGCATGTTTTTGGAATGGTTTGCAGTACCTGGTTTGTCCCTTCCGTCCCTATTTAGAAGAGAGGGCAGGAAAGAAGCAATGTGTTCACATTTCTTTTTTTTTTTTTTAATTTTGAGATTAAAATACACCCTTCTCCTTAGTTGGTGAAGGGATACGACCTCAAAAAATGAAGCAGGAGTGGCTAGAAACAGACGCAATGGAGAGTTTCCCCTTGCTAGGTCACCAGGTTTGCCAAAAGTTGTTCGGTGACATTCTTGAGCTCAGTGAAATATCCTTGAAGCTTCTACTCTGTCAGGTGTGGAACCATCTGACAGCTGTTGTTTCAGGTCATTCCTTTTGTGGTCACCCCGTGGAATGTGGAGCCCATTTGTTGATGCCCGTGGTGGAGCTACCTTGGCATTTTTTTTTTTTATTCTATACTGGCTTTAAATTTTACTGAAGATCGAAATATATTACATAAAGATTACCATTACTATTACCATTAACATTTGTAGTCTTTTGTTCAAATAGGTCCCGAGGACTGTACCTACAGCGAGGGCTACCTAATGGCAATTTCCTGCCATCTTAACACCTGTTTGTTTAAATAGATGCTGAGGAAAAACACCTGTGGCAGGGGGCACCTTTGGCAGCTCCTCTCCACGTTCACCATACAACTGAAATAGGTCCCTAGGAAAATGAGAACTACAAGTCCATGCAAAGAGTGGGGAAAAAGCAAGACGATTGGATCACCTTGTCCTCCAAAATGAGCCAGAAGTTTTCCTTAGTGGGAGAGGGGAATAAAAAAATGGAGGAAAAAACCTTGGATAAAAACAAACAAAAAGCTACGGACTGGTGAGCAAATGTGGTTTAAATTCAACCCCTTCTCTCCTATCCCCACCTCACCCAAAGGTTCTTGAACCCTTCCTGGCCATTTTCTTTATCTAGGGAATTGATCTAATCTTGCCCCAGGCTGTCTGCTCCTCTAAACTAAATAGACTTGAGAATAGGGAGGTTTTTGTCAGCTAGAAACAAGCAGGGCAGGGAGGAAGATTAAAAAGGACAAAAATGTGGAAACAATGGCAGATAAAAGGATGAAATATGAATGGTAAAACACTGACACTTCATCCAATGGTCATTTGCAGACCTCATAGTGTATTTTATTGATTTTAGGGTATTCTGTAAGGAATTCATGGCAGGGTTTGTAAAACTTTAAAATTTTATTTTTATTTATTTATTTAATTGCTTTTATATACCGACATTCGATCGAAATATCACATCGGTTTACATAAAACTGAACAAATAAGGCAGGGTCTGCTTATTTTACATTGTAACGTGGTAACTTGCCTAATAGTTAAAGAGTTAAATTTATGTTAACTGATTAATATTGATAACGCATAACAACATTGTAACTTGAAAGGAGACGTAATCTATAAAGATTGAAAGGAACCGTAAACTGTTAGGATCAATGTTTACAATGTAACTTGAGAGGAGACGTAATAGATAACGATCTGCGTGGAGACTCAGAATGGTTAGTTGGGGGTTGTTCTTTTGAGGGTAGCATTTAGGGAGTGGCTGGTGAGGGAGGGCAGGGGGGGGGGTAGAATGGGATATATATAAATAATTAGGTAGCGTGGGTTACATCAGGTCGGAACAGCGGTTGGGGGGTTTTATTTGGATGCTTAAGTCCTGCAAAAATATCTCTGTACTATTTCCACACCAGTCCCAGGATGGAGAACAGCTGCCACTATAGTGGTGACTCTTACTGGCTAATGAGCAACTCTGAGGGTCAGCTTCATTCTAGCTTCACACCCTCTAGCCCTAATCCTACCTAGGAATATCATCTGGGGAAGGGAGGAGAGAAAAGAGGAGAAAAGTGAGGATGATTACAAGAAAAGCATAGTGAAAAATGTCCTCAGTATTAAAGAAAATTGTCCCCAAATCTTCAATATCCCTTTTTAATTAATGAGTTGAATCAGCAAGCTGGATGGTTTATTACGTTTTCTCCAGCTTGAAGCATTTCAGTGAAAATAAAATCCTAAGGCTTTTGCTGTCACCTACAGGTGACTGGAAGTTTTACTCCAGAATTTTAGAAACTCCTTCTGAAATGACAATGATACCAAGCACATTGCCCCAGTAAATGACAAGCATGCCATCAGTTATAAAGTACACAATGTATCTACATACTGTACACAAAATATACTTGGCACTCGTATGGTTCACTGTTGGGTCGCTCCAATATTCAGGATGTTCTGTTTCTTTGTATTCTTTCTGGTCCCTCCCCCTCCCTCCTTTCTGCTTGAATTTGGTCATTTTCAGCAAGGAATGTATTTGAGGTCCCTGGATTTATTTAATAGGGATATAGCGTTCCTTGCCCATAACCAGATGTTATTCAGCTGCTACTTTTCTTATTATTCTACTAACACATCTCTCCTGCTTCTCCACCTCCCTTCCCCTTCCCCCTCCCCCTTTTTGTTTACACCCCACTTGTAATGCTACCTGTGATTTACTTGTATAATCGAGCAACATTTATTTATTTATTTAAAATGTATTTTATTTATTATTTAACAGTTTTATATCCCGCAGTCCAGGTAACAATGTTACTAATCACTTCGGTTCACATTTCAACAATTACAATGACAATATAACGCATAGCTTATAATGTCTTACATAGAACAGGGGGGTGAACTTGGAGAAAGTTAACAAAGAACTGGGAGATTATAACTTATATACAAGTAGTTTAGAAGACCCGTATGTGAAGTCAATAGAGCTGTCATTGGAAAGAACTAGAGTCACTGTTTTGACAATCATTTGGAGAAGCAGGTGTGTATAGGATAGTATTTTTTGAAGGAAGTAGCGAGGGTGTAGAAGGAGGAAGGGGGCGGAATAGTTAAACCATGGTGATCTTACGAGGATAGAGGTTAAGAAAATGCTTGATTGAACAGCCAGGTCTTAAGTCTTTTTTTGAAGGTGGGTGTCGATTGTTCGAGCCTGAGGTCTGGAGGGAGAGAATTCCAGTGTAAAGGTCCTGCAGTGGAAAGGGCTCTTCTACTTAGTGTTGATTTTATAGGGTGTGCCTGAAGAGTGCCTTTCTGGCCTTGTCTCATTGGTCGAGTGGTAGTGTGAGGCTGTAATGGGATTGTGAGCTCAATTGGTGTGGAATTGTGGATGACTTTGTGAATGATTGAAAGGGTCTTGTAAAGGATTCTATATTCTATATACTGCATATCAAAATTTCTATGCAGTTTAACATTAAAAAAACTCACAATAAACTCAAATCATAATAGACAAAATTATAATCAATAAGAACATAAAATAAATAACAGAGTAGTAAAATTAAAATAACTAATCTAAGACTACTCCTTGTACCAGACTAAACCCCAGACTTCCTCAGTCAATTTGATCTACCTGTAGCTATGCATCAGTGAATCCCCGTGAAAGCAATTGTGCTTTAAGATGCTTTCTGAACGTTGCATTTATTTACTCATTCCGTTTTGACTTGATGAAGGCAGTGGGACAACTCAGAAAGTATCATAAAAGCATCGAGTTAATCCAGTAAAAAAGGAACATCCGACTTTTGAGTTGACATTTTACTGAAATAGTTCAACCTTCCTGAAAAGGGGGATACGAATCCGGGTAGCCAGTTTGGACTTGGATACCAGATGGCTCCATGACACCAGGGGTACGGGGGTAACATCAGGACAGGCTCCTAATGACATGGAGCCATCTGGCATAGCAGCGCCGCCAGTACAGGGACACCAAGTGCGTTTTATCTCCCACAAAACCATGAACAGCTGAGCGTACAGAAGTAGGTATGCAAGGTACCACGCCCACTGACATGACGTCAAAGAACATGAGCCTGAGGCCCGGGTCAGCTGAGAGGGTTGAAGCTACCCAATCCCTGATCACATGACAGCACGTGGGGCGCTGATTTGTCGCTGGTCAGCTGACAAGTTGTAAACGGCAGCGTGATCCGTCGATAGGAGAGGTGATCATTATGGTGAGTTTCCGGCCGGTGACAGTAACGTTTTGCTTTTTATTTTTAAATTGTTGCTCCAGTGAGTCACTCGCTGCATATTATAATGAGGATTATTAGTGCAGTTCTAGGTTACGGGTCCTGAAGCTTTGATAGTCGTGCCGCAGCTTTTGCAGCGAGGGCTTCTTTAGCCTCAGCTCGGAAGAAGGTTTGCCAGAGCGAGTGATGGGAACCAGGGCTGGGCCACCGAAACCTGCCCAGCTGCTTGTGGATTTAGTGCAGTGTTTTTTACTTGGCTGCCGGGGGAGTATTAGGAGGTGCAGCCCGTTGCCTGGAGGAATGGGTCGTGTCAAATATCTAAGGTACGGGAGACAGTTATTTCCCAGTGAAAGGGAAGTCCCAAAATAAGAGTTCCCGACATGAAACTCGGGGGAGTAGATAAAGGAAGAAAATAATTCTGCACAGACAGTGAATCAAACATGTGTACAGACTTTCTTTCCCCTTGCCAGCTGGGGAGACTGACCTTGGTAATTTCGCTTCTGCCTGTTCCTTTTTTTTGTTTTGTTTTTGCAGAGGTTTCGGTTCTGTGGAGATTTGGATTGCCCTGACTGGGTCCTGGCAGAAATCAGCACCTTGGCCAAAATCGTTAAGTGGAAATCTTTCTTAAAGACTAGGTGGCTAGAGATATCGTTCAGACTCTCAGCAAAACTGTTTGGGTGGAGATGATTAAAACACAGAACGTTGGATGGACTAAGAAGGGAAGGTTATGAGTTTTACAACTAGACTTACAGTGCTGCACAGATGCACACGAGAGAGCTCCTGCTCCTTAGAGCTTGTAATCTAGTCAGAGACACATAGACAAGATGCACATATATCTCTTATATTGTCACTTAGCACAGCTAATTGCACAGTGCTTACTTACTTTGCCCCATGTACTGCCTGGAATATGCATGATGGAACATGCAGTAAATCTTCTGTTACTGAGAAGCCAAGCTGTGGTATTAAGGAGAAACTGAACTAATAACTGAAAGGAGCCTTATGCTATATATTAAGATCTTTAAGACCAGGGAGATGAGAAAGGGCAGAGAGTTTAAGAGGAGGGGATAAGTGGAAGTAATACATTTATTTACATTTTGGTTGTGTACTTTACCAGCTGTGTATTGGTTCTTGATGTACACTATGCATTCCTAAATTGGATTGAAATAACATTTTTTAATCCAAAAAGAGACTGAATCACTTTGTGTTTGCAGACAAATGGATTGTATTTGGGTGTCTAATTCTTATTTTTACCTGAATCATGTTTTTTTTTCTGCTTTTATAAATGTTTAGAAAGAGTATAAGGATAGAGCTCAATACATTAATCTGAATAGAAATGACAAACTTAATGTTTGTGATTGCAGATTGAAAATGGGCCACATGAGCAGAAATCCGAGGTCTCTGAAAAGAGCGGGCATCAGACAGGGAATAGGTGTAGGAAGCAGGGTGTTTTGCTGTGATGCTTGGATTGAAAATGACAGCCCGAGTTACATAATCTTCCTATTTTCTTTTCAGTCCTCTGTGAAACTGAAGCTCATTTGTGCTCAGGTGCTGAAAGATCTGCTGGGGGAGGGGATCGATGTGAGTAACCATGTTTTATTTTCCACATTATAAGCAAAGAAATCTGGAAACTGATGGTTTCTCTGAGACAGAATTGAAGGTCATCCAGTGAGAGGTGGAAGAACACCAGAGCTAAAGACATGTATTTCCATGCCCAAACCCCTGATATTATGATTTATTACAAAGTGCATACACATTTTTGCATGACAAGTGTTTACAGGTGCTAATCGAGCACATGGAAAATTCAGTGTTCTGTTACACAAGCACAGAAACAGCAGGCATCAGGAGCTAATGTGACATGCCCAGTTGCACAGTCAGCAATCAGCTAGTACTACATCCTGAGCCTCCTGAGCATTTCTCTTTACAATAAGGAGAGAATGGGGGGGGGGAAAGAGCTGGGACTCAGAGTAGAAAGCCATATAAAGCCTTAAGACTTTGCTCTTCAAGCATGCACAGGACAGTTGTACAAGGTCCTTGTGTGCTCATGCTTAGCTCTTTCCAATAGCCAGCTGTGGGAGAGACTGCAAAAGGGACCCTCTTTGATTCGGTACTGTATCCTCTCAACCATTGGACCATAGGCAGATCCAGTGAGGAAGCACTTTGCTTTCTGTTGCACTAAAAGAGCCATTGTATAATAAGGCATGTTAATGGAATAGAGCATCTATCTTACCCAGAAAAACTAAAAAGTCCAGAAGTATTTCCTAGTGGGAAAAAGTTAAAGAGGATTTAATGATGACAACGTAGAAGTATAGCAGTTTCATTTACAGAAGGAATCTGTGCAATGCATACACTCAGGATTATGATGGCTTCTTTCTCTTGCAGTATGAAAAGATTTTGAAGTTAACATCAGATGCCAGATTTGGTGAGTATAGTCCTCTGTGCCTGGCCCCCTTCTTTCCATGCCCTTCTTTATCTCTGGTGATTCTTCTTTTACTGTGCTAGTGGAACGTGAAAAGGTGACGGTTGTGCAACACCTGCCTGTGTAGTGGCTGGGCCTGCTCCCATCTCTTTCATTAAGAAGCTGTCTTGCATGATGTCCACCTCCCTTCCTTATATAGGCCCAAAACTGCAGGTCCCTCCAGACCAGTGCTTGTCTTTGGCTGACTGAAAGAGGTTACAGTGAGAATCCCAAACTACTCCTATGAGAAACCTAAGTTGAGTGTGGCATGGAGAAGTAGCCTAGTGGTTAGAGCAGCAGGCGGTAATCCAGGCAAGCCAGGGCTCGTAGCCCAGTGCCACTCCATGTTACCTTTCACAAGTCACTGTACCCTCTGTTGTCTCAGGTATGAATTTACCTTGTGAGTGCTCTGGGGGAAGTGCCTGACAAAGTGGCATATAAATAAAGTGTTCCAATAATAATTTGCCTCTGTTCTCCTGGGGTATCTTTCTCTTTCTTCTTTCTCAGAGTCTGGAGATGTGAAGGCAACTGTTGCTGTCCTAAGTTTCATTTTATCAAGTGCAGCCAAGCATAATGTGGACAGTGAGTCTCTGTCGAGTGAGCTACAGCAGCTGGGACTTCCCAAAGGTACTGGGCTGAAAGGGGAAATGCAAAAGGGTGGAGGGACTGCACTTGAGAGCTACAAGTTCAAGATGCTCATGTCCTGGGATACTGATGGGGGTCACTGTCAGTCCTGATCTTGGTGAGGGGGATGGGAGCGTGAGGTGAAGGTTTGGGGATCTTGGCTGCTGGGTACAGTATAAACTGTCTTCATGGCTGCACGATTAATGCTGCTCTCTGCTGTGGGTTGGAGGTGATCCTGACCATGACATTTCCTCTGCATGCCTTTGCTTTGTAGAACACGCCACTGGATTGTGTCGCTCATATGAAGATAAACAGAGTTCCTTACAGGACAGGCTGAGTGCCTGCAGCTTAAGGTGTAAGTTATACATATTTCTGCTTAGCATACCTTTTGGAAAAGTGGCATGCAGAGAGCGTCACTCTGAGATACAAAGTCTAGGAAGGAGAATTCTATCTGGCCCTTTAGAGGACCTTGCATGATGAGAAAAGAAGGAAAAAGCCTGAGATGCTGGTTCCTTCATGTCCTGCCCTTCAGAACAGCAATAGGGTGCAGGATAGCTTTGGGGTCTTCCAGAGGGAGCTAGTGCACAGGATGCTTGGGTCCATCATTTTCAAGTAATTCGTGAGGCACGTGCGACCTCAGACACTAGGCTGCTGGCAGTTTGCAATAGAATTTAGGGCTGGATTATGGGAAAATATCAGCCTGGGGATTTTTATCCATACTGGCCCATGGGTATACAATTGTATGTTATGTTGACCACTTAAGTATAACTAAATTATGAAATAAAAGATAAAAACATGGAAAATTCCAACATCGTAATATAGTGAAAATTTTAAATACTTATGCCCTGTACATACCCGGATCAGTCCAGACCGTGGGTTGAGCCTCCTGTCCAGCAGATGGAGACAGACCAAAACTGAAAGGGTATCCTATATAAGGACAGAGCCTACCCTGCAGCCCTTCAGTATTTGTCTCCAGCAAATGCAGGCAGCTGAACCTGCGGCTCCCTTCCTTTTCTCAATTTCTTTCTACCTGTGTGATTGTTCCTTATCCTGTGGTGTTGTCTATCAGATCAAGCAAGTATTAAGTTATTTCTGTAAAAAGATTCAAAACTCCTGCTTTGAGAGACAGCTCTGTCTCCCCGCTGTTAGGGATCCTAGGGGAAGTGCTGAAAGTGCAAAAAGCTAAATATAAATAAAATATTGTCACCCCCACGTATGAATAGACTGCAGACGTGTCCTGTTCTTTATATAGATAGAATTCTGTCACTTTGTCCCCATGTCCTTGTCTGCGCTGACTCTTTTCTTGGTTAGCGGTGTGGTATGTTGACTAAATCAGAGCTGTGAAATGTGGTGATCCCAGTTAGATTCCTTGGGCTACCATGCCACAAGCAAGATTGCTCTGGTTTACTTTTGGTTTTTTTTTTGTTTTTTACATTTCCTGTCTCTGTCCTCCTTTTTCTGTATCTCTCAGTGCCATGTTGTTCTCTCTCTTTAAATTCTTTGTGTGCTTCTCCCCTCAGTGTCCCGCCTGGACTCTGTCTCTTGGCGCGTGGATTACACACTCGGCTCCAGTGAAATCCAGCAGGTCAATGAACCACTCATCCACCTAAAGCTGAACGTGCGAGATGGTGACAGGGGAGTCACAGAACCCGTGGCCATGACTGTCTCAGCAGCGAAGTTCCAGGTCCTACTGGCCGGTGTGTGAATTTAATATTTCAAAACAGTGTGATTCCACTTTACAGGACTTGCACATGGGAACCTTCAACTACTTTTAATTTCTGCTAAGGGATGCCCCTCCAATCTCCGCTTGATACTGCTTAACACCTCTTATTATGGGAATTACCATCTCAACGGCGTCCTCTACATCAGGGGTGGCCAACTCTAGTACTCGAGAGCCACGAACAAGCCTGGTTTTCAGGATATGCATTAGAGAGATCTGCATGCACTGCTTTCATTGGATGTGAATATCCTGAAAAGCAGGTGGGCGCTGGACACCCCTGTTCTAGATAAAAATGCGCCTTTCTCTCAGCCTTTCCATTGCAGAAAGGCTCCCTGTCCTCTAGAACATCTTTTTTTTTTTTAATGTTACAGTAATCTACGATCCCAGTCTTTCTCCAGGATCAGTATGGCTGCTCAAACATTGTGTAAATCAAGTAAATCACCACCTTAATTGTCTGCCTTTCCAGTTCCATTGCGGGGAAGGAAGAGCAGAGAGACAATCTTGCCCCAGATTCTTACCCTTGTTCATTCCTTGTAATTTTTTTTTTTTTTTTTTTTTTTAAAGAACTCAGACAGGCGCAGGACATGATGAACTCCCTGAACTGAAGACTGGGGAAACCGTGGAGGAGGAACAGACAGGTTTCTGCAAGCCTAGAGCAGATCAGATCCTGTTCCTTTCATAGACTGGTGCTCTCTGCTGCCACACTCCCTCAGATGTACCCAGATTGCCTTCAAGTGGCGGAAATGGCAGTCCTCTGACCCAATGGTTTGCTGGCAAGAGGAAGACACTTAGGAGCAACTTGCTCCAGCACTCTGTTTACCACCTTACCATGGAGGCAGAAGGTAGTAAGTCCAGACCAGAAGAGGAGCCTCCCATCCCTGCCCTAGAGCTGCTTTCGCCGCCTGTGCACCCATTTTATCCCCACCCCCACTTAACAGGGACTGTAATAAGTTCTAAAGCTCAGGCTTGTCCTATGCTGGTTGTGGTGTTTTTCATTACTACATTCAGCTGTGTCATTTAATCACTTTTCTACTGCGATTCCTAACCTATAAAACTATCCTTCAATGGAGACTTCTGGTTTACCTGCCTTCCCCCCTCACCCTGAATCATGGGCAGAAGGTTCAATAAACCTTAAGTCACAGCTGGAGAGGGGAGCCTTGCCTGCTGAAACCCAGAAATATTTACTCAGATCATTACCTGCTCTGGACCTGGCTTTACAGCCCTAAACAGTGACTACAGATCATCTCGAGTGTTTATGTATTAGACATTTTGATGATGCTGCAAAACAAAATCTTGTGTAAAGTTTATACAGTTGCTGACTGTTATGAGTATCCCTCGTGTGGACCCTGAATGGGTGCAGTCTGCGTCCCATACTATTCTCTGCATCTCCTATCCAATGTGGCCGAAAGCAGATTTTTCATTATTAACAATGACATTTGTTCCTCATCTCTAGGGGACAGGGAAGAACACCAACCGGCCAGGGTTCCAGGCTCTCCAGAACGCATACGTATGTCATGAATTGCATAAGAGGGAGGTGTGGCATATAAATATGTTGCAGGCATAGTCATTGGTGATATCCTGTAACTCTGACTGGTGGGGGTCCCTAAGGACTGGGTTGGGAACTGCCACTTTATAACAGAACACTGTAAATCCACTAAGTAAACAGGAGGCATTCATATCTTGCTTGCTGACTTCCAGATGATATCTGTTCAGTTTAGTTTTTTTGACAACTTTAGTGCCAGTACAGTCAACATGATACAAGGCTAGAGATGGGGGGTTTCTGTAACTAAGGTTAATTGACAAACTGATGATATTTAAATAATTGGATTATATGAGCTTCTGTGTAGGAGGTAACTTAATCGTTTTGTAGTTACACTGTAACTTGTATTATGAGAGTTTATACTAGCAATAAACATTTTCAATAGATTCTAGAACACAGACTCCTCGCAAAAGCAGCTTGGAAGTCTCTTCTTTACCTACCCCCACTCTGTTCTTTTCTACAGTGCTCAGACCCAATGAAGTGTTTTATCTGAAAAAGTGCCACATTACCAGCTTCACTCGCTTGAATAGGTCTGGTTTATGAGTAAAAAGGCATTAA
Source organism: Rhinatrema bivittatum (assembly GCF_901001135.1). Lineage (NCBI taxonomy): Eukaryota > Metazoa > Chordata > Amphibia > Gymnophiona > Rhinatrematidae > Rhinatrema > Rhinatrema bivittatum. The sequence goes on along the minus strand of NC_042627.1, from coordinate 16,077,154 downwards.
GCTGCCCAGAGTTTTAAGTAGAACTTCCTCTGTTTCTGGAGTCTGGGAGAAGAGCTCTGCAAAATATTTATTCCTAATAGTGATCATAGATAAATTTACCATGTAAGATAAAGAAATAGAATACATTTGCTTAATAGACACAAGACTACATTATAATGAGCTCAATGTAACCCAGGCATTCCATGGGTTACCAGTAAGCTCTGGTGTTTAGTGACAATGGCAGTTTGAACAGAACCAACCTATTCTCTCTCTAAGGCAGCTCCTCCCTTTGAGGAGTCTGGAGTGGCCATCTTCCTGTGAGTCTATTTAAGAGCTAAGGGAGCAGTCCTTTAGATTAGCTGAGAGTTTGGAGCAAGAGAGCTTTTATCTCATGTTATTTTTCAGGCCCAGTCACTAAAGGCAGGCTAACCATGCATGTTGTCCTGACCAGGGGCAGGAGCGATTCCCGTTTCCAGTACAGAATCTGATTGAGTTCCCTCTGGGTCTAGGGATGTTTGCTATTTTTATTTAGGAGCCTCACTGGATACCTAGGCCTGGGGAACTGTGTGTGTGAACTGCCCAGGGATAGGGAAGATGCACCCCTGACATGGTGGTGACCTGCTGGGAGGAGGGGACTCTGCTCTAAGTTTATGTTCCAGTGTGGGGAAAGAACCTTTTTGTTAGAAGATCAAGGAGGAGGGGTTTTGGCTGCCTCATCCTTCCTGCTAGAAGCAAGAAATAGCTTGTTTCAAAAAGGGTCCAGTGAGAGTACTAAAGAGACTGTGTACGATCGAGGAGATCCTGAAGATCTACTAACGTGAGTAAAGGGAAAAAAACATCACTATTCACTGCCCTGGGGAGAGAAACAGAGGATTTACTGTCTGTGCTATAGACTTTGCTATTTTCATCAGCTTGGAAGGGGTTTCTTTATTTTTATTTAAAATCTTTTCTATACTGTTATGTACCATCACAACGGTTTACAGTAAGACACTAAAGACTCTGCCCATTAGGAAACTCCACTTAATTAAACCAAGAAAGTGAATGTTTCCCCTTACCCTGGCATAAGTGAGTCTTACACAGATAGAGGAAAGACTGCAGATTAATTGAAGAGGGATTTCTTTGGTGCTGCAGTTTGAGTTTTATGCTATTCACCATCCGTGTTTAAAAGTAAAGACTTTCATTTTGGACTCTAATCTAGCAGCTCGAGTCTTTATTGCTGCAGTCACTGCACACACATCAAGGATTATCATCCTCCCCAGGGCCAACTATGTCCATCTGGGAACGTGCAAGGAAGCTATGCCTATGACATTGGGACCTGAGAGGACTCCTTGCTTCCCCAGTCCATTGAATCCATACCTTGGGAAGAAAATACAAGAGCTAGTCAGGGACCCTGCCCCAAAGAGTATAAATAACTTTATGGCCTCATCTGTGCTTGACCAGCACAATATATTACATTTTTGAAGGCACTATATTTGTATTTATTGTATTTCTATGTTTAAGTATGTTTTAGTTTTTAATTTAAGTTTTATTTTTTAATATCAGATTATGTATGTTTTTACTTTTATTAACTGTTTTGATTAATTTCCCAATTGTAAAAGTGGTATACAACCATTTTTAAATAAATAGAAAGTATATAGCTAATCACCTACTGGCCCTTAAGTGTGTGTCTCTCTATATGTTGTTTGACACCTCATCCTATTTCCATAAGAGTGTAATAAAATGTAGGAGTATCAGTTGGAGCAATGGTTTTCAATTGTACCTAAACTGAGGATTTTTTTTTTCTTCACAAATTGTTTATAAAGTGAAGTACACATACTCAGAAAATGCTTAGTTTAAACTTGGGCTCTTGACATTTATTCAGGACATATACATTCTGTACAAAAAGATTTGGTAACCAACTTCTGCACTACAATTAAAATCTTAATTAAAAAAAACAAAACATAACACAAACAAAAACAGCTTTTTTTGAAGCCACACTAACCAATACAGATTAAAACGTAAAACCATGAATTTGGTTGGTTGGAAAGCTCAAATGAACAGCAACTCTCGAAGGCAAAATTGTGGTTTTAGAACGCGCGAAAATAAACTGCACCCGATTCAAATAAAACCGCCTCTCAACGTCTAAACGGAGGATCACTGGGCGATGCCTTCTGAACTCCATCCCCCAGCATGCTCCGCTTCCCAGGAGGACTTTGTGGTGTAACCCCGTGTGGCACTGCGGCTCGGACAGGGGGACTCTGAGGTCAGGTAGGAGGGTGAGTGGGCAAGGGGCAGGCAGGGGTTGGGGCCGAGTTTGGGAAATGTTTTCCAGCGCGCACGGTTTAGACACCCAGCGACCGGCGAGGTCTAGAACCAGGCATCCCGGAAGAGGGGACAGTGAGGCAGGTCCCTCCCTCCTTACATTTCCACGAGGGAGAAGGTCTGGGTCCCTGCACTCCCGAGAGAGGGAGGAAGGAAGGCCCGACGCTTTCACTTGAATTTTAGTAAAGTGATTTAAAAGCTGTAGAATGGCGATCAGGCCTTGATAGCGGGTTGCTGCTGGGGCCTCTTCTGGGCCAGAATACAGCGTTTGCTGCTCTTCTCTCCGGTCAGGTTTTGCAACGATGCCGGAAGGTCCCGAGCTGCACTTGGCCAGCTGCTACATCAACACGGCGTGCGCGGGCCTCGTCTTCTCGGGCAAGGTGGAGAAGTCGGAGGTGAGCAAGAACCCGGCCGTGCCGTTCGAGAGCGACGAGTACCTGATCTCCGCCACGTCCCGGGGCAAGGAGGTGAAGCTGAGCCTGAGCCCCGTCAAGGAGGAGGACGGCGGCGGCGGCGCCCGGGAGCCCATGGACATCGTCTTCCGCTTCGGCATGTCGGGCTACTTCACGCTGAGCCCCGCGGCCCAGCTGCCCAAGCACGCGCACCTGCGCTTCTACACCCGCGAGAGCCCGCGGCGCGCGCTCTGCTTCGTGGACACGCGGCGCTTCGGGAGCTGGGAAGCCCTCGGCACGTGGCAGCCCGAACGGGGGCCCTGCGTGATGCTGGAGTACGCGAAATTCAGGTACCCGGGGGGGGGGCTTTAAAGGCAGGGCAGCTTTTCCGTGTGCAGCCGTCTCCAGCGTTGCGTTCTGCGGGATCAAAACAGGGCAGGGAGGAATGGCAGAACTATCTAATTACAGATGGGAGGGGAGACGAATGCCAGAGATCTGGTGCTCGGTCCTGTACCGGACTCTGCAGAATTCCTGAGCTGCATTAATGAAGGAAATAGGTGGAAATATTTGGTTTATGCTGTGGGAAGAGAGGTTTGGGCAGGGTATAGTCAGCTTCAGCCATGTGAGTACTTATCCCTGGGGTGGCACTTTTTGCACATGCACACAAATGCCCAAACTGGAGACAGTTCCGAGAGGAGCTATGACAATGGTGCAGAATCTGCACCAAAAGTCCTGTAAAATGAGCTGAGAGTAGAAGAATATCATTGCTTGCTTTGTTGCGCTTTTCCTCGTCTGTTACAGACTTGGACAATTATGGCCTTCCATCCACTTCAGTAGTGGCAGGCCCTGGCTTTCTAAACAAAGTAAGGCACTTCTAAGAAAGGGGCACCCTCTCTTTCATCCCTATGGCCCTCTTTTCTAACTGCTGCTCAGCGTGAGCGTCAGTGTCCAAAAAGCGAGATAAGGAGATATTTCTTTATAGAGAGGCTGGTGGGTGCATGGAATGGCCCCCCCAGGGGAGGTGGTAGTGTCAAAAACAGTATTGGAATAGGCTGAGACTTGTGTTAAACTGTTCTGCTGCTTTGCTGGACGTGACGTGTGGTGCAAGCCATGAGAAGGTTCAAGGTGTCGCACTCTGCTTTATTGCTTCAGGGAGAATGTACTGAGCAACCTGGCGGAGAAGGCCTTCGACCGGCCCATCTGTGAAGTGCTGATCAACCAGAAGTACTTCAATGGCATCGGCAACTACCTCCGGGCTGAAATTTTGTACAGGTGAGACGGGAGGGGGGGGTCAGAGACCGCTGGAAATGAATCAGCTGCAGTAGCATTAAGTGCAAAGAAGTTACTGACCTGCAGGAAGAAAACTGCTGGCCAGCACAAAAATGCGGTAAATATTTTAAATAAATAAGCAATGCTTGCGACCAGATGCGCAGTTCGAATTTACTGCCTCTGATACGTGAGAGTGTACACCAGCTGCAGTGACTCTTAACGCCGCCCATGATCTGGGTAGGGTTGCCAACATTCAGCTTTAAAAATTCCGAACATTTGGACGCGTGGTGTGTAATTTTCACCTCTGTCCTTCCACAAGCCTATTTAACTGCCTTATTACTAGAAAACTGTGCACAAATCAAGGTACAACCAAATGATCCCAAATATAAAAACTATAATTAGAAAATCTATAATCAGAAAAACTATAATTAACAACCATCACCTTTAGGAAAACTTTTTTTTATTTATCACCCCTTTACCCACTGCTGCCTCCCAGACATAGTGAAAAGGTATTAGGTGCCCAAGGCTTACAGCCTTGTTACCCCTCCCCCCCAGCCCTCCTCACATACTCAATTACAAATTATGCAGTTATTGTAACAGATTTCACATGAAAAAGGACACTCAAAGTACAGGCGTGAGGGGAAACTATCACATGTATATTATATTTACATGTATTACTGTGGTACCAACCAGAAAACCTGCAAAAAAGATACTTGGAACCCATGTGTTGAGTGTGGGCTTAGCTGCCAGAAAGCCATGAGTAAACTGAATTAATTACAATTACAATATAGTACACCTCTCAAACCAAAACAGCACTAGCTGCCAGCACTCAAACAGTAAAACCCCTAACCTAAGAAAAGACGACACTGCAAATATTACACCAGGCCCTAAAACACCAGTACAGCTCCTATTAGGAAAACAGAACAAGTCTGGCTGCTATAGATTCCTATTCAGAAAGTGCACAATATCAGACTACCTTAACTCGTTTACATATGCAGAACACAGACACACCCTCACCAAATACAGAATCGAGACCAGACACATGCAAACAAAAACTGAACTGGAAACAGCCAGACTCCATGCAGTGCAACTATGGAAAAACAGAAATATCACCATTCCTTATAAAATAGCAAACAAAATCAAGAAATATAAACCATCAATCATAACAGTACAACTATACTAATAAAATGAATATGTATTTCAAAACATCTACTGAATAGCACATTCAGTCATTAAAAACTAATTTAAAACTATTCCAAATAGCAATAACATATTTCAAATCATTAGATATATGAAATAACCCCAATAAATTAAAACTAATATGGGTTAAAAAAAAAAAAATCTCCCACGTGTCATGTGCCTGTCTGAGGGAGGACGGGAGCAGAGGGGAGAGCGAGTCTGCCGCGGTCTAGGATGAATCTTGCTGAGAAGCTCTGGGCTAGGTAACAGTTGGGAGGTTAAGGTACCACTGCCAATATATCAATACAAGCCGTAAAGCCCGTTAAAACGGGCTACATCCCTCTGTCTCTCACCTCCCCCTCATTCTCTCTCCCCTCACTCTTCACCACCCCCCTCCCCCACCCACTCCTCTCCACCCTCCCTCTCCTCTCACTCAGTCCCCCCTCTCCCTCACTCCCTCCCACTCAGTCCCCCCCTCCCACTCACTCAGTCCCCCTCTCCCTCCCTCCCTCCACCCACCTCCATTTCCTCCCGGCGCCGTAAGCGCGACTTCCCGCAACCCTCACCCGGCTCCATTAACTCCTCCCGCTCCTGCCGGCAGATCTCGGGGGGGGGGGGTGTCACTCCCGCGCGCGCGGCAGTGACCCCCCCGAGATCTGCCGGCAGATCTGGGGAGGAGAAGTAGCGGCACCGCGCGCGCGCGGTGCCGCTACTTCTCCTCCCGCTCCTGCCGGCAGATCTCGGTGGGGGGGGCGCGGGAGTGACACCCCCCCCCGAGATCTGCCGGCAGATCTGGGGAGGAGAAGCAGCGGCACCGCGCGCGCGCGCGCGGCGCCGCTGCTTCTCCTCCCGCTCCTGCGGCCCCACCGCCATTTTTTTTTGATCGACATCCTTGCCCGCACATGCGCAGTAGAGCTGCGCTCTACTGCGCATTTGCGGGCCGTCGGTCACAGGCCATTTATAAGGTAGATATATGTATCTGTTGTGCTGGACTGGCGGGTTAAAATCCGGGTGATTTCTGGAGATCTCAACCCTCTGTCTGGCTTCCAGATGCTGCCTTTAAATTCAGTACTGTCCAGGGAAAATCCAGACAGTTGGCCAACCCTATGTCCGAACCCTGCTCCAGGTGTCCTTGTGGCTCCGCTTGCGTTTTTGAAAAGCACAATGCTGCAAATGGTCTCTTTTGGCCTGGCAGCTTCCTTCTGCCACGTCTCCATTCACAACTACCCTGGGTGATTTTCCCTGTTTTTAATTTCTCCTCCCCCCCACCCATCTCAGCAGAAGTCCTCTTTCAGGGGCTTAAACTAACCTGACCTCTGTCCAGCCTCTGGCCGTTGCTATGGAGGGATGACTGTGACCACAGTCAGCCGAGAGAGGAGAACTGAAGCCAGGGCCTCCTGCCTCAGAGCCCGGAAAACTCCTTTTAACAGAATAGCGCCCTCGCCTTTTTCCTTAGTCCTGGCTAGGCTTGATTTATTTTTCATTAAACAAAAACAAAACACTTAAACCAATAAAGCTAGTCTGTAGTCAACCTGATGATATTCCTTCTCCTCCCTCCCCATTAGTGGCCGGCACGATACCACCTGGAGACGGTGCCCAAAAATTGGGTTAAAGGAAATGGAGAGGGTTGGGAGGGCACGGTGGCTGACGTGGAGCGAGAGCACGGCTGCAGGGGCTCTGGAGGAAGTCGAGCCTGGAGTTTGATGGTGCGCGCTGAAAACGAGTGCCCGGCTTCCTAACGTGCGAGCGGTCGCGTCCCCTGGGCGCCCGATGCAGTATTTAAATGAGGGGATGCGTTAAAAAAAAAAAAAAAGGTGCGTTAGGGGGAGACCTGTGTATCCGCAGCGAGCGGTGGTATCGGGCGTCCGTTTTTATTCCGCCTCTTCAGGCTGTTTTGCTAGTTTGCTGAAGTGTTGTATATTAAGCACTCCTGGCTAAATTGCGCGGCCATAAGAAACATTATTATTTTTTTTCAGTCAAACCAATAAACTTTTATTTGTCTCCACTGCAAGCAGTAAATTAGTGTCCCAATGATACTAAGTTGGAGGACACAGAGGATTGTATTTTTTACTTTCTCATGAGCCCTTGACTCGCACACCTCCGGATCTGGAGTTCATTTTCCGTGTTAAAAAGTCTGCATTGGGCGCCCAGCGGTTTTCTGCATCGGGGGGGGGGGAGGGGGGGATAAAAGCTAATAGCCTCATCCGCGTGGAATTTACATGAGATGAGTGCTGTCAGCTACGCATTGGATGCGCTAATTGCCTCCGGTGCTGGTCTAGCGAGTCCAAGGCGTAAATCTGTGTGCGCTTTATTGCCTCGGCCCCTCTGTCTCTCTGCTGTTGTGATGAAGAGAAAAGGGAAAATTAAGAATTTACCCTAATGAAACCTCTGCAACGCTCTCTGGCCCTGTGGCTTGCATTGCTTGCAGCTTCCAGTGCTCCCTGGGGGTGGGGGGAGCCATATCTAGAGGGGCTACAGTTCAGCAGGTTTTTTTTCTTTGAGTATGTTTTCTTTTCTGATTGTAAAACATTTCCAGCTACGATTTTCGTGCTCAAGTAGTGTTTCTTAGCAGACGTTGTGCTATATAATAGAATAAAATAAATACAGGACGTCCTGGATGTGGAAGACGCTTCGCGTTACGTTTCTAAATTGACACCTATTATCCCGTTTACAACGCTTGTTTTGACTTTGGTGCCCGAGTGTCTCCCAGAGGGCGCGCACCGATGTGCTGAGAGGCCCGGTGACACGACGTCAGTAGGACGAGTACCAGGAATTTCCTCTCCTGAAAGCCGTGTTGGGGTGCAGTGTCCTGTAGGCATGCCCTTGGCGTTTTCCTGCTTTTTGCAGTACTGTGTATGACTATATTCCGGGTTATTGTGGCCCTGGTGCCGGAACCGGTTCCCTATTTGTAACCTTGCTCTTATGGAACAATCACTTTTGACGTGAAACACAGTTTTCAGGAATCGGGTTTAGTCTGAGGGCTTCTGATAAAAGAAACTGCTCCGCTGCTAATTAAAATCACCAGTGAGGATGAAGCATAGGAGGAGACTTCTCAAAAGCCGCTTACTGGAGTAAACGAGTGGTCTGGAACTTGCTCAGCCTTACCCCAGCTAAAGGCATCTGCAGGGTCCCCACAGCACTCGAACTTTCAGCGGGTCAAGGGGAGGCATCCCCCGTGTTTGGGGGCCGGGTTAGGAAGCAGCGCACGTGCATTGCATTTTCAAATGCATTCATGCTATTTCCATCCAGATAAAGCCCCCACAAAGGTGCGAAGTCAACGCGCCAGTTTTCCCGTTTGAAAATGTGTACAAAGTATTCTATGAATTATCTCCAAGATGTGCATAATGTCAATACAGTTTTGCTTAATTTTTTTAATCGGGTGACTGCGGGTCATGTGATACAGCGGGACCATATATTGTAGGATTTCAGAGCACGCCCCAGGCTCATGGTGGTGGGAGTGGGCTGGGGAAGCAAGGGAGGGGTGAGGACCTTCTGCATTTAGGGAACACATCAGAGTTTGAGTTGGCAGCGCAGCCAGAGTACGCGGTGATGTCATCAGGCATTGTTAATGTTCCCTTCGCTATTTGCTGGTGCCTTATTGTAAGCAATATAAGGGTATACGTAGCTGGGAGGAGACTGCCTGCTCCCATCCCCGTTCCTCTCAGGGGGGATACTGGCCATGCTTAGGAAACTTACCACATATTACCTTTATATATGATCCAAAAAGTCTAGGAAAGGACACCTGTTTGTCTCAGAATAAGACTGCTTTATTTTCAGACATTTCAGGCTTAGCAGTTAGCATAAAATAAACCCAGGCTTATACTGAGGAAAGCGCTGCATCATTAGTACACATAAACATATCAGAAATATTAACTTGAAGCAGTCTCTGAGGAGGCAGTCTCTGCCAAAGGGAGAAGACATTCTTGGCCCTAGTCGCTTGCTGGGTTAAGGCTGGTCTGAGCCCTGGAGAAGAGAAAGACAAACCGCCAGGTAACGGGCAGGACCTTAGGACACAGGAGCTATTCTGCTTCACCACAAGGAGGGGCAGAGATGATGCTTCAGGCCTCTTCTGCCGGTCGTCTCTCCCCTGCTGCTTTTAACAGCCCAGGCTTGCATATGTAAACACCTCATGCATAGTCAAACAGAGGGGCGGATGGCGTTGTTTCTTCATTTCAGACTGCTGGGAGGGGTTACTGCTCCTGCTGTGTGGCGACCCTGGTCTGGGGTTCAGTCTTGCTGCGGTAACCTCATGACCAGCCCTGCCCTGCTGTGTCAGCACTTTTCTGTACACTGACCTGTTGGATAAAACTCGCCCTTTGGATAGGCTGTTTTTAGTTTCTGGGCAGATTTGTTGTTTCACGTCTCTGACCTGTCCCTGTCTTGGGGCAGCTTACTCATTATTTGTGGGGAAAAAAGCTATAGCCCTTGTTAAACAGGAAGATTAGATAACCTGGGCACGTGTTGTCATTATGGTCAAAAGATCCTCATCTTGTTTTTCTGTTGAAACATATCTATCAGCGTCCCTTATAGGAAGTCTCTGTCCCTCTTGCCGAGTTAATAATCATATTTGGTTGCATACAGTAGTGAAACATCTGATACCTCCTACATTATGATGTCACCTTATGGCTTCCTATGAGACTAGCTGACAAATCACAATTGACTTTTTTTCCCCAGCTATTTTATAAAGTAATTGAATTATTTTTCAGCACCAGGAAATGACTGAATACAAGAATAAACCACTAGCAGCTACTTCCCACAGCAGATGAGTTTACTAAATGTATACAATCAGGGAGAAGGGATGAGTCCTTGCAATATCTGCCGACCACCTGTTCTTAAGGCAATTGGGACTACATTTTCCAGAAGGCAGTGAGGACACAAGTGGTTGTCTGCTCCTGATGACCCAGAAGACCCTGCTTTTCTGTTTGGGGACCTGGGATGCATGTGACATCTGATGACAAACTGCATGTTCCCTGTACGTACCAGGATCAGTCCAGACTCCTGGGTTTTGCCCCCCCTCTAGCAGATGGAGACAGAAGTTTATAAACATATAGGCTGGTGCCACCTACAGTCTGGCAGTATTCTTCTGTCTCCTAGCAGGTGGAGAGGGTGCAAAATCCTACAGTCTGTTGAGGGCCTAGTTTATTAGGTGTTGTAAAAAAAAAAAAAAAAAAAAAAAAAAAGGACTTTTGTGGTAGGACGGTAGGTGTTTTTCTTTGTTTGTGCTCTGGGAAGGGACCGCAGAGGCTTGCCTGCTGGTCCCAATCCCCGCCTCCCAGGGGAAGGTATTGTCCTGAGGGGACCGTTCCTCCTGGTAGAGGCCGCCGAGGAGTGGGGGAGCCCCACGTACCGGCTTGACAGGGCTGGGGGTGATACCGGGGGTCCCGGCTCACTCCCCCCAGCCGGATCCGGATCCGAGGTAAGCAGCATATAAAAAAAAAAAAAACAACTTTTGTTTGGCTCTGTGTGTGTGTGTGTGGTGTGCTTGTACCTCGCGGCTGGGGGCTCGGCGATCCGGGAAGGAAAATTTTGTCTTACTTGCTTCTTTTCTCCGATCTCCGCGGCGTTTTTGCACATGCCTCGGCAGGCTTCGTGTCGGGCCTGCGGGTCCGCGGCAGGGCGGCTGTCGCGCGACAGTCTTTGTTCCGCGTGCGTGGGCGGCGGAGAAGGAGGGTCGGCGGTGCCTTCGGCGTCTCGGCGGGGTAGGCAGGACCGCGAGGGTAGCAGCGTTCCCGGAGCGGACGGCTGCGAGTTCGTCAGGGACGGCGGCCATTTTGCCAGCGTTTTCGGCGGGAACGGCGGCCATTTTCTCAGCGCGGGCAGCACAAGTTAGCGCGGGCCGGCAGACCAGCGCACAGGTGCGGGACCCGCCGCGTTTGTCCCCCCAGAGGGTGTCTGGAAGCGAAGAAGGGCCGTTAGGGTCCAGGTCTCCTGGGGATGATTCCCCCGAGGATGGGGAAGAGGAGGAGGGGTCATCGGACTCCTCATTTAACTCGCGGTTCGTGTTACCTATGCATAAGGCGTTTAAAGCACGCCGCCTGGCTCGGAAGAGAGGTCCGGGGGTCCCCGCTTCTGAGAGCGGAGCGCCAGCGGTCAAGGCCCCAAAATCCAGCACGGGGGGAGGGGGGCTGTCTAGGCCCCGGCCCAGGCCAAGGCCTCTTCGTTCCAGGGGGGCGGAGGGGCCTTCGCTCTCCTCGTCGGAGTCGGAGGCGCTGGCGGATCCGGAGGAGGATCTGGACTGTCCATCCCAGCCCCCGAGGGGGGTGGAGGGGGATGAAGAGCCGGAGCCTAAGGATGCAGGGACACTGCACGCTACAGATGGGGACGATCCGAAGGTATTTCGGTTGTTCCATAGGGATGAGCTAGGGCCCCTCATCCCGGAAATCCTGGGGGAATTGGGAATCCCACTTCCCCAGGTAGAATCTCGTCTGGGTCAGACGGATCCGGTCGTCTTGGGCCTCAGGGGTCCCTCGTCGGCTTTTCCACTACATTTCTCGGCATCGGATTTGATGTTAAAGGAGTGGGATACTCCGGATTTAGGACTCAAGGTAGCTAAAGCTATGGATAAGTTATATCCACTGCCGGAGGACGTGTTGGAGCTTTTGCGCCTGCCAAAACTTGATTCGGCGGTGGCGGCGGTTACCAAAAAGACCACCATCCCGGTAACGGGAGGTACGGCTCTCAAAGATATACAGGATAGGAAGTTAGAGGTTCAACTGAAGCGTATTTTTGAGGTCTCGGCGTTGGGAATCCGGGCCGCGGTTTGTAGTAATTTTTCGTTGCGAGCCGGTTTACGCTGGGCACAGCAGCTGTTGGCGAATGAGTCTCTATCGACGGATGAGGCGAGACAGGCGAGTCGATTGGAGGCGGTCATCGCGTATAGTGCGGACGCCTTTTATGATCTCCTGCGCACTTCGGCACGGACCATGGTCTCGGCGGTAGCGGCGCGGCGACTGTTGTGGCTTCGCCATTGGGCGGCGGATGGTACCTCCAAGGCTAGGTTAGGCTCCCTTCCCTTTAAGGGGAAGTTGCTCTTTGGTAAGGAGTTGGAGGATATCCTGGAATCCTTGGGGGAGAATAAAGCGCACCGTTTACCGGAGGATAGATACCGTTTCCGGGGTGCTCCAGCCGCTCGGCCGCGGTTTCGTGGGGGCCGTAGAACTCGTGCAGCGCGAGGATCGAATTCTTCGTTCCGTCACGGTGCGGCCCGCCAACAATCGTACTCGCAGTCCTTTCGTGGGCGTCGATTCGGCCGTCCGGGGGCCAGTCCGGCTGTGCAGGGCAGTAAGCCAGCACAATGAAGTGAGGCCGGTCCCGTTCCTCGGTTCCCCCGGTTGGAGGCAGGTTAAGCCGGTTTTTAACGAGGAATGGACCAAGATTACGTCGGATCAGTGGGTCCTAGAGGTGATAAAACACGGCTACGCGTTAGATTTTTCGCGCCGTCCGGCTCCAAGTTTTCTGGTGTCCCCTTGCGGGTTTTCAGAAAAGCGCCGGGCGGTGCGGGAGACTCTGGCGCGCTTGCGCGACCTCGGGGCCGTCGTTCCGGTGCCGACCGGCGAACTCCGACAGGGCCGGTATTCCATTTATTTCGTGGTACCCAAGAAGGAGGGGACGTTTCGTCCCATTCTCGACTTGAAGAGTGTCAACAAGTGCCTAAGGGTTCCGCGTTTTCGAATGGAAACTTTGCGGTCCGTGATCGCGTCGGTCAGAAAAGGAGAGTTTATGGCCTCTCTGGACCTCACAGAGGCGTACCTGCACATTGGGATTCGACGGGAGCACCAACGGTTTCTCCGTTTTGCAGTACTGGGGCAACATTACCAGTTTCAAGCGTTGCCATTTGGCCTCGCAACTGCCCCGCGCACGTTCACCAAGATTATGGTGGTGGTGGCGGCGAGACTCCGCCAGGAGGGGCTGTTGGTGCATCCATACTTGGACGATTGGCTGATTCGGGCCAAGTCAAGGACTCTTTGTCAGCTGGCGATTCAGCGGGTGCTTCACCTGTTACGCTCCCTGGGCTGGGTGGTCAACCTGGCCAAGAGTCATCTGGTGCCGTCGCAATCCCTGGAGTATTTGGGGGAGGTGTTCAACACGTGTCAAGGCACGGTGGCCCTAACGCAAGAGCGTATCCTCAAACTACAGGGGCAAATTCGCAGGTTGTTGCGCAAACCGGTCCCAGTGGTCTGGGACTATCTGCAGGTCTTGGGCTCTATGAATTCCACGCTAGAGTTAGTTCCATGGGCGTTTGCGCATATGCGTCCCTTGCAGTCCGCGTTGCTCTCCCGCTGGAGCCCGGTCTCGGAGGAATTTTTCCTCAGCCTGCCATTGACCCAGGACGCCAGAGACAGCTTGCCGTGGTGGCTCTGCCAGGAAAACTTGAGTCGCGGGGTTTCGTTGGAAACTCCGTCGTGGACGGTGGTTACCACGGATGCCAGTCTGCTCGGTTGGGGAGCAGTCTGTCTCGGTCAAGCGGTTCAGGGAACATGGTCGGCTCGGGAGGCGTCGTGGTCCATCAATCGGTTGGAAACTCGAGCGGTGCGATTAGCTCTGGTGAGGTTCCTCCCGCTACTCCGCGGGCGTTCGGTCAGGATTCTGTCGGACAATGCGACCACGGTGGCTTATATCAATCGGCAGGGGGGAACCCGGAGTCAGCCGGTAGCGGCAGAAGCTCGGTCGTTGATGATATGGGCGGAGGCCCATTTGAGCAGTATCGCGGCTTCCCACATAGCCGGGGTGGAAAACGTCCAGGCGGATTTTCTCAGTCGGCATTGGTTAGATCCCGGGGAATGGGAGCTCGCGGAGGACGCCTTCAGGCTCATTTGCGATCGGTGGGGCACACCGGCGGTAGACCTGATGGCCACGTTCCGCAATGCAAAGGCTCCTCGATTCTTCTCTCGTCGACGGGAGACGTTGGCGGAAGGAGTGGATGCACTGGTAGTTCAGTGGCCGAGGGATGTGTTGCTCTACGTGTTTCCTCCGTGGCCGCTTATCGGACGGGTGCTGCGTCGCATAGAGCAGCACCCGGCGGAGGTGATCGTGGTAGCTCCAGAATGGCCAAGGAGGCCCTGGTTCGCGGATCTGGTGAATCTGGCGGTCGAGGGGCCACTTCGGTTTCCGTTTCTGCCGGATCTCCTACATCAGGGGCCCGTTTGTTTCGACCTGGTGCATCGCTTTTGTCTAGCGGCATGGCTTTTGAGAGGCAGCGGTTGAGCTCTAAAGGGTACGCGGCTTCCGTGGTATCCACGCTGTTGCAGTCCCGAAAGAAATCTACGTCTCTGGCGTACGTGCGCGTGTGGCGACTGTTTGAGACTTGGTGTGTGCATCGCGGCACAGCACCTACCCGGGCGACTATCCCAGATATTCTGCTGTTTCTCCAGGATGGGTTGGCTAAGGGCCTGTCCTGTAGTTCTTTGCGGGTGCAAGTGGCAGCGCTAGGATCTTTGCGGGGGCGGGTGCACGGAGTTTCGGTAGCGCAGCATCCGGATGTGGTGCGTTTCCTTCGGGGGGCAAAACAGTTACGCCCTCCGTTTCGTCCTCCGTGTCCGTCTTGGAATTTGAATGTGGTTCTTAAGGCGCTGTGTAAGGCACCGTTTGAGCCTCTGCGGCACGTCACTCTTAAGGACTTGACGCTCAAGGTAGTATTTTTGGTGGCCATGGCATCGGCGAGGCGGATTTCTGAGCTGCAGGCTCTGTCTTGTCGGGAACCTTTTCTGAGGATTTCGGATTCAGGAGTCTCCTTGCGTACTGTGCCGTCTTTTTTACCAAAGGTGGTCTTGTCCTTTCACGTCAATCAGACGGTGGAGTTGCCATCGTTTGGTCAGGTGCAGTCTTCGGATCCCTTGGCTAGGGACCCTGCGGAAGCTGGATGTTCGGCGCGTCTTGTTGCACTATTTGGAGATCACTAATGTGTTCAGAGTCTCCGATCATCTGTTCGTCCTCTATGGTGGTCCCAGGCGAGGTAAAGCGGCCTCCAAGACTACAATTGCTCGTTGGTTGAAGGAAACCATTCGCTCCGCATATTTGTTGGCGGGGAGACCATTACCGGTGGGGCTGAAAGCCCACTCTACTCGCGCCCAGGCTGCATCCTGGGCGGAATGCCAACATATCCCTACAGAGGAGATCTGTAGGGCGGCCACTTGGAAGTCAGTCCATACTTTTGCCCGGCACTATCGTTTGGATGTGAAGGCGCCAGAGTCGTCGGGGTTTGGAGAAGGGGTGCTTAGAGCAGGCCTCTCCGGCTCCCACCCTCAGTAAGGTAAGCTCTGGTACATCCCAGGAGTCTGGACTGATCCTGGTACGTACAGGGAAAAGAAAATTAGGTTTCTTACCTTTTGCTAATTTTCGTTCCTGTAGTACCGAGGATCAGTCCAGAGTCCCGCCCAGTATTGCGGTTGCGGTTGTCTGCCGGAAGAGGATGTGTGGTCTGTGTGCTGTTTCTGGAATATGTTTTTTGTTTGTTGGTTGCCTCGAGTTCGGTACCCAGTTGGGTGGAGTTAAGCTTCAGTTTGGCTTAGTTGGAGGTAATCTTCAGTGTTCTTTGGGTTATTTGTTGCGGGTTATCCTGCTACTTTGACATTCAGTAATACTGCCAGACTGTAGGTGGCACCAGCCTATATGTAGGCGGAGTTTTTTGTTTATAAACTTCTGTCTCCATCTGCTAGAGGGGGGGCAAAACCCAGGAGTCTGGACTGATCCTCGGTACTACAGGAACGAAAATTAGCAAAAGGTAAGAACCTAATTTTCTTTTGTTATGAGTTTGCTTCAGTCCTGGTATCCCAATGATTTTTATTTTTTTCATTTACGATACTGATTTCCCATAGAAAAGCAGAACTAAAGCATATCTGGCTGGGAGATAGAAACCAGGACTGGATCAAAAGTGCATGACGAGAGACTGAGTGAAATCAGAACCCCTTTGGGAAGTTTAATAGCAGTTCTCTTTAAAATGGCAGCTGCCTTTATTTTATGAACTAATGTGTGGGTTAAATGCACAGACAATGGGCTCCTTTGACAGGTCAAAGGACACAGACTTTACCATGGCTGAGCATTTCATTGAAAAGGATATCTCATATTTTATCGGTATTGTGATGTGTGTAAAATATATTCTGTTACTGTGCGTATATCAGGTACACATGTACGTGATCTGCATTCTACATGCTAGTAAGGTTGTTTGGCATTTCTCCGTAGGTTAAAGATCCCACCCTTTGTGAAGGCCAGAACAGTATTGGATCCCCTCTTGCTCCAGAATCAGGTGAGAGCTTCAAGGAGAGGCGCAGGCGATCTTGTAATCAGCTTGCTGTCAAGAGGAGTGAGCCATTGCTTTTTGACTGCTTGTTTCTCCCTCACAGGATGCAGGGTTAACCTTGAGCAAAAAGGTGAAGGTAAAGAAGAAGAATCCCGATCTACTGGAGCTGTGCCACTCTGTACCCATGGAAGTCATCCATCTTGGTAGTCTGTCCCAGTTTTCTTTTTTTGCTGGATTATGGGATTCCAGTTTGGTTGCTGCAGACCAGACACCAGAGCGAGACCTGAGGTTAACGGGTTCCTACGGTTGTTACAGTTTCCCTGGTTTTCCAGGTGACGGGGTGATCAAAGCCAGGATCTTCGTTCAGAAGCTGGCCGTGCCGAGGAGAAGGCAGAGCTGAGCCGCGCTCTAATACTGACGGCTAATGAGCAGCCCCCTGCTGTCAGCCCCAGGAGGCTGTGCAGGTCACGGCCTTCGCGTTTGAGGGAACGTTAGAGAAATGGGAGACAGGCTGAAAGCATTATAATGGTACAGATGGAAATGACATTTTAGGGGGGGAAAAAGGGGATGAATGCCCAACTGATTAGCATGTATTGATTTATGGCAGCAGTTTGGTTAAGCTTTCCAAATGCTTTGATGAAAAGTAGATAACTGTGTTGTGGTGGTGGAAAAAGTAAAACCCCCCAAATCTCATGAGGCTGATAATTGCGGGCGCGCATGCAATCCTCATCCTGATGCCTCATCCTTTGTGCCTGCAGGGGGGAAAGGGTACGATCCAACGCACAGAGGCGATCCCTCGGTCTTTGAAAACTGGCTGCGGTGTTACTGTGTGCCTGGCATGAAGTCTCTGCGAGATGGTAATGGCAGGACCATATGGTTCCAGGTAAGGAGGAATTTGGGAAGGCAGATTTGCCAGTCAGGCCCGGCCTTCTCACTGCTCCAGTTTTCTTGGGCTGCAGTAGCAGGCAGTGAATTTGACTTCAGAGGGACGCTTGCCCCTGGTATTGGATGCGCTCCGCCGGTACCGTAGGGGAGGACTCCAGTGACCTTCAGCTTCCCTCCCTGGGAAGGGAGAGGGGGAACTCCACTTGTTGGCTCACAGTCTCGTTATTCTCTTTCTCTCTGCCCTCCCACCGGGAGCTGGAGCTGTGCAAACAAGCACAATAATCTTAAAATATGAATTCCCAGCAAGGTTAGCATCGCCTGAAGTTAACAGAATGTCTTAGAGGGGGCAGAGGCGCCATAGAGTTCACCTGGAAGAGGAACAGCAGTCTCCCTCTTTCACTCAAGTACAACCCTACTGATTAATATTCAAATTAGTTAACTCCTTTCTATCTAAAGTTCCCCAAATCTTCCTCGTTCAGAACTTGAGAGCCGAGGAAAGTGATATGGAAAGATCTCCATTTCCAATGCGTTGTTGGGTGGTGGATTTTTGGAACATCCTCCCACCGCCGGTGGACTTTAAGAAGGCATGGGATAAGCACAGAGGAGCCTTAGTTTAAAAAAAAAAAAAAAGTGAAAAGACAGCAGAAGCACAAGCTAGCAGCATACGTTTGTGTTAAACGCCCTACACGACTTTTCCAAGAAAAAGTGTGGGGACTGCCAGAATGAATGGCAGCCTCCGTGAGTGTGTGTGTGTGTTTTTAATTGTTTTTATATATTTTGTATTGTATGTATTACATTCTTATGTATTTTGTACATCGTTTTGGGCAATTTAATATAATCTGGAAAGCAATTCCTGCATAATGCAAAAGAAATAATATGAAATGTTAGATGTCCTAACGGAGGCCGGCCTGATGGCTGCGTTGCTGAGTGCTGTGCACTGTCTTTTGAAAGGCCCTTGGTTTGATCTCTGGGTTGGGTCTTTCACTCCCTGGGGTGGCTGGGACCGGAAGAGGTAGGGTTCGCAGCCCCAAAGGAAAGGGAGTGAAGGTCATTGCGCAAGGGTGACACCTAGTGGCCAGATTCAGGACCTGTGATTGTAGGGTTCCAGGAGGAGCCCTGGAACCACTGCAGTGCCTAGACTGACAGGGAATATAAAAAGGCAAAATCCCTGGCTACTTACAAAAGAAGATTCGTGGTGCCAGGCCCCAGCCCTCAATGCAGTTGAGCTGGAAGTACAAAGGAGCAGGGAGAAACTGCCAGGTCACAAACCCAGATTACCCTACTGCTGGGACTATCTGGCAGGATGCATGTACAGTAATTACTAGAAGTCCTAATAGAAGTGCAGGTACCCGTGTAGCCCGTCTGTATGGCAAGGTGTGCAAGGCACTAGGAGGCTGGATGGTGGGGCAGTAGCCACAGGAGTATTGTTGAGTATTTAGATTACAAAGTCTTGGGAAGGGGAGGGGTGCTGGGTTTGTGTGTTTCTGAGCAGGAGATGATAAGAGTTCAAGTGAAGAAGACAACACTGTCCTGGATAAGAAGGGATATCTTAGAAACAGTCACACTATGACTGGCAGGTGGGATATACCCTGGCATGTGGACAGGAATAACTGGGCAGAGTGTACAGTTTTTTTGGAGGTTTTTTTTCTGCTGTCATCTACTATGTTACTGTGAGTAGGTGGTAGTGGTTACGTTTTGTTAATTTTTAAAATAGCCATCGAATAAATTACTATGTGTGAACAGAATTATAAAACAGAATAGGGACACAAAATCCACCTTTCATATTTGGAGCTTGACCTGACAGCAGCAGAACTACTATACTGAGTTGGACCAAGGTTACGTCAAGCCCAGTATCTTGTTTCCAATCCAGATCACAAATACTTGATCAGATCCCGAATAGTAGATAGATTCCATGTTGCTTAAACCCAAGGATAAACAGTGGCTTTCCCCAATACCTGGTTAATGGTTTATGAACTTTTCCTTCGGGAACTTGTCCAAACTTTTTTTTTTTTTTTTAAACCCAGCTATACAAACTGTCTTTACTATATCCTCTGACAATGAATTCCAGAGCTTAATTGTATGTTGAATGAAAAAATATTTTCTCAGATTTGCTTTAAATGTGCTACTTAGTAACTTCATGGCAGGTCCTCTAGTCTTTTATTTTTTGAAAGAGTAAAGAAAATTTACCTGTTCTATTCCACTCATGATTTTATAGATCTCTATCATGGTGCCCCTTGGTTATCTTTTTTCCAAGCTAAACAGCCCTAACCTCTTTAACCTTTCCTCATAGGATAGCCATTCTGTTCTCTTTATCATTTTGGTCACTCCTTTCCTTTTCCAGTTCTGCTATATCTTTTTACAGATTCAGTGACCAGAATTGCACACAGTACTCTAGGTGTGGTCGCATAGTAGAGCGATAAAGGTATTATGACATTCTCCATTTTGTTTTCCATTCCTTTCCTAATAATTCATAACCTAGTCTGTTTGCTTTTTTTTTTTTTTTTTTACCACTGCTGCGGCAGGAAGGGGAGCGTAGCTGCAGTGGTTGGAAGAAGAGGAGCAGCACTAATGTAGAAATGGAGATACTTGGCCGCTGTAGGAAGAGGATTGATGCCGATGCAGAAGGAATTAGGAGATGTGGTGTTGCCAAGCAGAAGGCACATGTAGGAGCTTGTCCTAGTAGAGAAGGGTAATGAGTCTGTGTATAAGAGACTTGGACAGTCCATGTCTCCCGGAGACTCATCAGCTGTTTGCCCTCCCTTTTAATCACCCAACCACTGCTTCTTGTCTCCCAAGTAGCACCATCATCACCCCCATCATAGCAAAGCAGAAGAGTTGCAGTAGGAACTTTGAGTCCCTAGAATTAAAGAAAAGGCAGCTGAGGCTGTGGATAGCAGAATGTAAATACAAACAAAAAAAACAAACTTTGAAATGTTTTTATGCTAATGCCAGAAGTCTAAGAAGTAAGATGGGGGAATTAGAGTGTATACTAGTGAATGATGACATAGACTTAACTGGCATCTCAGAGACATGGTGGAAGGAGGATAACCAATGGGACAGTGCTATACTGGGGTACAAATTATATCGCAATGACAGAGAGGAGCACCCGGGAGGCGGTGTGGCGCTTTATGTCCGGGATGGCATAGAGTCCAACAGGATCCTGCATGAGACTAAATGCACAATTGAATCTTTATGGGTAGAAATCCCTTGTGTGTCAGGGAAGACTATAGTGATAGGGGTATACTACCGTCCACCTGGTCAAGATGGTGAGACGGACAGTGAAATGCTAAGAGAAATTAGGGAAGCTAACCAAATTGGTAGTGCAGTAATAATGGGAGATTTCAATTACCATAGAATACAAATAGTGCAGAAAAATGTTCAATCCTGACACAACTTCAAAAGTTTTTTGAATGTATAATGTTTTATTCCTTCAACACGGCAACTCCACAAACTTAAACAAGTAGCAGCTTAATGGCGTCCCCCAATGGGGACGCCATTAAGCTGCTACTTGTTTAAGTTTGTGGAGTTGCCGTGTTGAAGGAATAAAACATTATACATTCAAAAAACTTTTGAAGTTGTGTCAGGATTGAACATTTTTCTGCACTATTTGTATTCTATGATATTGCTTCAAGTGCAGTACCTGCTCATTGTGGTTTGCTGGTCTTAGATTTCAATTACCCCAATATTGACAGGGTAAATGTATCATCAGGACATGCTAGAGAGAGTAAGTTCCTGGATGGAATAAACACAGTTTTATGGATCAATTGGTTCAGGAACAGACGAGAGGGAGCAGCTATAGATCTAATTCTCAGTATAGCGCAGGATTTGGTGAGTGAGATAACAGTGGTGGGGCCGCTTGGCAACAGTGATTATGATATAATCAAATTTGCATTGACTGGAAGGGGAACAATAAGTAAAACCACGACTCTAGCACTAAACTTTGAAAAGGGAAACTTTAATAAAATGAGAAAAATAGTTTAAACAAAACAGCGTGAACACTGTTAAAGAAAAAAAAAACAAAAATTCTTAGAAGCACAGTGAAAGAGGCTATTTTAGCCAAAAGATCGTCATTCAAAAAGTAGAACATGGATCCAGCAGAAGAAGATATGATTGAACATAAGTTGGCAAGTTAAATGTAAGACATTGATAAGACAGGCTAAGAGAGAATTTGAAAAGAAGTTGGCCATAGACGCAAAAACTAATAATAAAAACATTTTAAAATATATCCGAAGCAGAAAGCCTACAAGGGAATCAGTTGTTTCATTAGATGATTGAGGGGTTAAAAGGGCACCTAGGGAAGATAAGGCCATTGTGGAAAGTCTAAACAAATTCTTTGCTTCTGTGTTTACTGAAGAGGATGTGGGGGAAAATACCTGTTCCGGAGTTAGTTTTCAAGGGTGATGACTCAGATGAACTGAAACAAATCACGATGAACCTGGAAGATGTGGTAGGCCAGATTGACAAACAGTAAATCACCTGGACCGGATGGTATACATCCCTCTATTCTGAACTAAAAAAAATGAAATTTCAGATCTGTTTCAATTAATTTGTAACCTTTCATTAAAATCATCCGATGGACCTGAAGACTGGAAGATCGGAATATAACCCCGATATTTAGAAAGTGCTCCAGGGGTGATCCAGGAAACTATAGATCAGTGAGCCTGACTTCAGTGCTGGGAAAAATCATGGAAACTGTTAAAAAGAAAAAACATCACAAAACAATTAGACAGACATGGTTTAATGGAACACAGCCAACATGGATTTACCCAAGGGAAGTCTTGCCTCACAAATCTTCTACATTTTTTTGAATGAGTTAATAAACATGTGGACAATGGTGAACCAGTAGATGTGGTGTATTTGGATTTTCAGAAGGTGTTCGACAGTCCCTTATGAGAGGCTTCTAAGAAAATTAAAAAGTCATGGGATAGGAAGCGATGTCCTTTTGTGGATTTCAAACTGGTTAAAAAACAGGAAACGGAGAGCAGGATTAAATGGTCTGTTTGCACAGTGGAAAAAGGTAAACAGTGGAGTTCCTCAGGGATCTGTACTTGGACCAGTGCTTTTTAATATATTTATAAATGATCTGGAAAAAGGGATACAACAAATGAGAGATGATCAAATTTTCAGTATTTAAATCTCAAACGAATTGAGATACATTGCAGGAGGACCTTGTGAAACTGGAAGATTGGGCTTCCAAATGGCAGATGTAATTTAACATGGATAAGAGCAAGGTGATGCATATAAGGAAAAATAACCCTTGCTGTAGTTACACGATGTTAGGTTCCATATTAGGAGTTACCACCCAGGAAAGAGATCTCGGCATCATAGTGGATAATCCATTGAAATAGTTGGCTCAGTGTGCTGTGGTGATCAAAAAAGCAAACAATGTTAGGAATTATCAGGAAGGGAATGGAAAATAAAACGGAAAATGTCATAATGCCTCTGTATCGCTCCATGGTGAGACTACACCTTGAATACTGTGTACAATTCTGGTCGCCGCATCTCAAAAAAGATATAATTGCACTGGAAAAAGTGCAGAGAAGGGCAACCAAAATAAGGGGCATGGATTGGCTGCCCTATGAGGAAAGACTAAAGAGGTTAGGGCTGTTCAGTTTGGAGAAGAGACGGCTGAGGGGGAATATGATAGAGGTCTAAAAATCTTGAAAGGACTTGAACAGGTTAATGTAAAGCAGACTGGGAGAGGACAATATGGGGAGATAGAGGGATGTTGAAGTGGGGGGGTGAGCGTATCAGAAGGAAAATAAGAGACATGAATAAATAGTGATAGAGGAAACTAGAAGGAACAAGACACACTTGGTCTGTCTGAAATCAGCAATATAAACTTGTGCTATCTGGGTAGCTGAGATGTGTACATGAAAGAGACTGCAGTTCATCCATGACTCCAGAAGAAGGGTAGGTTTCTGGGAGACAGAGGGACGGCATCAGGCTGGCTGAGAAAGGGGCTCTCGGCAGCTTTCAAATCCTCTCGCTCATGTCCGTGGAGATTCACTGTTGAGTCTGGGGAAGCTGACGCTCAAGCAGCACCACCAACTCCCACTGTGCTGTGAGCTGGAAAGAGCTCTGGCTTTCGGGGAGCCTGCAGCGTGCAGCTCTGTGTGTATGAGACTAGCTTGGTGTTTGTGTGAATGTGGATGGCTCTGTGTGTGGGGGGAGCAAGGGATATGATGACGAGGCTGGAGAGGCGGAATTGGCAAGGACGGCACCGTGTGTGTGTCCATGAGCAAGGATTGGTTATGTTAAGTTTGTGTCTGTAAGAGAGAATAAAATTACATTTAAAAGGTAAGATAAAAAGTCGTAAAAGGCAGAAATCTGGAAAAAAAAAATGTTGAAATAGAGAGAAACAAGGAAGGAAAGCCAGTATAGTAGAGAAGAAATAAATAAGCCTGACCAAAGCAAAGAGAACATTTTTAGGATTTAAATACAGTGACATTTAATGAACAGTTCAGTCTGTGCCTTTGTAGCTCCTCTACGTGTGGGAAGCTTTTCATTCCTTCCATAGGACTTATGGTCCAGGAGAGAGCTGCAGCTCTTGACTGTTACAGATCAGTAGTTTGGCCCCCAGGCTGGTTGAGGTTGGCTGTCCCTGATCTAAAATGTCTTGTTTCATTGCCAAAAACTGCCTTTGGAGGACTTGCATAGCCCTCAGCCCAGAATCTCACTCACTTGCTCTCCTGTGCTTTCACCAGCACCAAAGGATTGAAAGTTGCAGGCAAAGTCCATAACCTCTGCCCCTCCCCCCAATCTTCCTGACTCGGTCTGGTCTGAAATGCCAAATTAACACACATTAATGCCACTGCACGCCCAGACTTAGCAACTGACCCCCTATGGCAGATACCCGCAGGACTGGCAAAACTCCTTGAGAAAACTGTAATGGAAGAGTAAAATCCAAGGCATCTCCTCCGATGCCGTTTTGCTCCCGCCCAGCAGATTATTACGGATCTCAGGCCTTTCCAGGTTGACTTGTTCTTTCATGCTTCTCTTTCTTCATTTGCAGGGGGAGCCTGGACCTCTAGGCCCAAAAGGTGAGTTTCAGTTTAATTTCCTTATCATCCTGCCACAGTCCAGACGCGTGGGGGTTTATTTCCCCTACTGGCAGATGGAGACAGAGGAGACGCCGCCTTCTGTGACCTCATCGCTGGCTGTTACCATGGCGCAGCTCCAGCAAAAGCCACTCTTCTCTGTCTCCAGCAGACGGCAGGCCACATTCATGAGGTGTGGCGGGATTTGAGATTCCCGGATTTGGGCCTTGCTCGGCCTGGTGCGGTACTTTTGAGCAGTTCTTTCCTGTACAGCCTTAGCGTGAGAATTGTGAGCCAAGCTTGCTCGTAGCAAACCCTTTCAGGAGACTCCCAGCTCCAGCGGGGGCTTGGTGGAGTTGGAGCAGGAAATCTGTTGATCCTGGGAGGAGTTTATAAAAAGAAGTGTGATTTGTGGAGCTCTGCAGTTCATCCATGACTCCAGAAGAAGGGTAAGTTTCTGGGAGACAGAGGGATGGCATCCGGCTGGCAGCTTTCAAAGCCCCTCTCTCTCATGTCAGTGGAGATTCACTGTTGAGTCTGGGGAAGCTGACGCTCAAGCAGCGCCGCCGACTCCCACTGTGCTGTGAGCTGGAAAGAGCTCTGGCTTTCGGGGAGCCTTCGGCGTGAGGTCCAGAGAGGCAGGGTCGCTCTTGGCTTCGGCTGTAGCAGACAGCTGCACTAGGGCCTAGGAGAAGGCTGCATCCGGGTAACTTTGACAGGAATGACCCCCATGTTTGGCTCCCCTCCTGTGAGGCTTTTCCACCCCTTGCCCCTTCCACAGTCAGAGGGCACCTGGCTCTGCACGACTCCCCAGAGTCTGCGCACGAGCCCTGCGGATCAGGACGGCGGAACCGGCTCCTGCTGTTCTGTTTTTATTGAAGCCGAGTTGGTTTTGGAATAGCCTCGTCGAGTCCCCCCGGGATCAGAGGAGTCCGCGAGTGACGGCAGCGTTTGAGTTCCCTGCTGTACCCCCTGCGGTTTTCTCTGGCAGAAGTAGCCATTTCAGCAGGAAGGGTTGCCATTTTTTAATCTTCCTGCGGTTCGTTCTTGACCGTGGCTCCTTCAGTCTCTGTGGCCCCTTTGTTCTTCCCCAGGGCAGAAGCCACCACACAGTTGACTCCAGGCACTGCACTTTGTCTTTTTCTCCCTGAAGTGTTTTTGCCCTTTACAGCAGGCTTTCGGGGCCTACTGAGGCCTGGGAGAGGAGGGGTGGGACTCTGCAATGGGCTGACCTCTGGCAGTTATTCACAGGGGTGTTTGGAGCAGGCGCCCTGGGGGGGCAGTACTGAAGGGAAACGCGGCCAGCTTTCGCAGGAAAGAGAGGGGGCATTAGGGATGAGAATAACCCAAGCAGCCACCTATTTTATAACATGAAAATTTCTCTGATTTCAACTGGCCGCGTCTCTCGGAATGTCAGATTTTATAAGGAGGCTCCAAATGGAACCGAATTTGGTGAGGGGTCCCAAGTCTTTTAAAGCATTTCCGCTTCATTCCGAGGTGGACATTTTTGTTCCTTATCAAGTCCGAGTCCTCCGGGAGCGGTCTCGGGTGTTGAGGTGGCTACATGCAAACAACGTTTCTGCTAGAGAAGGGCACGACCCTCGGAGGATCCCCGGGTTAGAAGGTGCAACGTTCTGTTGGATCAGGCCTCTCATCCCAAAGAGAAAACCGCGCTTACAAATCTAAATGCACATCATACAAACTAACTCAAAACATTATTCTAATAATGTATCCCATTTTATAACGTTTTATATATTTACTTTTCAAGGAGGAAAAGACTTCAGATGCCAGAATGAATTGGGAAGTACTGTTCCATATGGGTTGAATACTAGTATTCATTGGATACATTTTCTTTAATGGACTTTTGTGAAAGATGAGTTTTAATTCATTGGTCAGCAGTCATTCTCTGTTTGAAAGGGGTGATCAGTATAGGAAATCCTCTAGTTCGTGTTAGTAGCAGTGTAATGGAGTGAGTTTCTTCTCTTTTTTTTTTTTTTTTTTTCGGAGGCTTGCTTCCATTTTCCCACGAGGAAGATCATCAAGGTTACTCTGTCTTGTTTAATCCCGTAGAAGTGCTCTCATTTAGGGTGCCTCCTTTTACATTTGCTGTGGCTCCAAAAAACCTTTTACGAGGCAGGGTTAGTGATGGCAGTTTCCTTTCAAAAGGAAGGGATTATGGCTCATTTATACCTCAAAGTCTGACACCAGTCAAATCCCGTGAGGAAGGCCTTGCATTGTGCAAGTTGTAGGTTACTGGGCCTGCGTAATCAAAATGTTTTAACTCGGGAACTTCCCAGAGCTTGGGGTTATCTATACATCTGGGAAGTTACTGAGCTAAAAAAAAATTCTCTGTACCCGATTCACAATTTTGGCCACTCGTTCCCGAGTACGAAAGTTTCAGCCTGCGTTGGAACTGAAGCGAGCTCCCAGCATTCCCGGCTTTTGCTGGAGCTGTACCACTATAACTACCAGGATGGTGTCACAAAAAAAAGGTGTATCCTTCTAGTAAGGGGCAAAAAATGCACTTGTCTGGACTTGTACAGCAGGATTCAAGGAAAGGAAATGATCATGCAAGTTAGAATTTCTCCTCCTGCCAGTGGTCCCATAGAATGCACCTGTGAGACCTGCATTCTCATCCCTTGCATCTTATAAAAAGAAAAGCCCTGTCATTTCTTCTCTTCCCCCTTCACCTTAGCAAATCTGAGCAATTTCTGGGATATGTAGGAAATTGGAAAATAGAGGAGCTAGAATTATCCAGGTAACATAGCCACAGCTGTGCTTCCCATTTATCTAACAGGAGCCTCCTCCAGGCTTTATCCTGGCATGAATGGATCTCTTGTCACCGCCTTCCCATTTCATGGATAATCTGTAGGCATACGGTCCAACAGATGCTAGAGCAGGGATGAGGCTTCTTTGAGTGCTGCTGACACACAAAGCCAAATATCTGGAATTACAAAGTCAATGGGTACCCACGTTAGCAAGACTCCATCCGTTGTTAGAAGAGTCGTGCCAGAAGATCTGGCCACATTGGCTGCTGGCACTGTTTTAAGTGTAACTCTTGTTTCTGTCTTTGTTTTTACTATTTGCAGCTGCCAAATCTAAAAAGAAACGCAGAGGTGTGAAAGCGGATCCAGAAGCCCCCAGACCCAAGGTAAGGCATGTTTCAGGGAGTGGGGGAGGAGTGGGTGAAAGTTTACGTTCTGGCTGTGCCTCAGTGGCACACCGACCTGCCTCCCTTGCCCAAACTGTAAACTATGATTATTGCTTCCAGCTTTATGGTGATATTTTTATGTTTCCCGCTCTGCATGCTTCCATATGTAGTATTGTTATCAAAAGAAGTCTTCTCTCTTTAGCTATTTGAATGTAAATGCTCCTTCATAAGAACAAGTAATTTGTCTAAAGGTACCTTGTGCTTCTCCAGTTCTTCTTTAAATTTTCACAGTCCAGGGTCCCTCGCTGCCCTCTGTAATTCCAACCCAAACCGTTATTGTTGGTGCGGGTAGGGATATGACATTTGCCATGCTTGTAATCAGCTAGCGAGTCTTACGTTGTCCTTCCCCCTTCAGTTGCATTCATCTGCATCTGCTTTCATGTTTTTGGTTTTTCCTTTTGTATTTATTTATTTCTGGGCCTGGCCGTCTTTGTCCTGCTGCTTCTTTGGACTTCAAGCTCTTTTTGGCAGTCAGCCTCTGTTGGATTTTAGCGCCTGGTTTTTTTCCTCCTGTGTTTATATCCTCTTTCCAAATTAGTCCAGTCATGACAGGCAGGGGCTCCTTCTGATACTTGAAACCTTGGACCCCTGTGGCTACTAGGCCGAGCAGTGCCTGAGCCTCCTTCTGCAGCTTCCCCAGCGGGCTGGCAGTGCAGAGCACTCATCACAGGGCTACCAGCCCAGCCCCTATATTTCTCTCTTGTCAGCAGACTGATAGTTCAATTTTAATTCTGTTTGTCTATTATTTATAAAAGTGAAAACCTGCCCCACTAAAGTAAGATAAACTGAGGCACTAGATCCCCTAAGTGTGTGTTTTACAGGCACCCAGCTGCCTTCACATGGTCAGGACATGCACCAGAAATGTGGTGTGGCAACTTTATTCCAGTTCTAAAATTCATTGCTTCATATGGTTCATAAGTAGCACTGCGGGATGAGACAAGCCTGGCAGTTTCAAAGTTGTAATTAATGCTTTTCGGGTGATTGTCTCTAGGAAGTGTGCGAGAGTACATATGGGTGTTTCTTTTAATTGATTTGTAAACGGGAGGGGGGTGGATTCTCTCTTGACGATCCAAACCAAAAATCGAGTTCAGCTTTCACCTAACTAGTTATGCAAGTCAAATCAAAACCAACCTGAGATGGCAAGTGAAAGCAAATCCAACACTATAAAACAGTGATGAATTTTTGTTTCACTGGCAGTACAGCGCGCATCTCTATTCCTGGGGTGAGGAAGTTGGAAGAGTCTCCCGAAGACCCGTTAGCTTTTTATTGCTTTTGGTATGAAGTAGTCCTAATAATGCCTAATCAGAAAGAAATGAAGATGTGGCATCATTGTACTGAAGTTCAAGCCACTGAGGGAAGGAAGGAAAACAGTTGGTAGATATAGGCAACAAGAATGAAGAAACCATTTAATAAAAGGGTAGAAACTATCCTGAAAGAGTGCAAACCATACACAGAAGGCTAATACAGCAGAGAGAGCAATAAAACATGGGCTCTTTGATTGATGCCTGCCAAGTCTCTGGGTACAATACCCATGTGTGCCAGCAGCATCCTTTTAGCCGCATATTGAGGAGGCATTTCCAAGGCGTGGGAGGGAGGGTGGAAAAATTAGACAGAGAAAGCAGGCGGAAATCTCTGCATGCAGTTCTACGTTGGGCAGTTATCAAAGCAAAACTGCTGGCGGTGCAGATCTGGGGAAGTTTCACCAAGGTGTTCAGTTTTGATTATTGCCCCTGAACTGCTGGAACAGCAGCCGAGAAAGCTGCACTTCAGGATCTCTTGTCTGACTAAACAAAATATGTTAAACACTACGGTCGTCAACATGTTCAGACCCAGGATTCCCCTTTAGCCTGAATTTAACAGGGCCCATGCTTTAGTTTTTTACTATATACGTATATGGCAGTAGTGCCCTTGGTACAGCCTGCCTGGTCATAACCCACCGGTCGAAGGCCAATGTTTTAAAACATTTTAAATATTCGAGTTGCATTAACAGTATTTAAAACATTTCTATCCTGCTTTTCTGCATGCACTAAGCACCCTAAGTGGCTTAGGCTTACCATTCTCCATGTCATTTTTAAAAATTACCTAAGTGTTACCTATTTTTCAGCCCAACAGAGCGAGCTTAGTCCTCGAGGCCAGGCTCGACTTCACTTTCTGAGTGGAAAATTGAGCAGCAGTGTGTGCTTTCTGGGAGGGAGGCGGGAAGCACGCTTCCTTATGTCTCTCCTCCGGATGGATGAGGCCAGACCATAATAAGCTACAACAAAAATATTTTCCCCACTTTTATTGCAGGAATTTTGTGGCTGTAATGAAAAAGCAGATTTGCAAAAGAAGGAAAATGAGCTACCAAGCCTGGGGCAAGAAGCAGCAGAATCCTTACTATCAAGATCACGGTCACTACAACCTACTGCGAGTAGGTGTTCAAGACGCTCAAGGCTTTCATCAAGCTTTGTGGGCAAAACGTCAAAAGAAAATGAAGGAAAAGCAGACGAGACGTTGGCGCAAGCCGTATTTGCAAGTGGTGCACCTCTTTCAATAACTGCAAATCGGTACTGGAAGGAACATTTCAAACTACTTTGCCCATCGTATATGTTACCCCCACATTACCGCTTATCACAGTCTCTCTTGGAGAGAGTCTGTGCCAGAGTTCGAACAATCTTTATTCAAAGGATTGGTCAAGCGGAATCACTGACTCTGGCAGTTGGCGGGACTGATGTACAAGGAGATGACTTATTGAACATTAAGTTTGTAACACAAGAACCAATATTCTTGAAAAGGATTGCTACCAGATCTTCTCGTCATACAGGTGAAAGCATAGCCCTACTGAGTGAAAGGGCTAAAAGTGCACGTCCCTCCAGGGTAGAGCACCTTCTGATCGATAGTGCATGCAACATGAAAGCTGCACGGCAAATATTAAAGGCAAGGTATCTTCATTTAATAGTATTTGGTTGTCTTGCTCTTGGGTTGAATCTTCTGGCAAAGGACAGTGTAAGTGTGAATACAATGAAGACAGTATTGGCAAACTGCAAAGCACCATGAAGGTATTCAACAGTCGTCATGATGTTGTTCAGACTTGAAAGAAATTACAGAAAGAGAAGAAGGGGGAAGGCAAGTGACTTGAGTTGCCAAGAGAAACGAGCTTGGCTTCAGCTACAAAATCTAGGGTGTAGCCCAGAAAACTGTTTTCAGCGTGCTTCAGTATAGGACCTGTATCTTCCGTCTTGACTGGATTGTATTGATCAGGGACTGTCTTTTGTGTGGTGGTGGTGGTTGTATAGTGCTGCATATGTCAAGTAATCATTTTATTTTAGATTTTATTTCATTGTTGTCTTAAAGTCTTGGTGAGTATTTTTAAGTGTATGTTTTATTTATGTATTACCAATTCTGTACGTATTTATTGTACCTCACCCTGAATGTAGGAAGGGTGGGTAACACACGTTTTAAATAAATGCAGTACCCTCAATTGTTTCTGTGGACAGTCTGAAGGAGATTCTTGACAACAATGTGTTCTGGGTTCCAGTTCAAGGAGTGTTCAGTTTGTTCCTATCAACGTAGGTGGCTGTGGAAACTCGAGGGAAATACATCAAGCCTTTCAAATATCCCTGGCTTGCAAGTGAGGTTCATTCCTGTCATAGTATGTACAGAAACTAACCCTCTGCAGAGAGATTCAGCCACCTGAATGAAAATCTTATGAGCTTTTGCTTTCTTCATCTTGGCTCAGAAAGGAAGAAGACGTAAAACCAGATGTTTACGAAGAGATTTGAGTTTTGCTTTCATCCAGTTCATCTGGCAGTAAACCTAGAGCAGAGCTTTCCAAAGTGTGTGTCGGGACACATTAGTGTGTCGCCTGTAGTGTGGAGGTGTGTCGCCCGGTCCACAGGGCCGGCGGAAGCAGGGAACTATAGCAGGAAGATCGGCGGGCAGTGGTGGAGCTTACATCACCATGGCCCGAAGAAAAAGGTCACGTTCACTCCTCCTCCTTCCTGCCTGTGCAGCCCTGGAAGAAAAACGTTGCCGGAGCCGCGTGGGCAGGAAGGAGGAGGAGCATCTGCTGCGTACAGAAGAAGAGCAGTATTAATGGGCCGCTGCGGATCCCATGTCGCGGCAGCCCGAGAAGAGGAGGAAACCCGATAGCAGGGCCGCTGCAGATCCCATGTCACGGCCAGGGAAGATCAGGGCCTCTGAAGAGCCCATCCTTCGGCAACCCGTGCAGAGGGACAGCATGTGCCAGTGAGAGCCTGTGCTTGAGCAAGAGAGCATGTAGGAGTGAGAGAGCCTGTGTGTGTGAGAGTGAGACAGCATGTGCACGAGAGAGACAGTATGTATGTATGAGAGAGAGGCATGTGAGAGCTGTGGATGTGTGAGATTGCATGTGAGTGAGAGCCTGTGTGTGTGAGAATGTGTGAGATAGCGTGTGAGAATGAGAACCTGATTGTGTGTTTGAGGGAAGACAGATGGAGAGAAAAGAAATAGAAAAGAAGACCCTGTAAAAGGAATTGGCAAAAAAACAAGAAAGGAAAGGTGGGAAAAAAAGCCTGTGACCAACCGATTAGAAAACTAAGATCAGACAGCAAAGGTAAAAAAAAAAAATTACTTTTAGTGATTGGCACATGTAATCTTTGGGAATGTGCAAGAGTAGCACTTTCTCTATGCTGATTTCACAATGTACGAGATCAGCATGGAGGACGTGGAAGCCTGCAAATATTTATTATGAGAGGTTGTGTTGTGAAACATTTTATTTATGTATATATTTAAGGAAACATACATAAATTGTTGAAATACATTTTGTTTGTTTAACCTTTAACTTCTGGTTTGCTGGTAAGACTGAATTACTGTCACGAAATTATGTTTGTCTAAAAAGTGTGTCACCAACATGAGAAGTTTGGAAAGCTCTGACCTAGAGGATAGCATTTTATCAAAAGATGAAGCGTCTACTGCTCTTGATACACTTATGGAATTAACCAAGAATTTCAGTCTCCGACCATGACAAACATTGGTGAATAGCACCAAAAGAAAAACTTTGGAGCAAAAGCCTCATTGGGCAGGCAGCAGAGAATCTCTCTTCTCACCCAGCTGTCTTCCAGTATTCCACCGACAGCACCACCTTGTGAAAGGAATTGGATGAGACAGAGGAGAGGAATAGATCGATTCTGATTCTCCAGAACCAAGCGATGCTGAGAAATAGAAAGCCTGGTTGGTAAAGAAGAGAATGTGTTGCCTCAGTCTGCTTCTGAAATGGATCTAATAAGTAAAAACGGAGGTGCTGCAGTGACCGCTGGAGGAAAGTTAAACAGGAAGCAAATGAGCGGACAAATCAGGCACATCATGCACAGTTCTCTGGGAGTACAAAAATGAGTGGCAGTTTTCAGTGCCTTTGGAGGGGAGGTTCTCCCTTAAATGTAAACAGTGTAAGAAATACTTGCTATTGTGTATTTTAATAAAAACGTTTCCCCATAAAGCTGTGAATTAGTTTCCATGTGCCATTTAAACATTTGAGGGTAACTTTTTTTTTATTTACCCCAGCCACACACACATCTACAATATACACACAGACTTTGCTTTGTATTTTCAATGCAAACTTACCTGCATGTTGTTGCTTTGAAAATCCTTGTGTAATCAGCTGAGCATGCGCCCAGGTTACCTTGCACAGAGTTACACCTGGCTCCGAGCAGGGCATAGCTCGTGCGGGGCAACTTACCCGCAGACTTTTTCAAATCAAAAGGTGTGCGTGTAAAACGCAACTCCCTGACCTCAGTGTGCATAAAACCAGGTTACAGACTTACTCTTATGTGCACTGGCTCCCAGTTGATTTTCAGAACACCACTTATGCATGCAAATCACTTTGAAAATGAAACCCTAAGTGGCTTGACTGAAAATCTTTTTCTCTTCCACCCCATGAATCAAATATTTCTGTTCAGCTACTTGGGTACTTGAAAAACTAAAGGTACAGCATGGGAAATATAATATGGTGGGTGAAGTTGTTTTTGTTTTTTTTTTTTACTATTATATAACTCAAATATTATGCACATTTTCTTGATGCCCTTTTACTTGGCATGTTAATATTTTCTCTGGTTTTTATGCAAATGAGAAAAACATTTGCATGGTGAAAATTTCTGGAAAACCCACATTTCTGCATGTACTTAATAGAGTGAAATCCAGAGAACAGGCCTAATTGTAGTGAATGAGGATCCCGCGTTGCATTGCATGAACATAGCCCCTTGCCATTTAGAAATTGGATCCCTGTGAAATTCTCATTATGATGCTTTCTGGGGTTACCCCTCATCTATATCCTTTTGGATACTAGAAAGGACTAGGGGCATTCCATGAAGTTAGCAAGTAGCACATTTAAAACAAATCGGAGACTATTCTTTTTCACTCAACACACAGTTTAGCTTTGGCATTCATTGCCAGAGGTTGTGGTTAAGGCAGCTAGTGTAACTGGGTTTAAAAAAGGGTTAAATAAGTTCCTGGACGAGAAGTCCATAAACTGCTATTAATCGATAGGGAATAGCCACTGCTTGTTGCCGGCATTAGTAGTATGGGATCTGTTTAATGTTTGGGTACTTGTGACTTGGGATTGGCCACTGTTGGAGACAGGATACTGGGCTTGATGGATCCTTGATCTGACCCGGGATGCAATCTTATGTTGCTGGCTTACCCGAGCTGCTGTGGCTCCTTCAGGTTATGGAGGGTGTGACAATCCAACCACATAGGAACATCATAGAAAAATAAATATGATGGCAGATAAAGACCATCTGCTCTGCCCAAGTTACTTCTTGGTGCAATGCCTTATATCCCAATTGACTCTAGCTTTCCACTCACCTCTTGACCGAAGGATCCTCTGTGCCTATCTCAGGCTTTCTTGAATTCAGTAAAGATATGCAAACAGCGGCAGTCCCTAGCAGCTCTTTTTCGGCAATTTGTTTTGGCAGAATGTTATCACAAATAAGATCCAAAATACCACAGCTTGTTGTTTGGTTTTTTTGTATTGTAACCTGTTCATTTATTTATAACTTTTTTTTATATACCGAAGTTCAGGTAACAGAATTACTTATCACTCTGGTTTACATTATAACAAGTAGAAAACAATGACAACATATGTCTTACAATGAACAAGGGAGTGAACAACTTGGATAATATAACATAACATAACTAGGAACATCATCTACAGCTATCCTATGTTTAAAAAAGGGGGGCTCGTATTCCTTGTCCTGAGTTAATTACTGCATGTGACACATCATAAAGAGGGTCTTTGGCTTAAACTCATTTAACACAACACAAAGGTGAACGCTCGAGGTTTGCTGCCTTTCCAATAACCAGTGTTCCTTATTGCAACACACACACACTCTTCTTTAAACATGTTTCATATTTTCAGTATTTTTTGTTGCTCATTTTCTCAGGTAATCAAGTCCGAGACACAGCAGGATTCCAAGGCTGCCAGGACCCGGGCAGACAGAACAGGAAAGGATCAAAAAGGGAAGCTGAGCAAGAAGATTGCGAGAGAGCCTGAGCTCAGAGCTGGGGTAAAGAGAGAGAAGCAAGTCAACCTTAAAACTAGGAAGAGAGAGCCTCCATCCCAAGAACGTCCTGATGACAATCCTCCAGTCAGAGAGAGGAAACGGCAGCCAAGGCGGAAACTGGAGATCTCCTCAGTGAGCCAAGATGCCTCTGGGAATAATCCTCCACCCACAAAGAAGCTTCCACGAGCGAGGAGGAATGTGGATCCCTCTGGCAGTAATCCTCCTCCATCCACAGCGAGGGAGACGGCAAAGCCAGCAGGTAAGCAACCATTGAGCCTGCTGCTGATGGAAAGGACATTGAAGATTAGTGATTGCTGGCTAGAAAGGGTGCAATCTGTACTGTGCATTTTGGGAGTAGGCTTGCCTGGCTTAGATTTTGGATTTCAAAAGTGAGTTTAAGTTGGCTAAAAGGGAAGGGGATACATAGACAGGAGAATTCTTTACACCCAACACTGCTCGTCAGGAATGCTCAATGAATAAAGCTGTGTGTTGAAAGATGTGGGGTAATGAACAATCTTTGGCCCCTGTAGATTGTCATTTAACTTCCATCTCGCCTCCTAGTGGTGGTGGTGGTGGTGGGGTTTCCCTTATTTACGCCCTCTGACCTTCCCTGCTCATTTATGCACCTAGCTGACCATAAGCTAGAAAAGCCACCATCTGGATCAACATGGTGGCCCAGTGGCAGTGTTCTGGTTCCTTGGGTGGCTGGGGAGGCTATGGACTAACATTCAAAGTATTCACACCATAGTTTGGAAGGAGCTCAAATATGAAATTGCAGCCTTACTGCTGCTAATCTGTAACCTATCATTAAAATTTGCCAGCTGTACCTGAGGACTGGAAGGTGGCCAATGTAATGCCAAACTTTTAAAAGAGATTCAGATAGGGGTGAGCCTGACTGGTAGCAGGTAAAAGAGTGGAAGCTATTGTTAAAAACAGAATTTCTGGCTGTATGGATAAAGATGGCTTAAGGGGGAGAGCCAGCATGATTCTAGCCAAGGGAAGTCATTGCTTACTAATCTATTAGAATGTTTTGAAGGTGTAAACAAACAAACCGGTAGGTAAAGGTGGGCCATTCGAGGTACTGTATCTGAATTTTCAGAAGGAAAAGTCATGGGATAGGAGGCAATGTCCTCATGTGGATTGGTAACCAATTAAAGGATAGGAAAACAGAGTAAGACTAACTTATCATCAGTTTTTCTCAGTGCAGAGAGCTGGATTGGCCTAGGGGTTTTTTACCGGGATCAGTAAATTTATTCATTAAAGGTCTGGAAAGCGGAGCAATGAGAGAGGTGATGAAATTTGCAGATGACACAAAATTACTCAAAGTAATAAAAAAAAAAAAACCTGGCAGACTGTGAGGAAATGCAGGAGGACTTTACAACTGGGCATTTAAATGACAGAAGAAATTAAACAATCCTAACTTTAGGTACAGAATGCTGGGTTCCACATTAGGAGTTACCACCCAGGAAAAGGATCTTGGAGTCACTTTGGACGATGCAGGACACTGAAATTCTCAGCTCACGGTGCAGTGGCGCTCAAAAAAGCAAATAGAATATTAGGAATGGAAAATAAAACTATGACCATCATAATTCCTCTGTATCCATCCATGGTGCGCCTTGAGTACCGTGAGCAGTTCTGCTCACCCTGTCTCGAGAAAGACATTGCAGACGTAAAAAGATGCAGAGGAGGGCCATAAAAATGATAAAAGGGGATGAAACGGCTCCTTTATGAAGAAGGGCTAAACAGATTAGGAACATGTTAATAGTAATACGTTTATTTCCAGTCAACACATAATTAAGCTGTGGGCAAGGTTGTTTGAATTGCTGGGTTTAAAAAAGGTTTAGACGACTCCATTAACAAATATTAATCAGGCAGACCTGGGCATTACCATCCTTTATTTCTGGAAATGGGCTTCCTCCATTAATATGTGCCTGGTACTTGCTAATGACCTAGCTTGGCCCCTCTCGGAGACAGGATGCTGTGCTTATTGGATCACTGGTCTGGCCCTGCATGGTACTTACAGCTCCTAGGGGAGAGAGTGTCATTTTATTTATTGTCCAAGGGTGACACCTAGTGGCCAGATTCAGGGCCAAACGTCGTCCTGGTGGATAGCCCCCAACTGACTAAAGACTTGCCATTGCAATGATCAGACTAGGTCCTTTGGTGAAGGATTATAAAAGAGTGGAAACATTCCTGGATCGTAGCAAATGAAAGTTCTTGGCACCAAGATCCTAGTCCTGGTTTTAATTGATTTGGATACCCAAAGAAACAGGACACTGCTAGTCAAACAAGGCCTCCTCGGAAGATGAACACCTAAGCATCCTTCTCTTGACATCAGGGATCATCCTCCCTTGGGTCTCTAGCCAAACCCCAATCAAATGCTTTAGGCTATCATTATAGGATTAATGTGAGACATGTAAAGGTTGTCATAGTACCTCAGGCTGAGGTCTTTATCACCGTCTCAAAAAATGGTGTTCGGTTTCTTGATCTTTGCATAGCTTATGACATAGTTTGGCATGCCGATGAGCTAATCAAATTATTAAGGTTCTTGCCCCACTGGGCAGTTAATTTCATTGAATTGTTCCTTCTAAGGATGCTGCTTCAGATGTCAGCTCATGAAGAAATCAACTCAAGGCCACCACAATTAAGAATCTTTCCAATGAGCACACAGACACCTTGATTGTACACAGAATTTAGAGGTGCTTTTGAGCTAAATATTTTACCAGTGATCAGCATTAAGCAGCAGTGTTTAATTTACCTGGTGTGTCTGGGAAGTATATTTTTCTGTGACCCAAAATTTTTGGATCTTTTCAAAAGTAATGTTTTCATGATCACAATGTCTAGTTTTCTGTACAAATTTCTTACTCTTTTTGTGTGGCCTATGATTGCTTGTTTACTTCTTTGTATTACTTCTGTTTGTACCTGACAAACTCAGACTGTCCTAGTGTGCTGACATATTATTCAGGCATACATTGTGTTTGTGGCTTGATCGGTGCTAGCCCGATATCCTCAAAATGCCTGCACTGGAATCTGTTATTTACACTTTCGAATAATAGAAGGACTAGGGGGCATTCCATGAAGTTAGCAAGTAGCACATTTAAGACTAATCGGAGAAAGTTCTTTTTCACTGAACGCACAATAAAGCTCTGGAATTTGTTGCCAGAGGATGTGGTTAGTGTAGCTGGGTTCAAAAAAGGTTTGGATAAGTTCTTGGAGAAGTCCATTAATGGCTATTAATCAAGTTTACCTAGGGAATAGCCACTGCTATTAATTGCATCAGTGGCATGGGATCTTCTTAGTGTTTGGGTAATTGCCAGGTTCTTGTGGCCTGGTTTGGCCTCTGTTGGAAACGGGATGCTGGGCTTGATGGACCCTGGGTCTGACCCAGCCTGGCAATTTCTTATGTTCTTATGGAACAGCTCATCCTAGGAGGCAGAGGTAAAGCAATAGATAGCGGCTCATACCCAGCCTGCTGCCAGCTACTTATCGAGTCAGAACAGGGCAGCTTTCTAATTGGTAATGAAGAATCTGACCTCATGAGCAGACACGAGATCCGGAGTGGACTTTCACTACTTTATCGTTCCCTTTCCTTCAGGATCAGGCAGCAGAGCTCGCAGACCTCGGAGAAAGAACATTGTATAACCAGCCCGGTTCTGCACCTTTGGATTGGGGCTGCTGCAAGGGCTACTGAATGACCTTGGAGGTTAACATTTCTGAAGCAGACACCTGCTCTTCCACTGTGGCTGTGCTGTTGTGAAAAGGATGCAGAGCAGTCACAACTGTTCTTCCTAAATTTTAGCTTTTAGAAATGATGCCGCCTCGGTGGTCTGGGGAAAGAAAACGATTGAATTGTTTTTAAAGCTGCTGTCCCATTGAACAGTTCCAAATTTCAGCTTCTTTATGTCTTACCTCTTATCGTTTTTTTCTTCCTCCCTACATAATTTTTTTTAACGTCTCTCGTATTTTTGCAAACAGCTTTATTAGGACTACGCCTGTTTGTATCCTTCAGCTGTCAGTGCTTGCTATGTAGCTCTCGTCACGCTGAAACCAGGTAGCAGCTTTAAAACCTTTCTGCTTCCAAAGTTAAACACAATTAAAAAAAAAAAAAAAAAGGAAAGGAGAGAATCCTTCATGATTTTAACTGACCAAGTTTTAAAAAGCTGGCGGTACTGCTGACTTGAGATGTGCATTTTAATGTATGATTTGTCTAAAATTCGTGAGCATTAAAACATTCCTTTAGCATGACTAGATAGTGGCGCTGAGCCAGGCTGTTCACGCCTCTCTCTGCAGCCGCTCCCTGCAGGATGGTAAGCTGCTGAATACAGTCCTGAGCCATGCGGTCATTGCTGCATGGCGCAGCTGCTGTAACATGAGAGAACAGGGGAATGAAGACATGTTGTGAATGCCCTCTAAACTGGATATAGCATTGGTATTCACTTCTAGTCAACGGCTGCAAACAGGTCAGTTTTTCAGGATATCCTTAATGAATATGCATAAAAATTGAGGGAGTGTGCATGCACACACCTATTTCATGCTGCATATTCAGAGGAGGTTTCCTGACAATCTGACCTGTTTGCAGCCCTCAACTACTGGAAATGAGTATCAGTGGCTTAGAGAGAGGATGGATGGGCGCTCTGACCAACTTCCTGCCACAGGATCCTGCCCATCCTACCCTCTCTACTTTAGCATTGCTTCCTGTACATAAAATGTGACTATTCAGGAGAAGCTACTACAACCCTTCTCTGAGGGATTATTTGTTCATAATACATGCTCTATAAAAAAAAAATTTATAATACATTTATTTTTATATATATAAAATTTAAAAATTGTAGCTTAGTTTATAAAAAGTATAGTTTGTTTTCCCAAATGCTTTTTATATCTGCATAGATTTGTAAACATTTAAAAAAATAAAATGTTTTTACTAAGTATCCTATTAACCTTTTTTTTTTTTTTTTTTTTTATAGTCTTGTTAGTCTTAAGAAATATATTTGAACAAAACTAAACTATGCAGTTTTTAAGCAGTAAATGAATTCCTGTACACATCAGCTGGCTGCCATACTCTATGTACTGTAGATCTATTATTTTCAGTGGCAGCAGTTTCATAGTTAAGCATCATACAAGACCATATACCACCAGAAGTGAATATGTTAACGAACTGAACACTTTCCAGAATTTCAAAGCAGTTGATAGCATGCCCAATAACATTTTGTTGAGAGTGGATAGGTGGTCCATAAAAACAATGGCTTTCAAAATCACAATCTGAAATGAGCTTGCCCTCTAATAGGTCAGAAATAACAACAGCCCAGACATAGAAAGGTTAGTGATTGGAGGAATGGAAAAGCATTTGAGAAAGCATACCCACTGAGCAGTGACAGAACCAAAGGTAGTCTCCATTGCCCCAGTTCCGAAAAGCTTAGCTGGAATCCAGATTGACCAGTGTCCAATAAAGAAAAGGAACTGTGACATGCTTGTGGACAACAGAACTCTAACATGGACCAAAATATGACCAAGAAATTGTCGTCATAACCTAAATTGTTTTCCCACACTCTGTTAGGGCTTGACAAGGAACCATTTAATAAAAGTTCTGTAGCAGGTTATTAAATCTTGCTGCCATTTGACCAGCAACATCCATTGTGGCCCCAGTGGAAATAAGATCTGGCTCATCAGACAGTTCTGTAATTGAACAGCCGAGGAGGAGATGATCCAAATTTTAAGTATTATTTGCTGAAAGAACAGGACATTATTCTGATCCAAAATGTGATTTAGAGCCTGATTTATACTAAGGCTTTTCTCCTATTCTGTATCTATAGAGAAAATGCTTAGTACCTTAGGCCCTTAATAATCCAGTATCCTTAGACTGCT
Organism: Rhinatrema bivittatum; assembly: GCF_901001135.1. Classification (NCBI taxonomy): domain Eukaryota; kingdom Metazoa; phylum Chordata; class Amphibia; order Gymnophiona; family Rhinatrematidae; genus Rhinatrema; species Rhinatrema bivittatum. The sequence continues at coordinate 16,036,283 of NC_042627.1, read as the reverse complement.
ATAGCAGCCAATTTATAAGAAAATTATTAATTTTAGGCAAGGGATTATATTACATTTTATTTCAATATACTGCAGTTCCAAATGCTAGTAGTATTTCTGCAAGTCACTAGAAGAAGCTTGTCTAAATATTGTAGCACATTTCATTTGGATAAAATTACAGCTTATATCTTAGTTAAAGCCACACCAGGTAATGTGTAGGGGATGGGAGACTCTCGGTCGCTCGGTCTTGAGCCATGTAGAAGATGGATCAGGATTATCATTTAGCCAAGCTCCTTCTCATCTTAAAATATAATCATAAGGAAATTAACAAGATTAAGGAGATTAAGCCTGTTTTAGCCGCTTAGCTAACACCAAGCTTCCTATGACCAAGATGACAGCAGCCTCCGATTCTCCATTTAATTTTCACTAATGTATGCTTTTGCTGTACAATGGTGGCTGTCTATCTTATTACATAAACTCATATCTATAGCAACCGTGAACATTCAAGAACACACAGTCTAAAGTTTAATCTTGTCAGAATGCCCAAAGGCATGGCAGAGCGAAGACTAATCAGTTTATATTTTACTAAAGGGTTTTGGCCTGTCAGCATAATTTACAAACTGCCTAGTCCAGCTCTGCATTTCACTTATAATTCCAGTTAACCTCCTTAGACCTCTCCAGAGGGGGTTCCGCCTCTGATAATTTCTTGAAAACCTTGGGTGTCATTAAGAAAACAAAAGAAGTTATGATGTGGCAGCTCCGGTTTTGCTGGATGCTGAAAAGGCATTCAGCCCCTTTGAATAGCTTTTTGTTTTGGAACCAGTTGATTCATCTCTTCACCTTCTGGTCCTGTGAAAGGACTGATTTATTTCTCTGTATCTGAATGATTGGAAAGTGGATCGCTTCTCTGAGGTTTTGCTTCCCCTAGCTCCTTTACTAACTTGACCAACTCCTCAATAAAACGTACAATATTTTATTTTTTTTATTTAGTTAAAAACTTTTCTATACCGTCGTTAAGTTAAATACCATCACAACGGTTTACAGAAGGGCACGATAAAGAGAAATATGGGTGGTATAGATTACAAATTACTCGTGTGCCATCATAGTACGGTAACAATGTAAAATAATAAACTAGGTGTGTAAGTTAAACCTGATTGTTAGGAACAAATTAGGCAGTTTGATTTTAACATTAATATGCTTATGTAGGTTACTAAAAACTTCTAGCTTGGTGCATCCTTATCGCTCAACTATTTTTCTCCTTTTCTCTATCTTTATAAAATGCTTGTTTAAAAAGCCAGGTTTTCAGATTAGTTTTGAATAATTTCAGATTTGTCTAGTCTTATTTCGAGTGGCATGGGGTTCCAGAGTACAGGACCAGCCAGTGACAGTGCTCTTTCCCTTACTTACTTACTGTAGCCTTCATGCTTCAACCAACAAGGCTACAGACCTGAAAAATGGCCCCTGACTGCAGCAGGGCCATTTCTGCCCTTCAGGGAGCTACTGCACCCCAGTGCAAGAGTGCCCAAGTTACATAGCCGCAAGAGATAGTGATCTACATGCTAAATACATGGATGAAAGGGCATACTTCAAACTAGCCTTGGGATCTTTGAATAGTTGTTTTGCAGGTACCTGCCAAAACCAGGCTATCCACCTCCAACATCTGCAAATGGATTTGTGTGCCAACCGGAAGCAAAGGATACAGCTTGGTAAAAAAGGACCACTCTTGGGAAGATATCTTCAACTTACAAAGGAAGAGGAAAGACTTTAGTTGACATAGACTCCTTGCAGAATAGGGTCCCATACTGGGATTTCCTTAACCTGAAAATCTGATATGCTAAAGCATATGACCACCTGAGATGAGACATTTTTTTTTGTTTTTTCTTTTGTTAGTATCCCTTATAAAATAGACAGATGACTGCATCATTCTTGCCCTCTGATGCCACCTCTCATTTCTCTGAGGACTGACAACTGTGTATGCCCACATTTTCCTCCTAGGTCATAAAAGCAGGAGTACTCTCTTCAAACACCCCTGCGGATAACAACAAGTGGCATGCCCAAGCCAGAACGCTGACCTTTGGTCCCTGTAGCCCTTCCCTTGACCAGGCATCTGTAAAACACAGAAGACTTGGTACAAAACTTCTTCTAGAGAGAGAGAGGGCAGGGGTCTGCCATACCTTCAGCTGCGAGATATATATATATAAAATGGACCTCAGCACTGAACTCAATTGCCACCGTGCCTGGATCTGAGGTTCTGACACAAGCATTGTGCTGCCAGACCCGGGGGCCTTTGCATGCTTCTCTGAAGAATCACTGCTTCCACAGCAAACCGGGACGTAGGAGACGGCAGCAAGGCAGAAGCACTGGCTCCCACAGCCCGAAGGCTGCCCATGCTGTCATAATAATGTGATTTTTTTTTTTTAGGCTGCTCAGATATTGAAGGCCCAAGGATGAAAATGACTGCTGGTGGATCCCACTCCTACAGCAGCTCAAATATTCCCCCACCCCACCCCCGACAACAGGAAACTCACCTCCCTCTGGTGCCTTGCTTTAACAGAAGCGGTAGATCATCTCACCCTTCTCTTTAGTAAGCCAGAGAGGAGCGAGAACTTCAAATAGAATATTTGCTAGAGCCAAAAAACAAGCTTTTGCCCTCTAAGCTCTCTGAGGCTGGGAACTTTCTAAAGGCCTTGCTTAACTGAAGTACCAGAAGTCTAGCCTGCAGTTTGCTGCTAATAAAGCAGAGAGAATCTGCAACAGCAGACCTGCCCCAAAAATTCTTTACGCGGCAGGGCAAGAACTGAAGCCTAGGAGTCCAGATGCTGCTGCACTCGATGACTATGTCCTGCCATCTGCTGGAGACAGAGAATAGTGGCTTTTGCTGGAGCTGCACCATGGTAACAACCAGTGATGAGGTCACAGAGAGTGACCTCTGTCTCCATCTGCTAGTAAGGGAAGTAAATCTATGGATCTGGACTGGTGTAGCAAGGTAAGGACAGAAGATTTGCTCCACCTTTTCTGATTGTGGGGTCTTTTATGTTTGGATACTTTTAAACCTCATAGTTTTCCAATATTTGTGTTTTTTCAGCTGCGGCCAGAGGGGGATGGCCGCAGATTTCAAGGGCTTTGTTGGTATGAGAGATGACAGTTTTTAAAGGAAAATTAGTTCTTACCTGCTAATTTTCATTCCTGTAGTACCACAGCTCAGTCCAGACAAGTGAAGTTTGCATCACCTCCAGCAGATGGAAGCAGAGAACTAAAAACTTTTCAGGCACTGCTACTTAACTGGGAGTGCCACCTGCAGTCCCTCAGTATTGACCTGTACCCAAGTCAATGTAGAAACAACAATAATCCCAAATAACAAACTTCCCTTCTAGGATGAACAGATAAAGATAGGTTGGAGCCCCCTGAACTGGATTCCTCACATTCAAGGCCACATAAAAACTTTGTATAGGTCTTAGAACCCAACTATATACTGCTGTAATTTCTGCTGAAAATATAATTCACAATTATGCAGTCTTTCAGAAAAAAATGAGGAGATGGACCTCTGGACTGATCTGTGGCACTATAGGAACGAAAATTAGCAGGTAAGAAACAATTTTCCTTTCCTGTTCATACCCCCGATCAGTCTAGACAAATGGGATGTACCCATGCTCCCCTACACTGGGCAGGAACCTGAAAAACCCGCTCTCAGAACACTCACCAAAGTTCACCTCCGGCGCCCTTACATCTTGATGATAATGCTTAGTGAAAGTGTACAAAGATGACCAAGTGGCCACTCTACAACTCTCCTGTGGTGTCACCAACTGACACTCCACGCAGGAGGTTGCCTGTGCTCTAGTTGAATGTGCACGCAACCCCAATGGATCAGACCGACCCTTACAGAGAGAGCTCGATAATAGTCTCCTTTATCCAACGAGCTATGGTGGCTTGAGATGCCTTGGTTCCCTACTTTGCACCACCTAATAGGATAAAAAAATGATCTGAACGCCGAAAAGCATTCGTAACCTTAAGATATCGCAACAGCGTCCGCCGAACATCCAAACAGTGAAGATCTTTTGCTAATCTTCCTTCCCCCTCCACACTCGAGAACACAGGAAGTTCCACCATCTGGTTAAGGTGGAAAGATGAAATAACCTTCAGTAGAAACGAGGGCATGGTCCACAGAGAAACCCCATCGTTTGAAATTTGTAGAAACTGTTCTCTGCGGGACAAAGCCTGCAACTCTGAAATCCACCGGGCTGAGCAAATTGTTACCAGAAACACTGTCTTTAAGGTAAGGTCTTTCAACGATGCCTTCCACAATGGTTCAAACTGAGGAGCACAAAGGCCTCGCAGCATTAAGTTCAAATTCCACAAAGGATATATCCTCTGAACCGAAGGTTCCAGATGCTTGACTCCCTTGAGAGAATGCATGATATCCAGGTGAGCTGCCAACAGCCTTCCCTCAAAAGCATCCTAAGGCTGCCACCTGTATGCAAAGCGAAATAAAAGGTGAGTTCCTTCGATAAGCCCTGCTGCAAAAAGGACAGAATGTGCGATATCCACCCACATTGCATCTAAGTACCTTTCCACACACCAGGCCTCAAACGCTCTCCACACCCTAACATAAGCCAGCGATGTGCAGGGTCTCTGAGCCTGAAGCAATGTAGTGATCACAGCCTCTGGATCTTAAACGTCTCCTCTCAAAAGCCAAGCTGCAGACAAAAGCGCACCCAGTCCGAGAAGATAGGTCCTTGTCTGAGAAGGCCTTGTAGGTGAGACAACCTGAGGGGCCTATCCATGGCGAGATGAACCAGATCCAACTCTCTCCTGTGACTGAAAAATCTCTTTCCTTTGGAATTGCTGCGCAACGCCATCAAATCCAGCTGGGGATTGCTCCATCTGGCCCGAATGAGGTTGAAGGCCAATGATGACAACTCTCATTCCCCTGGTTCCAACTGCTGCCTGCTGAGAAAATCTGCTTGAATGCTGTCCACTCCTGCAACATGAGATGCTGCAATCCCACAAAACTATCATTCCACTCAAATAGCTCCAGGGCCACCCCTCGACTCTTCATCCTACCCTGTCAATTGACATATACCATCATTTTGCATTGTCCAAAAAAACTCACCATTCAGTCTCGAATTTGAGGAAGAAAGATTTTCAGTGCTTCACCAACAGCTCTTGTTTCCAGATGGTTGATAGACCAGGAGCTCTCTACGGACAATCACCGTCTTTGGGCCATCCGCCCTTGATAGACCACCCCCCAACCTCTGAGAATGGCATCTATGGTCACCACCACCCTTTCTGGGACCTCCATATCCACTCCTCTCTCCAAACTGGGTTGCAACAGCCACCACGAGAGACTGGATCTGGAGACCCCTTGTAGCGGTAAGGACCGATGAAACTCCGACAACTGATTTCAATGGGACAGAAGTGCCCTCTGGAGAGGATGCATTGAGCAGAGGCCATGGTACCAAATCTAGCGTAGACACTATAGAACCCAGAACCTATACCTAATCACATGCCCTTGGTTTTAGAATGCGCAACCTGAGACTGCAACTTCAGAATCCTCTCTGCAGTAAGAAACACTTTGCCTAATCGTGTGTTAAATCTCACCTCTGAAATCTTCAAAGACTGACTCAGACCAAATGACTCTTTGTTAAATTCACAATCCAGCCCAGAGAACATAACATTTCCAGCACCCTCTGGACCGATTGGCCACACTTCACCTCCAACTTCACTCGAATAAGCCAGTCAAGGAAATAAGGGTGAACTAGAACACCTTCCTTTCGCAAAGTGGCTGCTACCATAATCATAACCTTTGTAAAGGTTTGTGGAGCTGTAGCTAGCCTGAAAGGGAGTGCTCAAAACTGAAAATGCTGACCCAGCACCATGAATCGAAGAAACCTTTGATGTTCTATGTTAATAGGAATGTGAAGATAAGCCTCCGTTAAATCCAGAGAGGCCAGAAACTCTCCTTGGATAACAGCCACTATCACCATCCTCATTATTTCCATATGAAAACATGGAATCCGCAGCAGTGCATTGACTTTCTGCAGATCTAAAATGGGCCAAAACATTCCTTTCTGTTGGTACCAGCACGATTGCTCCTAATTTCTTTAGCTGAAGCAGGGTCTCTCAAACCACCTCCCACCTGCCTAGGGATGAGCAGTGAGACTCCATGAAGGCTTCCCTGACTGGGCGAGAATTCTAAAGCATAGCCATCTCTTATTATCTCCAGCACCCACTAGTCCGAGGTAATCTTGGTCCATTCTTTGAAAAACTGAGTCAGCCATCCTCTGACCGCTTCCTTGAGAGAGTGGACCCACCTGGCTTCACTGTGAGGACTTATTGCCTGCAGTCCCCTGACCATATCCAACTCTGGCTGGTCTTCAGGACCCCCAAAAGGATTGGTGCGTTGGGAACCTGGCTTCTGCAAGGATGAAGAACCTTTGTTGGGATGAAAACGCCTCACCTCCCAAAAACACTAACGAGTTGGAAAAGTCTTCCTCCTGCTGCTCTTATCTTCCAGCAGTCTATTTCCTTTAGATGCTCCAAACTGTTTCATTAACTGTTCCAGATCTTCTCCAAAAAGCAGTTTCTCTTTAAAAGGAAGATTACTGAGTTGAGTCTTGGATCACATACATGACGACCAACTGCGTAACCACAGAAGGCGATGAGCCGATACTGTAGATACCATTTTCCTGGCAGAGGTCCTTATCGAATCATATAAGGCATTTGGAACATATGCAATCCCTGCTTCTAACTGGACTGCCATTTTGAGAAGTATCCTCTGTGTCCTCTGCTTTCTCCTGAGCCTTCTGCACCCATTGCAAGCAGGCCCTCTGCAGCAGGCTTCCACAGATGGCTGCATGCAGGCTTAAGGCCGAGACCTCAAAAACCCTTTTCAACTGGATTTTCAGCTTTCGATCCTGGACATCCTTAAGTGCAGCTGAATCCATGACTGGGATGGTGATGGTCTTGGTGACTGCCAACACCGAGGCATCTAACTTAGGTAACATCAAAAGCTGTAAAACATCCTCAGTTAAGGGATATAATCTTGCCACTGCCCATGCCAGCTTCAGCCCAGTTTCTGGAGCATTCCACTCCTGGTCTACCAATTTCTTAACCTTCTTAGGTAAGGGGAATGATGTGGGGGACCCCGAAGGCCGTCCAGAACCGAATCCATTCCTTCATTATCCAAATCCTCCTGAAGCACCTTCACACCCAGCTCCTTCAGGACATAAGGAATAAGTGGCTTCAACTCTTCTTTTCGGAAAAGACTGACTGCTTGCAGGTTGCACCTCTCCGCAGTAGGGATCTCATTAGACTCAGACAAATCTCCAGATTTGTCTTAGTTCTTCCCTGGCTCATGGCCAGCCGACTCATACTCCTGATTAGTAACAAGGTCCATGTCTGCCACATCCTCATTCGGATCATCCAGCCGGTCGTCTGAATCATCTGATGACAGAGCCCTAATCAGCGGAGAAGGGCGCCGAATGCCTGGCCGGGGACCTTTTCGCTTTCTTAGGATTGGGCTGCCCTTTTTGGTGCAGAGACCGTTTACTCCCTTCACACCTTCTGGTCAAAAAGGCCTTGTGCATGAGTAAAACAAACTCAGTGGAGAATTCTTCTCTCAACCTCAGGAAACTTTAGAGCTTCCTCCTTCTGATCTTCAGCCCCGGCCTGCATCGCTGTAGATAGAGGGGTTGGGGAGTCCTGGGTGTCTCAAGCAGGCCCCTGCATCGTGCCCTGCACAGCCTTCCTGGTTCTTGCAGCAAAATCACCCCCAGAGGCCTCCCTTACAGGGCCCTGGGAATAGGTAGTTCTCTTGTCGGAAGACTGTCCCGACGAGGGTCCCTCCCTCGCTGCAGCACAATCTGTACAACATGCGGCCGAGTTAAGTTGCGAACGAGTACTGCCGCAGGCCTTACAGATCTTTGTGCGCTCCGACGTCTGTGCCATTCGGGAGGAGGGAACACACAGTGCAGTCTGCCTCCTACCGTGGGAAAACTCTCAACGCACAGTGGGCCGAGTTCCCTCAGGAAAACGCTCCAAATAGGCAGCTCTGCACCAAAACCTTCCTTTCCCAGCACAGCAGCCTGTGTCTCTTACACCCAGCCACATCTCCAATGGAAACACCTGCTTCCTCTCGTTTCCCCCTTTTTTTTTTTTTTTTTTTTATATAAAGCTAGAGGCAGCCCAGCCAAAATCAAATAAAATGTAATATTTCCCTGCTGTAGGCTGGATCATCAGGGAAGGAGACCTCTGAGAAAGGAGGGAACCAGGACCCCTGACTTTTCTAACTCTGGACTATGCAGGCTAAAACAGGTCAGGGATCACCAACCCGCCGCTCGCCCGACTCGATCTGAGGGATGGCCCACGAAGGAACCTACACCCTCAGGGAGCTCTTGTTTTCTTCTTTACCTAAACCTACTCTAATCTACTTTTTTTTTTAAACTAGACATGCTGGTTTGCACCTCTACCATCTGCTGGAAACAGAGAAATACTGAGGGACTGCAGGAGGCACTCTCAGTTAAGTAGCAGTGCCTCAAAGTTTTTAGTTCTCTGCCTCCATCTGCTGGTAGGGATGCAAAACCCACTTGTCTGAACTGATCTGCGGTATGAACAGGAAATGCTCTAATTGCAGAGGCCTAGTGAGTTGTATTTACAAGGCCATTAGATCATGCAGGGATGACTCTTGGCTTGAGCTATTGGACAGGGAACTTAGGAAAAGGAAAAGTGGAATAGGATTTTTAAAAATATCGCTGGCTGTTCCATTTCAGCTAAGCTATGTGCACAGCAGTATAAAATACTTTAGAGCTATCTTACCCCTATATGGGTGAAAGCTATTTTTCCTACTAGAGATAAAGTAAGTTGGAGGAATTATGGCACGAGGGGCATGCTATCATAGATTCTGGCTGTTTTTTTGGCAGATAATTAATGTCTCTCAAGCATCCAGCAGCTAGGGTGACCAACTGTCCGGTTTTCGACTGGACAGCCCAGTATTGCAGCCTGTTGTACAGTGTCCGGTTACAGCCTGGCCTGTTCTGTTTTCCTAATAGGAAGTGTATTGACGAGGAGTAAGTAAGATACTTTTCTTTTTATAACGTAGTTTTTATGTGAGAATAAAACATCAGTTTCAGTCCATTTTTACATAACTCTTGAATATTTTAACTGAAAATGAATGTCAATTAAAATATTCAAGATTTGTGTGAAAGGAATCTGGCGGGTCAGGATACTGGCCAGCTTGTGGCACTCCAAGACCAGCGTTGCCTACCCCCGCTTTTAATGCTTGGCACACCCGGGTCTAGCAAGACTGGAGCCTAGCACGGCAGTCACTGTGTGGCAAACTCACTGAGAGCCAAGTTGCCCTAAAATAGCTATTCCATGGGCAGCAGTGGCAGCCAGCAAGATAAGGATGGGTGGCTGCTTCAAGGCAGCGGGGAATGGTGCTGGTGGCCAGAGCCGGGAAGGAGGGGGGAAGGGGTGGGTGGCTAGCAAGCTGGGGGGAGGGGGGGGGGGCAACTGACAGAGCAGTTGTGGCTGGCAGGAGGGAGGAAGGAAATGGATCTCTTGCTCAAGGGTGGGGGAATAGGTGGGGGCTGGATAAATGGCTCACTGGCTTGACCAATTTACTATGGGGAGGGGACCATGCAGGAAAGAAACAGAATTATGTTCTAAAAACATTTTTATTTAATCATTTTGTTTTTATGTGCTAACTGAAAATATATACTGATTTATACAAATATGCCAGGTATACTAGGGGAAGCTATTGTTATCTATGGAGTGAACAACAAGAAATAGAGCTACTTTGAGATCTGCCAAGTACTTGCAATCTGGATTGGCCACCGTCAGAAACAGGATGCTGGGCTTGATGAACTTTGGGTTGACCTAGCATGGCAAAACTTGCGTTCTTTTGGTAGTGGTGAATTCAGTCATATTGACTCAGAAGTTACATCTAGCTGTTTGAAGGATGCTGTTAACCAAATGGAAGGCATTAAATCTGCTTTCGGTGGAAGACTAGCTGAAAGAGACATGGTTGACTGATGCTATTAAAGAGAACTGTATGGGATTTTGTTAGGGAGTACTTCCACTCTAGTTGAGGACTAATTTCTATTTGGCTTTTGGGGTTGGATATTTGAGTCTTTACCCTGCAAGGGTGTGGTGAAGGCTGTGGTAAGCATAGGAGGTATGGTCAGATAATGTCCTGATATTTTATTTATTTATTTATGTAAGAGGTTTTATATACCGTCATTAAGTTATTTACCATAGTAACAGTTTACAATAAGGCACCTATATCAAAGAAAGTGTAGATCCTAATTTACATGGATGATGCCATTGTGATTCGGTAACAAACAATAATTAAGAATAATAGGGGTTGTACTCAGGAAATCCCTTGGGGGGTTAAGTGTTTTATGGTGCTTCATCCTGATGGATTGACTGCAGTTAAAAGTGAGTGCACTAATTTCCAGTAGTATCTGGAAAATATGCTTTGGGTGCTCTGAGTCCGCTTTAGCCTTATTTATTTGCCTGCATCATTTTCTTTCTTGAAGGCTTGTTTGAAAAGCCAGGTTTTGTGTTATGTTTTGAAAAGTTTACGATTACTCTGGAGTCTTAAGTCAAGGGGCATTGAGTTCCATGTTGTGGGAGCAGCCAGAGATAGTGCACGTTCCCTAACTTGGGTGAGTCTTGCTGTTTTTACAGATGGAATCGTTAAAAGAGCTTTGTTTGCTGATCTTAAATTTCTGTGCGGGATGTGTACTCGAAGTGCTGTGTTCAGCCACTCTGCTTTTTCGTCATGGATAAGTTTGTGTATTAAGCAAAGTGCTTTGAACTGAATTCGCTGTTCTATGGCGCGCCTTTGATGACGTCAGGGCGACGACCGCGGGGGGGGGGGGGGGGCGGAGCGCCGTCCCTTCCTTTGGCCCGGCTCGGCAGCGTCTGCGGGAGAAACGGGAGGGAGAGAAGAGGCAAGGAGAGGTGAGCAACGCAGAGAGAGAGAGAGGCAATAGGGGAGAGAAGCCAGAGGAAAAAAGAAACCAAGAAGAAAAAAAACAAAATAGCAGGCTGTGGGGAACAAACCAGGTTAGGCAATCCGGGGGCGAGAGCAGGAAACAGGCAGGTAGAGAAAGGGCCTCCGGTGACTCTCGAGGCAGCGGTGGGAAGGAGTTACATACGTCTTGGTTTTTCACCTTTTGTGTATAAGCCTGCTTAACATTTGTGACTATGGTTCAAGCATATTATTGCACTGAGGCTTTTTTGCTCATTGCTCTTTATTAAAACTTCAACAAAAATAATTTAAGGCTTTTTCTTGTCCTGATTACATCATAATTCTTTCAAATACATCTCATCTATGTTTGACATGGAAAAGCAGCTGCACCTTCTGTGTAATATGCAGTATTTCAAAAGTACACACAGGAAGCAGAA